>NC_068317.1:4974249-5315749 GCF_025860055.1 Xyrauchen texanus
TGCAGGACTTGGGAACGGATGATATTAGATGGGATTGTAGTAGCTCATTCATCAAATCGTCCCTCCAGGATACTTTCGAAGGAGAAGGGGACAAACTTGAAGCCCTGTCCTGTGTAGAATTTGTTCTGGAACTCCACCCTACATGACAGGAAAGACAGGACAAAAGAATGTGACGTCAGAGATGTGATGAGGGACATGTAAAATATAAAAAACACCTGTGGATTCCCGTTGAGAAAATACTTGCATACTTATTAACTTCTGTTGTGTTTGTTTGTTTCCTCAAAAGCAGAAAGTGTGTCAAAGTGGATGGGTGCGAATAACTACAATGTCCAACAAGTATTAGAGCAACTGACCATGAAATAAAAAGAGTACCGGTCTTCTTATTCTTCTCTGTTCTTATCAGTTTCCTAGCTGCTGTAAGTGATTTCTGCACTACTAGAGGCACAGAACGGAACTACAAAAAATGTGTTGTTTCCCAACAGGTTTCCCCAAAATTACAACAGGTAGTCCCGCCCTAAACTCACACCATTGGCTGAGGTTGAAAGACAGTCACCTCCAAGCTTTCTGACTAGCTAACATACACAGACATCCTTTTTAGCAGGTTACAGATCCTAGGAGTTCTCAGGACAATAATTTCTGACATGTAACAGGGATATTTTAAGTGTGGTATAAGAAAATATGGCTTTTAGAATCGTTCTTTTCATATTAGCTGTTACAATAAACATATTATCCAGTAAAACCAAATGTCAAGTAAAAAAGCCCAAAACTCCTCTCATTCTTAACACTTGTACAGACTTGTCACAATATAAAAATATCAGTAGTTGGAAAGAATTCCCGTGAAATTTCACAGTATTCATATTATATTAATAATATTCACATCATATTATATTCATATTACATATCATATTCATATTGTAACCAATAAAATATATGATGCCTTTAGAAGATTAAAAACATACACATCATATTCTGAAATGCATAACATGTGATCATGCATTTGTTTCCGCATCTTCTATCACTTCTCGATTGTACTCTGCCTGGATTCCAAATTACATTTCACAACAGAGTCGTCGAGGATTAGTCAATAGTGAAATGTTTTGTAATGTGTTCACCCATGTCGCAGATTCCTCGTGTAATTTGAAAACCCTACGACTTCCATGACAAGACAGACAGTTGTGTAATATGAACGGTACCACGATCTGACGTCTTTGAAAGTCGTGTAATGTGTAGGAGGCGTAAAACATCATCTTCCGAGCATCTGGCAATGGAATGCCTTTATTGTCGGAGATCGGAGATATCAAGTTAGAATATCCCACACCGAGTTGAATGGAACGCAGCATCAGTGTGATCGTTAATGTGAAAATTATGTGATTTAATTATAGAAATATATAGTCTACATGTAATATGCGCTTCACAGTGGATGAGCACACTGCTTTGTCATCTCATACAACATGAATGGTTCTCAATGTCTGTGGAGTTTCCAGTGAATAAGCTTGCTGCTTCACACATTCATTTAAAGCACACAGCTCGAATGCAGACTAAGATTACAGCCCGTTACGGTTTAATAATCAAATTAGGACATATTACAATTTTAATTGAATGAATTGTGCATTTCAGTGAAAAAGGAGTAAAATAGCATAAGTTCATGTTAGCATGTTAGCATTTGAAAGCAGCGGTGTGTCAGTCTAGCAGTATGTGGGTATTGAAATAAGTCGGTGCTCTGTACTACAGGTACTGCAGAAACACTCGACATCTTTTTTATTTTAGTATCGTTGGCACTGAAGTACCAGCACTTTGACATAACTAAACATGCAATCTGTACACATTACAGATAGGCAGGCTGCTTATCATAGAGGTAGTGCCCAAACCAAATCTTTCATTCCTGTAAGCTTTGTGGTTCAACTATTATTTGAGATATTTCTCCATCTTTATCTTCTGTACTGTGAGCACATTTTTCAATTTGTCCTGGTTTTTCATGCCAGGCATAAAAAAAGTCTTGCACACATTCCGTCACTATCAACAGCTCATAAAAGATAAGTGTGTTTAGATTTGCTGTTTTGAGAATATTTGTTCTAATATAATAAGGTTCATAAGGTTGGAATAAGGGGGAATAAGTTTTTTAAGGTTGAGATATATACAATATATATGTATGTAATATATATTTATATGTTTGAAATAATCATAAAAATATTATTTCTGGTAGCGCAAATATATATTGCTGCACTATTACGTATACCGGGCCACTAACGATTCTATACACTTTTTTTTTTTGTTGCAATTTTATAAAGTGTAAAATTACAAAATCTGATTACAATTTCAGAAATTTGTAGTGGATTTTTTTTTTTTTTTTTTTTGTGTTACATACCCAACACTGATTAAAATAAGCTCTGATATTTTCCATCGGTTTTCCCATGAAGTAAAAATAGTTTTGAACAATGAAGACGTTTTTTTCACCAAATTACATTTCATCCATAATACCAAAAACATGTGGATGTATCCTAATGTATTTCTTTTCATTCAAATCCTGAGACTTCTCTTAACTCTTTCCCCGCCAAACACAGAATTTTCCGGGTTTTATGAAAAAACGCTTCCCCGCCAAACACGGAATTTTCCGGGTATCCGTGTTTTAGGTGGTATACGATAAGGAAGACCCGCACGCATGTTTTGAAAGAGTACGCAACTCTTTGATCAAAGAAACAGACTGCGATCGTCTCAAACGTGAAGTGGAACACCATACTAATACTAAAGCACTTGTTTGATAAAAATGCCTTTTTCTCAGCTTTTTGTCCGAAAGGTTGTTTTTGACAAAACCTACCTCTGTTCAAGTGGCAATAAAAAAAGAACAAATGAAGATAAAATAAAATCGTTTTTTTTTACCTAAAAGCAGAGGCTCAGATCTTTATTTTGATATATAGCATATATTTTCTTTTCATATATTCATGGAAGAAAATATTCTGCGGGCCATTAAAGTTTAGCGAAAATCGTCAAAAACCCTGGCGGTGGCTGGCAACTTTTTTTTTAAAACGCTGGCGGGGAAAGAGTTAAGAGCCAATGTATTAGAAGATAGTATGATGAACCTTTGAGAGAATCCTCTTCTACATGGAAACAAACACTATCTATATCATCTATAGAGAAAGATTGTGGTCTTCAGGTGATATGTCATGGGATCTGATAATGATAATAGCTCTTTCTGCAGGCAAACACACATAACAAAGGCATGACTCATCTTGGAAAACCCTGGCAGCCAAATGTGTTGACTTGTGTTAAAGATTGATGCTGTAGAACAGGGTCCAAATGTGACATTTTTTCTACACCTATCAATTGAATTGAGAAAATTGACCAGTCATAAATAACCTTGCCATGAAACTCTGTTTTGCATTATTTATAATACATACTATATATTGTCCCTATGACAATTGGATGTTGAGCTGTTTTTTTCCTTGCATATTATTGATAAACAGCTGTGCATGTCACCCTGTCAATCGCAGCATCATATATGAGATGAGTCAGCCTCCATCTCTCGATGAAACATAGAAAGACATTTGTGCATTTCTTCTCCACCAACGACACCAAACCACACACAGACATAAAGTCAGTCTGGAACAGCGTATGTAAGGGGAATGTTTTTGGTGTCTGCAATGTTGCTCCCAAAAACTGCTCAAAATACTACTCAAACTGAATTCTCTCATCATTTACCCAACCTCATGCCATCCCAGATGTGCATGACTCTTTCTTCATCAGAACACAAACAAAGACTTTTAGAAGAATATCTCAGCTCTGTTGGTCCATATAATGCAAGTGAATGGTGATCAGGTCATTTAAACAAATATCTTATGAGTTCTGAAGATGTGAATAGCTCCCAATAGAATCTACGAATTGCCATCTTGTAATTACAGTAATTCCAACATGACATGAACGCACCTTCATGCAGCTAGAGCTGTTCTAGAACTTTATTTTTCAACTTTCTTTCCCTTTTGCTAAAACGTGAATGAGACAGAGGAAAGAGTAAACTGCCTCTCAAAGATAACTTAACGTCTTGATTGATATTTTTTATTCTGAACACGGAAGTGGATATTGTGCAAATGATTTCCGTCATGAGCTACAGAAACAAAGATGAGGGAAAAGACACATTCAGAAAAGAGAAGTGTGCATTTGTTAAGCTCAAACAGAAATGGCAGATGAGTGTCCTGTGGAAAGAAATACACATTAGGACTTTAGGAGATGAAGGAGGTGCTGTGCTCTTGGTGACTGTTCCACAGCGAGATGGAAGAGACTTTTCTCTCTTCCCTTGAATATTTACCACAGCAGTGAGACATTCCTGCACTCAACATGTTTCCCTGATGCATTTTCAAACTCACTCATACATGCCACATCAATTATATTATTCAAGTAATATGCGCAACCCAAGAATTAAAAATGAAATCTGTTAAACAACTTTTTAAATCATAAAGTATACGGAAACATCTGATGTCTTTGTGTGCATCTCACCAATGCAATCTCAGAGCGTGCAAGAACGCAGACAGCCCCTCCATGATGAGCAAGATGCACACTGTTAATGTGGCAAAGGCCGAGAAAATGATTGACAGTCCGAAAAATCCACCCCCACTCCTGGAGGACAGCCCGAGGTGCATCACCATACCCCACAGCACCTCAGACAACTCTGAAATACAGACAGACCGAAAAAAAAAAGACTGTTATAGTGGATTTGAACATGACTGTGGATGTATTGCGCTTATTTCTCTGTGTGTGTGTGTGTGTGTGTGTGTGTGTGTGTGCGCATGTACTCACGAGCATGAGCCAAACTAAGGGCCCAGAGCCGCAGGTACGAGGCCGTGTTGGAGATACAGCCCAGGCAGTACTCTATAGTGTGAATGGCCTGATGAACGGCCATATCTCCAAAGTTAAACTAGAGACAGAGAAAGAGAGAACATGGGCTGATAAATAATGATAACCAATTTCATGTAAAAAATGATCTTTGACGGTAGGATCGATCAAGGTGAATAGTCCTTTGGTACTAATGTCACTGTCAAGATTTCCCAAACCCCTGACCAAACTGGTTGAACCAATGTTGCTATGCCGGTTTGGAGTGCGGTTCCTGGACAATGACGTAACTCACTGCTTAACAACCACAGTACAACGCATTGATGGAGCATGCGCATTCTTCAAAACCTTTAAGAATACGCACAGGGCTTGGCATACCGGGCATTTTCCTGTTGGGCTGACGCACTTTTGGGCCGATCAGGGGCGGAATGGCTATTTGGAGAACCAAGTGGGCCGGTGGTTCGGCCGTGAGTTAATTTACTTAAAGTAAATTAATTAAACAAAAAAAAGTAATGCAATCTTGATTTCTTAATTCATTTCTTAGAAATTAACTTTAGTAAACTTACTTGAATTTCTTAGGTTCTGTGAAAACATCACTTTTTACAGTATTAATAATCAACAATAAATATAATAACTATCAAAAAACATTATAAATAATGTTTGAAATGCCACCTACATAAATTTGTATTACATATATTTAACTATTTTTAATACATTTCCATTTTATGGATCATGCTGGAAGAACTCTTCATTTCCCAACATGCTTTCATTTGCTAAATTAAATTTAATATACAAAATCATCAGATTCCAATTTTGATCTATTTTTATTTTATAAACGATGTGATGTACCATTTCTTGTGCCATATGGCAATGTTAAAATCTGCTTTGAGGACTGTTATGTTTAGCTAATGTAGAGAAAAATGCTAAAAAATAATAATGTAACTATTTATGTCACACAATGTGTCTTTTGTGACTGTTGAATTTCTTTAATTTGCAATTCAGTAAATCCCACTTCCTATAACTCCAATCTGACTTCCTGTGTGGGCTGTGGACAATTCAATTCAAATTCCAACTCATAACTGAAAGAGAGCCTTTTTTGAAATTCAAAATTTTGCCCAACCATGCTGGACAGGACAAACTGTTTTAATATAAAAAAATTATTTCACATTTAACTGATGTTGAAAGCCTTTTTTGTTTGATACTCTGAACACACAATCTGTAGGATCCTTTTTATCAAGTTGCATTAATCTGTATTCAAATGCATACTGTCCTTTAAATGATCAGTAGAAAACACTCTTGTATAAATCATTGGCTTTGCAATTCTTAACCTGATTTTCTATTGTGTAAGCTATGGAGTCATTAGTGCAGAGAACAATAGAGCTCTGATGCCTGTGATGGCAATTTCCTGTCTTTAAACGTACCAGAGCAATCACACACACACACACACACCTATTGTCAGTAATGAGCAGTATACAATGGGGTCCAAAAGGGTCCACTAGTGAAAATATTTGCATGTTTTCATAAAAAAAAATACAAATAAAATACTATCAGATATTACTGCCATGACACTGCGAGTAAACAGTTGAATTGAAAAATGTACATTAACGTAAGTATTCCTGAGCACTTGGTATGTCCCTCTTTTCCTGGAATGACATAATGCACTCAACCTGGTGCAAACTCCAGCTCCAAGATTGTGCAAAACCTGAAGTTCCACATTATCCTTCAATGAATGCAAAGATATATTTTGTACAAAAGAGTAAACTTGGTCAGAAATGTGTAGAATGTAATTTTTTTTTACATCATAACTTATCTTTTTCCAAAAAATAAAATGATGATCTACAGGTTTAAAAAAACAAAATCCAGATTTTCAATGCAGTTGGACTTTTGGACCCCACTATACATACACAAACATATCGTATGAAAAGTTTTATGTTGGTTTATTTTTAATTAATAAATGTAGATTGGGTTCCCCGTCTGTTGCTCTCTTCGACGTTGTGTCAGAGAAGCGACACTAGGGGTCTCTCTTGAGCACCGAATATACCTCTCATCTATGAAAAAAGGCCAATGAGAAGTTGGCAGCCAGTATTTGCATATCCCGCCCCCGGACATACGGGTATAAATGCGAGGAAATACTAGAGTTCATTCAGAAAATTTCTTCGGAGCCGATGGTTGTGCATGCTGTTCGCGTGAAGACACACCTGTTCCTGTATTCCTCTGACGCTACTGCATGCTGTTGGATTGAGGGTGCATTACAGCGCCGATTTCTCTTTGCACGGCAGTGCATATTGCCCCTTGGACTGGAACCCCCGCCCTCCCCACAGCCATTGCGGTTGGATGACTGGTTCCTGGGGTCCGGGCGCCGCTCACAGCCGCGCCCCCCCGGTCCCGTTTTTCCCGGAAGTGCATGATGAGCTGATGTCGCTGTGGAGGGTACACGCCGATTCCTCCGGTGGATAGGGCTGTTGCGCTCCACTTATGCCCCGGAAACCCTACCACCTGGCGGGGTCGCCCTGTACATCCTCGCTGACACCGAAGGCCTACACCGCCGCCGGAATTGCCGTTTCCGCCCTGCACGCCATGGCCCTCCTGCAAGTCCACCAGGCCAAGGCACTTAAAGAATTGCACGTGGGTAGCCCTGATCCCGAAGTGCTGCAGGAACTGCACTCAGCGACCGACCTCGCCCTTAGAGCCACGAAGGTCACGGCGCAGTCACTCGGGCAGGCGATGGCCACCCTCGTGGTCCAGGAACGACACCTATGGCTGAACTTGGTCGAGATGCGTGAGACTGACAAGGTTCGCTTTCTCGACGCCCCAGTCTCCCAGTTCGGTCTCTTCGGCAACACCATCGAGGACTTCAACCAGCAGTTCTCCACGGTGAAGAAACAGACAGAGGCGATATCCCATATCCTGCCCTGCCGCAAACCTGCCGCCTCGGGCCATGCCCGTCTGCTCGCCGAGGGCGTCCCCCTACGAAGAAACAACAAGCTGCTCCTCCTCAACCTGGGCCCAGCTCTCAGCCCACGCGTCGAGCGCTCCGCAGGAAACAGACACCCCCCGTCTCACGGACCCCCTCGAGGACCCGGAAGGCTCACAGGCGCTCCTGAGACGGATGACACAGAACCCAAGATGTTAGCTCCGGAGATGGTAAGACCACTCCGTCCCCCGGTGGAGGGCCAGGAGGAGAATCTTTCTTTGAATACATTTCATTTGCCGCTCCCCTTAACCAGGGCAGCGGTACCCAAATTCTCAATAAAAGAGCTATTTCCTTTGTCTCTGGGTCATCTGGCCCGCAAATGCCGTTCTCACGGCACTCTGCCACCAGATCTCAACAGTCCCGGCACGCTGGACGCGGTCCCAGATCCACCTTCAGCCCCACGACTGTTCCCTGGCGGGCCGGTTCTGACGAGTCCAGAGGACGCCATTACAAGACCTCCTCCTCATTCACTAACCCGCCCCCTGCCGGGTGTGCGGAGCAAGGTAAGTGCTTCGAGTCTTTTCTAAGCACCAGAGCCTCGTGACGCATCCTTGCCTCCCGACGGCGTACTACCTGCTCCGCCCGCTGCGAAGCCCTGCCGGGTACGTCAAAAATACTCATCCGTTTGGTGCCCCTAGTAAGGAGATTGGATGCGTGGCTCTCACTTCCCAACCCGTCTCGCTGGCTGGCCCGGACCATCTGACTTGGTTACTCAATTCAGTTTGCCAGGCCCCTGCCCCCCTTCGCGGGCGTCCACTTTACCGCAGTCCACGGCCAACATGCCAAACTCCTGCGCGCGGAGATCGCTACTCTTCTACTCAAAGATGCGATAGAGCCTGTCCCTGTCTCCAACCGAAATGAAGAAGGGTTTCTACAGCCCTTACTTCATTGTACCCAAGAAAGGCGGCGGCTTACGACCGATCTTGGACCTGCGAGTTTTCAATCGAGCGCTGCTCAAACTCCTGTAAGAAATACTTGCCCGCTCCTGTGTCAGCAGAACACGTACACGGCTCAGCGCATGGCGGATTTAAATTGGACCCCTAGTGTCGCTTCTCCGACACAACGTCGAAGACAGCGACAGACGGGGAACGTCTAGGTTACGGATGTAACCTCCGTTCCCTGATGGAGGGAACGAGACGTTGTGTCTTCCCGGCCACGTCACTGAGCCGAACCGCTGTAGTGGCCAGAACCATTTCCGGCTCCTCAGAAAAATCCTGAATGAACTCTAGTATTTCTTCACCTTTATACCCGTATGTCCGGGGGCGGGGTATGCAAATACTGGCTGCCAACTTCTCATTGGCCTTTTTTCATAGATCAGAGGTATATTCGGTGCTCAAGAGAGACCCCTAGTGTCGCTTCTCCGTCACAACGTCTAGTTCCCTCCATCAGGGAATGGAGGTTACATCCGTAACCTAGACGTTTTTATATGTGTGTATATATTATGTGAGTGCATGCTTATGCATACTTGATTGTGTACAGGTGTGTTTATCAAAAAATAAAACACAGAAATGTTCTCACAGAGTCAGTGTTTAAAGGGTGTGGCTTGGCAGAACCTGGTTTCCCTTTTCCAGCGGATTCTTTTGTGCAGAGTGCTGTATGACTTTCCCGTCATCATGGGAAAACTTGATGAAATGCTCTCATTGTTCTACAGCAGAGGTGTGTTGCAGGATATCACAGAAACCAGACGGCCAAGGCTAAGCAGTGACTTGCGTACAATACTTCCAAGTGTGCATTAACTCAATAACACAATGCCAAAGATTTTACTTAATTCCAATACTCATGTAGGAATCAACTGACGTCTTCGCTCTACTTATTGTTGTTTGTTGTAAAGATAGCCATGTTATTTGCAGTCATCATTATGGTGGTTACCATTTCCACTTTCCTTTTCAGTTTAGGGAAAAACATGTACCGGTATGTTCAAAGGCTTACTAAGGCCATAACTTACTATTGATATGCTATAAGAATCATTTTTTATTGAAACTATCAGCCAATTTGATTTTGAAGTTATTAATTGGAAACAATGTCATTTCAGATACGAGTTTGAATTAGTCAAGTTCTCTGATTAAAGTAGTTAGACAAATTCAAGAGAGATCATAATTTAGAGGATCAAATTCAAGTAGAGTATGTTCTATATGTATTTATCAATATTTAATAGTCTATAAAAGTTGTATTAGCTTATTTATTAGAGGTTGTATCTGCATGCAAAATGAACACAACAATGTACACAAAGCACTTACCGGTTCTTCATCTGAATGCTTGAAAAGCAGAGAGCAGAGTTTAAGATATATGGTCAGAGAGAAAAGTAGACATCTTTTTATTATTTAACTGTAAAATGTACAAAACATTAATCCATGTAAAAATACATTACAAGAATATTCAATACATTCATTATGGAATTTATACTAAACTATCTTTAATTACTTCCATAATAATAACCATAGGTATTTTATGCTTATTTCTTATCCAAAAAACAAAATCCACCAAATCTATCCCCAATCAAAATTGTTCATGATAATGGACTGTCCTGACCAAATGTTTTTTACAATAACCATGAATCATATCAAAATAATCCAAACAAATGTACACCCAATGTCAGATACTATGATGTATTGAATCATTTAGTAAAGAACTGTAATCAAATTGAATAGTTATCAGTGTGAATTACACACCAAAGTGGTTATGATGGGCATAGCCCTCTTTTCAACACTGGCACACGTGCACACTATTGTATAAAAACATATTGATTTTTGCATGCTGAATCCTGTCTGCACTCAAGCTGCATTTTTCCATCTCTGTAGATGAGGATCAGCACAATACCATCTCACCACAAACAATTAAAGCCATCTGTGGATAATACCGCAAGACCACACTCATGCCTTCTTCACAGTTATAAATCATACTTTTCCATTCTTGATAAATTGTGCGATGATTTACACTGTAAAGATATTTTGGATGGCCATAAATGACTGCTGTTTCATTATGGAGTTTCACAACTGTAGTGCATTCCAAACATATTTAATCACCATTTTGACTAATAGTGATGGCACAAACATTTAATAATCAATTCAATGTGAATGTGTTCTTTTTTGTAAACAGTTCATTGACCTCTAAACCTGACCAAAAATAGTCTAATTTAAATGGTTTATGATTCTGCAAAAAACAAAAACAAAAAAAACAACAACTAAATAAATAAAATAGATAAATAATCTATCGATAAATAGATAAATAATAATATAATAACTACAACATTAAAACCACCTCAGTCTCCCTCATGCTGCCAAAACAGTGCCAATCCGCATCTCAAAATAGCATTCATAGATGATATTCTTCTCAACACAATTGTACAGAGCAGTTATCTGAGTTACTGTAGACTTTGTCAGTTTTAACCAGTCTGGTCATTCTCTGTTGATCTCTCTCAAGGCATTTCCATCCACAGAACTGTTGCTCACTGGATGTTTTTTGTTTTTGGCACCATTCAGAATAAATTCTAGAAACTGTTGTGTGTGAAAATCCCAGAAATACTCAAACCAGCCCGTCTGGCACCAACAATCATCCATGTGATTATCTAATCAGTCAACCCTGTGGCACCAGTGAAGTTCATAAAATCATGCAGATATGGGTCAGGAGCTTCAGTTAATGTTCACATCAACCATCAGAATGGGGAAAAAATTTGATCTCAGTGATATGAACCGTGACATGATTGTTGGTGCCAGATGGGCTGGTTTGAGTATTTCACACAACTGCCTCTAGAATTTACTCTGAATGGTGCTAAAAACAAAAAACATCCAGTGAGGGGCAGTTCTGTGAAAGGAAATGCCTTGTTAATGAGAGGTCAACAGAGAATGGCCAGACTGGTTAAAACTGACAAAGTCTACAGTAACTCAAATAACCACTCTGTACAATTGTGATGAGAAGAATATCATCTATGAATGCTATAATGAGATACGGTTTGGCACTGTTTTGGCAGCACGAGGGGGACCTACACAATATTAGGCAGGTGGTTTTAATGTAGTGGCTGATCAATGTACAGTATATAGAGAGAGAGAGAGAGAGAGGGAGAGAGAGAGAGGTGGAATATTTTGCACTGTGACATTATTTTCATATATTTTTTTATGAATGCATTACTGTAAAAAACACAATACAGATTTTTATTTTAATCATTCTTAAAGTCAGTATTTAAATATTATCATGATATAAATCATTCACAATATTTACTCATTATCTGGGCAGAACATTTAGCATAAAAAAGTCAATTAAGGTCTTTTGGGATTTTGCATTGTGATATGTTTTTTTTTTACTTTATCACATAAAAAATACTGCAATGATTTTTAACTTGAATCATCATTAAATAAATAAAGTATAAATATACTACAATGAAGTATAAATATTTTTACAGTTTACAAGAAATCTTTATGGTCCTAAAATAGGATTAATTTTCAAAATATACTTTTTCTTTTTGTTTTTCTTTTGATTTTGATGTGAAATGTAACCCGTAGGGATGTCTTGATACCATTTATTTGAGAGTGGGTATGAGTACCGATACATCCTTTTCGGTACTTGCCAATACTGAAACCTGTTTTTTTATTTTTTCTGAATTCCTTCATGAAAACTTTAATCAAATGAAAATAAAAATGAGTTTTTAACATATGTACAGTTTTATCAAATGAAGTGCTTATAACAGAACCTCACAGCACAATCCAAAAAACAACATTGGGGTTATTTTTGTCAAGTGCTGCATAACAGAACATAACAGATATTGCTTCTACTGTATATACACAATTACTATTGATTATACTATTGACCAGTTTCAGTGACGTCACTTTTTCCACGCAGCCTCCATATTTGTGACCATCAGTGGGAGGAAACAATGGCTGAGAATGGAAAAGCACCCGTAACCTGGCGAGTCTGGTGTTTGACTGACACATAGTACGTCACCGTAACCATCACTCATTCAGAAGTTACAAATATTTTGTGTGGTTTTCTGGTCTGATTTGGACAAAACATTACTGTGATGATCCTGTCTATATGAATGTAAGGGCTGCTTTTTCATTCCTGAAGAAGGATTTTGTCGCATCCCACAGCACAGCACACTGAAGGTACATGGAATTTTGTTCACAAACATGGTGGCACAGTCATACATTCATGTCACATGAAACAGGTCAATATAATTGTTATTGATTGACTATAATAATAATAATAATTATTATTATTATAAGTAGTAGTATTACAGTGAATATTACATATACAACTATACAGTATTTTGTATTTTTATTTCAGACATCTTTTCATTTAAATTGAGCTTTTATTTTGGCAGAAGCTTTTATTTGAGGTTTTTTTCTTGTTTTGAAGAATTTTTCTCACTTCCGTAAAAGCTGGGCACTATGTGACCCAATGTGATTATCCAAGGAGCACTAAAAGGTTAGTAGCTGGCATCAGCACAACACCATCTCCACACATTCACAAGTGCTCACATTTGAAGTGTGCAGCAGCTGCAAACTATTTATCTCATTAAATTGCAGCCTTGCGGTTTAATAATCACCCTAACATAACATGATTTTAATTTGTGTGCTGAATGTTTACATAATGACATTCGTATGTCAGATGGTATCGTTTTTTGGTATCAGAGCATTTTTATGAGCATGATTACAAGCACATGAGCATGGTATGGGACCCGATTCCAATACCAGTATTGGTACTGGGACATCCCTAGTAACCAGGAGTCCTGGACATGTTCTTCACAGGATTCGTAAGGTGCTACAACCTTTCATTCTAGTGTATTATCATAATTATCCTCTTTTCACTGCACAATGGAAGACTATTGAGGACTGTCAAATGTTAAGAGAGCATGAAATTATTTTGCACATTCCAGTGGTGGATGAGTCAGAGAGATCTCAGGGAATCTGTGAAAAGTTACTCTTCTGTTTACATTTCTAATATTACTGTGGAATAACAGATCTATTATCTCCCTCATGTTTAATCTATCCTTCTCTTCTGCCTCTAACTCAACAGCTACACTGGCTCAAAGACTGGTAATTTACATGTTAAAGTTTCTTTCAAACAATAAAGTGATAGATATTGGTAGACAAACATGGGTCCAAAACCTATATCTTGCACAGTACAAAAATGTTTGCTGCATTAATGGTGCCACTAGGGTTAACAATTAATTGATCATTGTTTATTTGCTGTTAATAATGTCATTGATCAAGATTAGTAATTTAAACATTTCAATTTAATATAAAGCATCTACCATATTTATTCAATGTGAGAATTTCTTCGATTTCATTTCCATTTCCATTTTGAGTTTTCTGAAAACCAACTTTTCCAAACTCATCCTAGATCGATGGTCCGATTCGCACTACATTTTGCACATATCTAGAGACATGCAAAATTGCATTGGTCTAGGGGGTTCGAAAAAGAAGGTATTTCAAAAAACTCAAATTGGCAGACATAGAAACAAAATTAGAGTTAGTCTGTGAACACCACACTGTAACATAAGTAACTAGAGTACTTGGTAATGAAATTACTTTGCCACTAACGGAACAGTTCTGTTTAAATTTGCCAATCACTTTTTTCCAAAGTGCCTGGAGCAAAATAATTTCCACTTGCAGTATATAGTGTTGTTTTGATCAGGATTTCAAGTAATCGTGCAACCATTTTCATGAAAACAAACAGAAAAATAGGCTACATCTTTTATATGAAACTCTGTGTGCTTTCACATACAAATGAACAGCTTTTCCTCAATATGTACAGATCTATGCAGCCTTTGAGAATGCGCATCAAAGGGAAACAGATCCTGTGATATCACGCGGTGACGCATCATTAGGCGGTACAGGAAAGACATGATCAGTAGAGGGCAGTCGTGTTTCATTCTTTGAACCAACATTGATTGCTAATGTTTTAGTCAGCGAGTTAATTTCTCACATGGGACCTCTCACCAAAATGCACAGCAAGCGATTTGGCAATAAACTATTTCTGACTTCATATCACCGACTTCGAGTATAAATGTATGAAAGTATGGCACGTTTTGTTTGAATATATACTCATTCGTTAGGCTATACAAATTTTTCACTGGTGCTTTTCTTGTGCCGAAGCAGATATACGGCTTGTACTTGCCCGGGGATCTGTGAATCTCTCGTAATGCAGCAGGCAGCAGCAAAGCACGTCAACACGTGGACAAGCCATTTTTATTGTGTTTGTATACTGTGCACATGCTGATGTACCCACTAATGGTTCAGTTAAAAAATTATTATTGCTTCTCAAAACAACGACCAGAAAGAAAACACCTTTTTATCACACTTTCCTTGTCTTATTTACTACTTAACAATGTCAAGAGCTCTTAATCTAAACACAAAGGGCATAGTATTGTGTAAAGGTTTCTAAAGAAAAACTTAACATCGGTGGCCTTGGTTGAAATAAGAAAACAGACTACAAACGAATGGATGACCCTATTAAATGAAAAGCGTGGAGTTTCGGTGAGGTTTCTGTTTCTCCAATGAGAAACCAAGCCACGTCAAGTGTTTTCCTTGTGCACATCTATGAATGGCTGGCTTAACAAAAATATTTTTTACGATGTTGTTTTTTTAAGCAGTAGATCGTGTTTGTGATGAAGAGAAGTGAGAGAAATGTGGTTCTTCTTATAGTCCATTACACAAAGGCCTACATGAAAATATCAAATATTTTTCAGGTATTTCCCATAAGGTGCAACAGGAAATGAGAAAAAAAAAGCAATATGCAGAAAAACATTTTAAGCCATTTCATACATAATAATAATAATAATAATAATTCAATTAAAAATATCTCCCTTTATGATAGCACTTAAATCATTAAAAACATTAAACTAGTAATATTTCTAAAATGTTACTCTTACACAGAGAGTGGGGCACAAACTTACACTTTTTGGTTTTCTTAAGTTTGTGTACAGGTAAATACACTTGGGGTTCAAAGTATTTTTCTTTATCCACATTAATTTTACACATGTCTGGTACAAATATGTGGTCTTGTTTCTTGAATAAAGCACATACCTTTTTCAACACACACCTGGAAAGAAGGAAAGTTAAATGCAACAATGTTCCCCGTAGGCGGGACAGGTAAGGGTGAGGTGCACATTGTAACATGAACAACTGTATCTGATCGAATTATAATAAATTGAAGATAAACTAAAATATTATGTCAATAAAAGCCATTTATTAACTTAATTTATAGGCTAATATAGCAATCATTTTGACATTTGACAATAAATACACAACAAAGCCACAGCATTGGCCGAAATAATGCATGGAGATATCTTGGAGGACATGCCAGAGCCATATCAACACTGTATAGAGAAAGAATTGCGTCAGAATTATAAAAACTTTGGAAGATATCTCCATGCATTAAGAGTCACTCATTTTGCCTATATGCATTGTAAAGGTCAGCTACTAAGCTTTGACACCGATTTTGTCACTCAATATATTTCATTGAGGAGTATTTGTTTAGCATGGGGAAACACTTCTGCGATGTTTATGCTGTGCATGGGAAATGCTGCATTAGGGATGTTGCCATTTCTTGTAATATAATCAACTGACAGGATAGGCTCCACCCACCTCGTCTCCTTCCTCTGAATGCTGCGAGAGCTGGTCATAGTCAATGATCTCCGCTTCGTCCTCTGTAGGCCCGTTTCCGATCCGGACACCACCGAACTTCTGCGTGCCCTGTAGGGTGAGTCCGGTGGGTGAGCTGGTGCCTGTCTGCTCTAAAGTTTCTAGATTCTCTGCAGGTCTTGCTTCCCTCATCTGGGACTAAATACAAACAAGGTCTGTGTGGCTATCAGCATGCCATGGGCTGCTTGAGTGTATGCAGTGTTCGCATCTGTTGAACGGCTTCTCGGGGCACCTACCAGACACACACATGATTGAGCTATATCCGCCAATCCAAAGTTGCTTGGTGGATCTGTATACCAGTGCACTAAACAATAGGTCACAAGTAGCCATGCACCTGGTGTGAATTCATTTTAACTGCATTTTGGACAAGTTTTGAATGCATGCCAATTTGATAATGTTTTCTATCTAATTTTCCATCACTGAATTGCATTATGTAGATATTGGCATTCTATCAGCCACCGGCCATCCTGCTCTCTATGGTAGACATCAGCATTGGCCATTGAAAGACACATCTCGGTTGACCACTACATCACTCTCTGCAATGTATCTGTGAATGGAACACAAGTAATCTGCAGTATTCCCAACAATCTTTCACCTCTTCCGAAAACATCCAGCATGGTAAGTTCCCCTTTGGGCCAAACCAAAGCTAGCTCCTCCTTCTCAATCATGAGTCGAATTTCCTAATTAAATGAAAAATCTGGGTATGCACAATCCAGCTTTAAGAAATATACATCTCTGAATACACTCAGACAACAAGGACAAATATGATCTACTTGGCTTTGTCCCATGGCATGCTGTTAACATGAAACATGTCTGTAACACAACGTTATTCCCAAAAGCAGCGGACTGTTAGTTTTTCATATCGCCTAATATTTGTGTAATATTTTAGTTTAGTATTTGTCATGGGCAATGAAACAAAAACAATATTTTCAACATTCCATTTGAATTAAACTTCAATATAATATTGTCTGGTTTCATTTTGACTTTCACAAACAGGAAATGACTTAAAAGAATAAGAGAGAGGTTTGGCAGGTTTTGGTTGGGGTTCATAGACTTACCAGGTGTTTTCTCCACAAGTACTGGCGCCGCAGGATCAAAGTCTTCACCACCAGCATACACGGTACACATGCCAGAGCTATCAACACTAACAGAGACTGAATCCCCATCTACACACAAAGACACACAGGTATAATTTAACTAATGTGCATAAGTTTGAAACCACTTTAAAATGACCATATACGGCACACCAGTGACCGAACATTCTACATTAATTCACAAAGTTTCAGCAGGTAGTCTCCACTTTGCATCATGCCCAGTCTTAATCTCGTCAATGAAGTTACTGAGGAAACTATTACTTAAAAAGGATTTTTTTTTTTTGTCAGTAATAACAGAGGTGAGACAAAAAAGATGCACCATGGCATACAGCAACAATTTAACAGTGCACAAACAGAAGCAGGATCTAGAGAAACATCTGTTTTTAGAAGAAGAAATATCTAAAAAGAACTGATTCATCAAATCCAGTAATCCAGTTTGTTGGGCATTTCTTCGTTTGAGCTGTGTGAACAGAAAGAGCTGATCACCGGCAAAATGAAGCACTTTACAAATCAGTTAATCACCTCATTCAAAAGAATCCTATTTATACATGAGATCAATCACTTTATCCACGTAATATACAGCATGTAATATTGCAACTTACATCTGCACATATAGTGAAGCTGAATGAGCAGATGAATTTGAACTAATCTATGTGTTAGTCATAATGTGTAACTTACTGTACATTGTGAATATGCCGTTGCCGTAAAAACACGCTATTCACAATGCAATACCCTGAACTGGCTAAAACGCAGAAAATTATTAACAGCCTCTTAAGCATGAAGAATTCAGAATACAACCGTTCTAAAAAGTAGCTAATACTTGAGTTTTTTCATTATACTGTATGCTATTAATTGAGGAGCTCAACAAGGGCAGTTTAATTTTGTTGCATCTTTTATGTGTTTGATATATGTCTAAATAAGGGCTGGGGAATTTAATGCGTTAATTTCAGTGATTAATATTTTTTGTTTTTTTGTTAATTCAGTATCCGTTTTTTTTTTTTACTTCATGAACCTTCAGATGAAAGGAGAAAAGTGTCCCGTTTTGTTCCTTACAGTCTCCTATTAGGGTAGGAGTGGGGTTAGGGCATCTGCTGCCTGCCAGGAGCAAAACCAGGAGCCTTTGTACAATGGGCGAAACTTCACCAATGTTTTTCCCTACTTTCTGTGGCTAAAATGGCCATTTAGGTATTCATGCGAAAAGTATAAATAGAATTCAGACATACTTCCTACAGGGACATGGGTATTGACTTGTGTGTATTACCTGTCCTCTGTACAGGGGTTTGTTGGTGGGGTCGTTGTAGTTGAACAGACACATATTGATGAAGGCTATCAGCAGACTGGGAGCATCTTTAGAGGTCACAGCATCATACGCCATCCACTTATAAAAGATGAGCAGGATCAGATAACCAAACAGACTGCTCAAGAACACAATCTCTGGGATGAAACCAAGGAAGATGTTCAGAGGTTTCTTAAAGTACCTGTGAGAAAAATGGAATAAAAAAAAAAAACGAGACTGAAATGACATTGAGCACAGTTACATATTTACAGCCGTTACAGTTTGTCAGATGATAGTCTGATTCTTACACTAGCTGCTTCACACACACACACACACACACACACACACACACACACACGCACGCACACTTACAGATGATTGAAGAGGGAGAGTGTGACTCCAAACAGCATGTGAATAACACCCATGATTACTGACATCTTCATCTTAAAGGAGTTGAGGAACGTCAGCTTGTTTGTCGCAATATTCCAGATCTAACAGAGGAGAATAGCATTGAACCAATAACGCTGTTGTTCAGACACAAAACATGTTCAGTTTACATTTGAATTTTAAAGACGGCTATGAAATCTATTCTGGATAAACATCTAAAAAACGTCTTATAAAGAATTTATCCACATGTATGCTAAAACATGAACGTGTGTATATAGCTGCTGGATGTTGAACATTGAATGGGGACATACTACATGGATATCTTGTCAATCTAAATGTTCTGTCAGATCTTTTGAAAAAGTTTCTGTCTGTGCATAGTGCGTGATACATACAGGGTCAATGCCTAGAGGATATGGGCCACCAAACACTCCAGGAACAGCCGGATCCAACTGAAGAACAGGGTTTCTGTCCAGAGTCCCAAACCTACACACACACAGATGCTGCTTTTGGATCATTTCATTATGATTTCATGTGATTTTCTATTGCTTTAACATTGGAAGTAATATTGTATGCTGATGATGCTTGATTCTGCTTTACTGCTGCACTGATTGACATTTTATTGGTTTGAACTTACGACCAGTTTCCACCCTTCTGGTCAAACATGGGCCGCACGCTCCAGCCAGACCCAAACATGTTGAGTGATTTAGAGAAGCAGTCATTATAGATCAGACCAGTGTAGACGGAGAAGATCCCCATCAGAAGAACGATATAACGCCCAGCAAATATCATGCTAAACATCTACACATACACACACACAGAGGGGAGAAGAGAGAAAGAGATACTACATTTAATAACTTTTTAACCATCTGGGGTCGACGGACACCGGCACGTCCTGCTGGATATTTTCATCATTACAGCAGATTAAAATTAAAAATGTAATTATGTAAAGTCTTTATGTAAAGAAAATATATAGTCAGATTACTTCTTTTAACTTAAACTTGATTTTGATCATTAAGTCTCCTCACATTCATTCTCTATCCCTGATTGATAGGCCCAGGGGAGGTCTTTGTATCCTCAGGTGTGAAATACATCCATATTCATGATAGTTCACACCTCCTCGCATATTACCAATCAACACTAAAAGTGTCTTACAAAAGTTCAATTAGTATATTGTTTTGTATGAATGAGTGATCAGGATGGTTTTCACATCATTTTGTAGCAAAAACTCTAGGCTACAAGATCCAGTTCTCAAAAGTCCTGTGGACAAATGTTGAGTATGTGTTATATGACCTTATTTCAGTGACTTAAAATTTTATTTTTTCAAAAACCATGCATAAACATTATTTTCTCAAAAATACAAACCTGTACATGCATGTTGATCACATATTATTGTTGCTGAATACAGTGTTATCAGACTTTAGCCATTAATATGTTTTTAAGCAACTGAAAAAAGCACAAATGTCAAGGCATGTCAGAACTTCTCCAAGGCCCAAAATACCCTCAGACCCCAGAGGGTTAAACAACTAGATAGTTGATGTTGACTTGACAAAACCTTATCTGGAAGTTTGAACTAGTTTTAGAAGTTTGAAGGTTATTCAGGCATTACAGTAAAACCAACTACCAGCTAGTTAGCTAGATTGATAGACAGACAGACAGAATTAACAAGTGTTCTGTTGGTCTGTTTGAAAATTCCATCAATGTAACACCCTCCCTGCGTCCAAAACTGTATTTGATGAAGGACGTACTTCTCTGCAGGTAAAACAGTACATTCTTTTAGGTATTCATGCAAGTAGTATAAACAGAATTTAGACATACTTCATACGGGGACATGGGTATTGACCCGTGACCCAAATATATGATGTAATATCAAGAATAGTGGAAAAAATATGCTCTGGTTTTGTTAAGAAACAACTTTCTTGGTATAAACGCTATAGTATATCGCTTACAGTTGTGAAAAGCCATCTGATTGGGGTTCTTTTAAATCCAGTGTTTTGAATGTGACACTGCCTCCCAAGAGATTATGGGATTGTAAAGTGTCAATGGAAATAGTAGGTCATCTGGGTATTACTTACTTACTGCTTCATGATTACTGAATATTTGGAGATACACTACTCCATTGGCATACTGTTTTTGTCATAGTATGTAGTAGGGAAGTATGGATGCAGCGTAAGTCTACACGAGATGCAAGCAGCACAATGCAACAAAAGCAAATCGCTCCCATTATAATCAATAATGATGTCTACACTGGATGCAACAGTAAACTGATGTAAACTGTAAGTCCGATCAGTTAGAAAAGACACAGCATGCTATTCCAGAACAGTCTGAAGATCTGGACCAAGTTTGGTGGATGTAGTTTGAAAGCTCTAGGTGGAGTTGGTGTTAGAACTTTTGGTCTCTGAAATTTTGGTCTTTGAAAAACCCCCAAAAAGATCTAAAACCCTAAACCAACTTTGTAGAACAGCAGTATGTTGACTTTGTCAAGCTAACATAATTAGTAAATCATAAACAATTCTACAATTTCTGTACATATGAAATTGGATTTGTTATTAACCAGAGCTCGTAGTACATACTGTAATTGTATGTCAAAATGTCCATGCAATTGTTTGACGAATGCAATTTTCTTTCCTGCGTTAATGTAGGTGTTATTTATAATTTAGGGGAGGTATATTCTCATTATAGAGAGCATTTTATAAGACTAAATTTGTATATGCCCTTGATTGCAAAATAATCTCATCAATTGTTTTGGCTCTCTAAAAGACCGTAAATTATAATTAGGTTGGCTTGACCGAGTAGCAAAACACATTTCTTTGCACCAGAACATCGTAGAGATTTCCGGGTTGGCTCGTATGACTCAGGCAAGCAAGCAGCCTTGTTAGTATCAGCCTGACAATTGCCTAGCAACCAAATGAGCTAACCCTAGCAAACAAGTAGCAAAACACATATCTTACACATATCTGGCTTTTTTAAGCCAACCTAAAGTTTGTCCACACTCTTTCTGGTCAATGTTTAGGGGTACACTAGCATTTAGATGAACTCATGCATAAAAACTATGACAGAATTAGTCAAAAGCTGTTTTTTAATTGTTGATAAGCTGAGACCTCATTGTCACTTTTCTGAGCAAGCAGGCGACTCTCTCTGATGACGAGGTAAAGTGCCGCACAGGTCATCAACATGCCGTGACCCATGTCACCAAACATGACTGCAAACAGGAAGGGGAATGTAATGATGGTGTATGGTGCTACAAGAAACAAGACACAAAAAAAAACAATTATACAGTTGTTAAAAGACACATCTATCATGTTTTATGTGAGAAAACATTGACTGCTGAACCAAATAGTAAAGACCAAAATATGTTTATGTGGTACCTGGGTTTATCTCTCGGTAGGTTCCAATCCCGTAAGCATCCACAATGTTCTGGAAACCTGACGTGAACTTGTTGGTCTTGTTATAAGTAGGTGGAGTCTGTTTGGTTTGCATTCGGTTCAAGATGGAGGGAACTGTTGACCCACTCCGTTCCTACATGAATAAAATGTAATTACATTTAAATTACAGAAATTAAGAGGACAGCAACATTTTATATTATAAACATTATTAAGTTTTGGCATTCAACTCATCATGGTGCAAGATCTGTGAACTTTATCTGTTTGCCAAACAGATCGCTGTGCTGTTTTAGTGCTGTTAATCGTAATTAAATCATTGAATTCTCGTCATCTTAACATGTATTTACATGGAAATAAAAGCTTTCTTTCTATGCATGTGTTTACATGTACATGTGCGTGTAATCTGTCATTACCTTGACTGTAATTAATAATCAATTCATAATAAAATACCATTCATGAATTTTCAGTCTTTAAAATTTTTTTTTCATCGAATAAATGTAATTCTTTACGTCCAGATTTATTCTGTTTGCATTATCATTTCAGAATATTTAAGAATGTCAATACAATTTCCCACTATAATAGCAATAAAGTTGGCGTTGATGTAATGGACCAGATGGCATGACTGTATCTGGTATAGCGTGGATCCTGTCACTGGCCTGTAGCTGTGTTTTACAATGTCTTGGACCTGGCTGCAATTAATGCACACATTCTGTACAAACATGAACGTAACCATCAGCAGAAAGCAATTTATTCTTGAGCTGGTAAAGGAGCTTTGTGCGTATCAAAAAATGGCAAAGGCAGCGTACAGCGGTGTAGTAGCACAGAAGCGACTTTTTCCACTAACCCCTTCCCCGCCTTCCAAAAGGAGACAATAGCCTCGTTTCCATCCACCTTTCGCGATATTTTGTTATCGATAAAGTGAAAATGGGGAAATAAAATTGCGACATTTGCCGCCTTCTGTCTAAAAATATATATTTTTTTCGTTTGTTGAATAAGTTTTTTGAATTTAATGCTTTTTTCGTTTGGTAATTTATTTTATTTAATACAGGGGATTTTGCCAGCATTTTTTCAAAAGTAAAACTAAACAATAATTTAATAGAATTGGGCTGTAAGTGTTCCAAATTTTTTTTTAAAAGCACTGATGATTTTCTCCAAGTATTATGTATTTATTTTTTATTTAAAACATCTTTGTGCACTGAAATTATGTTTTTTGTATTGTGGGCTAATTCTGTGACTGCCGTCTATTATTGTGAATAGTGTGAAAAAGCAAAACAGTGGCCATCAATTTGTTCAATGTGCACAAGATATTTGTGTTGGCACTCCTGGAAGTGTCCAGTTTGATCGGCTCTATATGCCGTAAAGGTCAATCCATAATCGTGTACAATAAATTGGCTTTCAATAATGTCGTCATGATTAACACAGGCTAACATCATATGTCACTACATTTTTGCGTTAATGCCAATTTTATCGACAGAAAGTGTTTCCAAACCATTTTTTTGCAACATTTGATGTATTGACATAGAGTAGTACCCAGGAATCTGAATGCCCAAATTAGCATCCCATTGTGTGTGTGGCAGAGACAGGGTTGGGATGTTGGAAATGTCTCAAAATTCACAGTTCAAATTACTGATTGAATATCTTAGTTGGCAGTAAAATATCCTGAATGCTGTTTGGATTAAACGAATGTCGAAATCGACATTCTGTCTACGGTTGATCCAGATCCATTTGTCCTGGTAACATTGTCTTATATTTATTTTATTTGTAAATATAGACGAGCGGATGGGAGACATTTTTGTGCAGCGTGATCCAACCTGATACGATTAGGTTTGTAATATGCTCTCAACATATTCTTTTGACAGCGCACGGACACATGTACCCACGTTTGTTTTTGTTTTTAAAAATAGTGATTTTTAAAAAGTATAATGTGTACTAGGTCTGCACAATTAATCGAAATAAAATCGAAACCGCGATATGACCTTGTGCGATTATTAAATTGCAAAGGGCTGCGATTTAATTAAATAAATATTCTTCTTCCTTCAAAGTTTATTTGCGCTGCTCTGTCCGGTCTATATTAAGTTAGAGCATTGTTACAGTGTTTTCAGAGCGGTTCTGTGCTCCACAACACCCTCTCATGCTTAGAGTAACAGAAGTGCTCAGAGTTCCGTTCCGTTTGCTTACATGCGATAAATGCTTTATTTACACTAAACATGCGCGTCCTGCATGAAGCGTTTTTTTATTATCATCTGCGGTAGCAGCATCTCAGTCTCCGCAATGCACAGGTATCATAATAATAACGCAGAGTACAAGATGGGGTATAATTCAAACATCTTTATTAAATGATTGCTGAACAAACAGCATTAACATTAATACCTGTAGCGTCCAGAAACATCTATTCATTCTCCTGTCATTTGTTTACCTCACGCGAGAGCGTGTCGCCCCCGCGGAAACAAGTGAAAGCAGAACTAATCTTACCAACATCCAACAAAATGAAAAAGGAAGGAACATACGTATAATAAATCTATATCAAATATTGAGTTACTATACTATAATGCATTGCTAAATTAAATATAATAAAATAATGAATACAAATAATTAAATGAAATGGTGAAAAAACTAACCAAAATTTCCACTTTAAATTTAATTACACCAATAGGTTATCAGTTCTTCAGTTTGACATTAAGCCTCATTCTTTAGGACTATCTTATATACAGTAAATAGTTTGTATAAGGCTACTAGTTTTTAAGGCCTAGAATAAGGAGTAACATTTATATTTTAAAATGATATTTTATGTATACTGAATTATTCAATCAACCAACATTATTTTTGACAGAAAAACTAGGCAACAACTATGTTAACTACATTTCCCTGTTGGTAAAACCAGTGACATTGAGCAGAAAGCTTGCATATAACCAGTTTTGATAGAGCTGCTGATAAAAGTTAAATGATCAGCATCGATTGATGAGATGAAAAGAAAATGGGAGATCGGTGTTGGATCTTAAAATCCTGATTGGAGCATCCCTAATATTCAAGTTGACTGTGTTTCAAAAACTAATGTTGATGAATAGTGGGCTGAGACCCTATCACAAAATGCACAAAAACAGGTACACGGTGGATGGTAACATTTGGATATGAAGAAGACTTTTTATATATTTATTTGTTTCTGGTTGAACTGAAAAAAGGTCTCAGTTTGGTTCTTTTTAAGAGGGCTCAAATGTGAAAACCCCAGCAGCCTTTTTGCAGTTGAACATGTGGAAAACATTACCATCATAATCGCAGTTCAAATCGCAATATTTTTCAAAATAATCGCAATATGACTTTTTGTCCAAATCGTGCAGGCCTAATGTGTACTTGCAAACTGACCTCATATTTCGATTCATGGTTCATTTGTTTGGATAAGGTGAGGGTGTGAAAGAAGTTTTGAAGCAGTAATTTGAACTGTGAATGTTGAGATGTTTGTAACTACACCATATACATTTCCAACATACCAACCCCCTCCCTGACACACACACAATGGAATGCTGATTTGGGCATTCAGGTTCCTGGGCATTTCCATCTCACAGGACATGAAGTGGGAGACACACATTGACTCCATTGTGAAAACGTAATAAATATGAAATCTGTTCATTTTAATTTATTATTAAAATAATAATGTTTTAATTATTTTTAATTACCGTTTTATTATTAATTACAGTCAAGGTAATGACAGATTACACGCACGTTGTAAACACATGCACAGAAAAGAAAGCTTTTACAAATGTTTTTCACAAATGTACTTATGTTTGACTGCTTATAGCTAAATACAATATATATCAATCAAAAATATAGACAGTAGACCTATAGTAGCCTATATTTTAAAATAACGCAAGTATCTATGTTTTACCATTAATTGTTGCAACTGAAGTACGGCACAAGGAAAGTGAAAAACTCTACATCTGCAGCTATATATATATATATATATATATATATTGTACAAAAATGTATGGAACATTAAGGAACCAAAATTGTTAAGTGGAATCAGAATCGAGAACAGAATCTTTAAATTATTTTCGATTCCCATCCCTATTTCTTTCATCTGGCTACAGTTTTGCTTTGAATTGCAACCCATGCAGATTTTTCCATGTAGTGGTCCTGTTGGTGTTGCGGGTTTTGCTTGTGCAATGTGGCTGTCCTGATTTGGAGCCCTGTAACTGTCTTTAATGTTTCTCTCCGTCCTAACGTTTAGTCCTTCAACCTCTGATTTGTGTTGCTTTCAGAGAAGGAGGAGGAGTACTCTGGATTAACAACCCACAAAGGCAGTGGTTAGGCTTTTTATTTCATGTTTTCTTGCTGCTAGGCCTTAATGCTTTGTGGCCTATGCCCTAGTTGGTTTACAAGTTGTGTTGTTTTCTCCGTATCTAAATCTGTCACTTTCTATTTTATTTATTAAACAGGGCTCCTGGGGTTCAGGGAAGGACCAGTGCAGCTGCAAATGCCCACGAGTCTCCTCCATCTTTGCTGCAGCCAACCGCAAACGAAATAAGCACAAGGAGAAGCTGCAACCCAGCAGTTCTGATGATGACTTTGATACCGTTTTCACCAAGAAAGAAAATCCAACACAAAAGCAGAATCACCAATGCCAGAAGGAAGTGGCAGACAGGTCTAGCCCATGCGGAAAATCACCTGCTGGACAGTAGAAGAATGGCATAGGTGCCGAATCCACCCAAAAGAACAAGGAGCACAGGAACTCATTCTTTATGAAGACCTCGCCCAAGCTCTCATGTTCACCCATTCTCAATCACCCTCCCAAATTGTCCCTCTCTGATCTTTAGATGAGATCACCTCAAACTTGGGTACCATGAGCTCTGGAGCATCTGTACCCAGGACTAGGCCTCAGAAATGGGGCACAGCATCATCACCTGCCCTGAGCTGTTACCACCTCCTGGAGGGGCTTCAGTGACTGCAGAAGTGAGCTCCATTACCTCGGACTACTCAACCACTTCTTCAACCACCTTCCTGATGGGAGTGGAGTCTGTCACATAGAGCCCAGAGGTGCAATCTGTGACTGAAAGCCGAGGTGGAGACGAAGCAGATGATGAGCGCAGTGAGCTCATCAGTGAGGGGCGGCCAATGGAAACAGACAGTGAGAGTGATTTCCCTATGTTCAGCCCTGCCAATGCTTCCCGAGACATCCCAAACATAATGTCAAACGCAGCGGATGACGGAAGCACCACAACAAAACTGGACAGCCGTCGCTTACTACCCTCCCATAAGCTCATAGACTGTGACACTCTATCCAGGAGGCGGTCGCTGCAACAAAAGACAGACAGCAATTCATCTGTGGAAGCAGGGGTAGGTAGCGAGAATAAAGGGGTTAGCAAGAATGAATCAACCCGACTATCTCGAGTTCTGGACTGTTTCCGCACTGAATCGGACCGAGTTGAGCCAGCTTGGCATCTTAAACTCACAGAGTTCCGTTTGCGCTCCTCTGCCGATGACATGCTTGGGGTTGGCACGCAGAAGTCCCACTCTACGGAAACCCGTGGTAAGAAAAAGGGTATGTATTAAATGTATGTATTCAGGCTCCTCCTGAACTTACCTTTGGAACCATTGAATACCTACAAGTTTCAAAAGGTCAGCTTTCAGAGCAAATTTCTTGTATAGTGTCAATGACTATCAAATCATGTCACGTCACTGGCTGAAAGAATCTGCCGTGAATATGGATGAATATTAGAGGTAGACCGATCTATAATTTTTGCCGATTAATCGGTACCGATAGTTGCTTTTTGGAACTATTGTTATTGGCAAAAGCATATGATGTAGATGCAGATAGTTTAAGCATTAAAAAAAAAAAAAGTCCCTGGTGTGTTTCAGGCTTGTTTATACTAAAGTCCAGCGTTATGCACCTAATCTATTTTTTTCTGGTTATTTTGGGGATTTTGGTTGAACAATAAACTGCATCTGTGCTTTTATTCATTTAGAATTATTTGTGCCCGTCTTAGTAAGGAAAGAATAATAATAATTTTTTACATTCTATAAATCTATCATAAAAACTATAGGCCGATTAATCGGTATCGGCAAAATCCACATCGGTTGACCTCTAATGAATATTTCTCACCGTTCCCCTGCGCAGAGCGAACTGAATGGAATCGAGGTCCGAAACGGGGCACCAGACTTCAGCAATCAAACATTTCTGTGTAACATCGATGTTGCAGAGGTTCAGAGTGTGATAAATGGCCTTCATCTTCCTCACTTTAATGAACCACACTCGTACGGTTTTAGCAGCTGCTTGTAATACTCTCTGTCGGTGATCCTCTGTTTGATTTAACACCTAAACAAAACACAGCAAACATTATTGGTCAACATCTGAAATAAATTAGGGTGTTTAAAATGCATTGTCCCAGACTTTCCTGGAGTCTAGAATCAGACAAGATAGTCTGCCTAGACAGACAGAATTATGTCTTTCATAAATAATACAAAAGGGACAAATAGAGTTAGAAGAAAATAAAATGTATTAAGCAGCCACTCAACCAATGTCATAAGTCATTCCTATAAATAGAAAAACAACAGACCAGGATGTTTAGTAACAGATTTGAAATATAAGTGTCAGAAGTATATATTTTATTAAACAAATACAATTTTGCATTAATAGCTGAAAATTGACACTGCAGACAGTTGTTACAAAGAGGGAGGTCACAGGAGCAGGATCTAAACTCATCTTGAAGTATTTAATAAAATAAACAAAGTACAGATCAACAGGGTAAACACAGGAACAAAAGAAACATCCACAAAGGGGGAAAAAAACAGGATCAGAGAAAACATGAACAATGGGAACGGGTCAAGAACAGGTCAAAATGCATCACAACTGACAAGGACAAAGCAGACATCAGTGCAATATATACACAAGGATAACCAGGTAAATGAAACACAGGTGAGAAACAATGGGGAACAGCTGGAAGTGATCAGAGCAGGGGATTATGGGAAGTGTAGTCCAGGGAGGGAACAGATGACAGAGGCAAAACACAGGGTAGACAACAGTGAATCATAATAACAGTAAGCAAGATGTGCACTGCTTACTGACTGTTACTCAATGACACGTAAGCTTCAGCTTTACAGGTCACATACAGATGCTGCTCTACAAAAATCTCCCGGACATTAAGAGGCAATTTTGAAATCACGTCAGATGCTTTGTTCAGGTCAAAAAAAGAGAACATGTATGGGTAAAAGAGGATGTTGCCCACCCAACAATATAATTGATTGTCGCATAATTCATGCCATAATAAATAATTTCTTTTACCAGTAATTTAATTTATTTTATGTGGAAATAAAAGTTAATTAAATACTAAGAAATTGAGAAATCAAATAGTAATGCATGATAGGAATTATTTCTCTCGCTGCTCTAGATATATGAGAAGAGAATCAAACATATTCAGAGCAAAGAAAATCCCACAAATGGCAATAATAAATCTTTGAATTATTTTATTTAAAAAGGTAAATATGCTGTTATGTTCTCTATTAACAACAAAGTGTCTAAAACATTGTTTGTTTCATAGAAGAGAATGGTGTATTTTTTATTAATTTGTAAGTCATGTAAAAGTAAACAATTGGCTTTACATCATCATCAGACAATCTCTTCTTACCATGAGCTGTAATAAGCTGCCAGTAGATGGCGGTTATACACTATTTTAGTTTGTGATCTGCCGTTACGAATGAAGAAGATAAAAGACCTGCCTGATACTGAGCAACAGTCAGAATACGCTTCAAGTTCGTCAGACATTTTGCTGGTAGACGTTTGGCTTCTACGCACTAAAGAAGGCTATTAGCTATAATCTGACCAAAACATAATGTAGTGTTTGGTCACACTACACCGCTACTTGCTGGAAAAAGTAGTTCGCTACTGGAAAAGCTACAATAAGCAGCTGAGCTACTGTCAAGCTACTGAAAAATGCAGTTAACTTGTAGTTAGCTACTCCCCAGCACTGGTTGAACATGAGTCAGACAGATGTCTCTGGAATGTCTTCGTATCACTTGTCTCATCTCACACAATAAGTGTTTTGTCTTTAAGATGGCAGGTCTTTTTTAAAAAGAGTTTTAAATACACGACAATTGAGAATTCCGTTCTATTACATTTAACTCTGTAGCTGTTTATGAACCCAAAAATGCTTTCTGTGTGAACGCTCCCTCCCACTTTTGCACATCTGCTTATTCAGTCATTGACTGCTTACCCAATAGCAGCTTTACAGGCACACCAACTGAACAGACAGCATAAATGCAGTCCAACTGGGCCAGTGACGGTTCATCAACTAGCCCAAAGCTGTCTCTTTATTGTCAAGTCCTGCAGACTATTAATAAGACTTTATTGAGACAGTACTAGGGCATACTGTACCATCTGGAGGTCATCAATGCGGGTGTTGACGCCCGCTGCCATTTCCTTCCTCTCCTGAGGGGTTTCAGGGCATGGGTACAGAGACGCACGAAACCTGGACAGCATTTTCAAGTTATAGATAACCACTGGATGAACAACAAGATCAACTTCAGGTTTATAAACAATGTGCATACCCTTCACAGATCTTCTTCACTCTGTTCTTCAGCTGGTCTCCTTGGAAGAAGATGATAAACACAGATTTGTGCACCTGATCTCCCTGTGACAAATAAAGAAACAGACCTTCATTAACATCAGTATTTTATCAGGTTGGTAAAATCTTTGGTATTTAAATAGTCAATAAAAGTCATGTAAATGTTTTATTTTCATATAAATTAGAAAGAAAACTGTATGAAAGTTGACGTGCCATGGTGTTACTCCATCTTGAACTATTTTTAACAGCGTTTTGTTAATTCTTTTAGAATTATTAACTACCCAAATACAGTAAACTCTACTTAATTAATTTAGTTACAGAACAATTTAGAGAATGTAAAATAAAAAGGGACTGACTGTTGTGGGGTCTTCAAGAGGGTCTTCAATCTCAGCCTGTCGCAAAAACACATTTCCACGGCACACTCTCCACAGCATCCTCTCAAATGTGGGGATTCTCTCTCGGTTTATAACCCCAGCAACAAACCTTGAGGGTAAATAAAAGGCTATCATTACCGGAGTACACATGTGCTTGGGTTTCACCGCTGACCGAAGTCAATGCTACACAAATATTTACCACAATCCTGAATTTCCTCTGCTTAGTAACAAAAAGAATGAATACAATGGCTGCTGCATTGGCTTAATGGCTAGATAACAGAGTGTGTGCATGAAGCAGAGCAGTGTGGCACTCTGCTCAATAGTCCACTCCATGTACATGTGCACCACTAAACCACTAATGACCCAAGCCAACGCTCCGCTCAAGTCCTACTCACACTCACCGGAAAAATAAAGTTCGCTCAAATACCGCTCCAACATGAAATGTATACTTGTTGCTGTTTGTAATATACTGCTTGAATAAATGCCTCAATTAAATTAGTAGAGACTATTAATAACATGATAACTGTAGGTGACAATCTGTTGCTGTCTGTGCCTTTTATTAATTTAATTAATTTATTAATTAACAGATGTTAAGTCTATTAGTAAACAAAGAATATCTGACATAAGTTTTTTTATTATTATTTCCGTCAACATAACTGAGCAACAGACCATTCAAAACAGGATACAGACACATGATGAAATGCATGTAGAACTTTCAGAATAAAACACAACTGGATTATTTACCATTAACTGACATTTTATAGGCTGACGCTAAAACAAAATACACTTTCTAAAATTAAATTAGACCAAACTGGTAAATGTGGGCTTTTGAAATGCCTAAACCTAGGACGTCATACACAGTGAGCCCAGATACTCCTCCATCTCACCTCTGGCATTGTAAACTACACTCAAGCTGCTCTCGTATGAGCCGAATATGCGGACCTTCTTCGAACTCGGAGCACTGCTGGGCTCAGCCGCGGTACTCACACCTGGCCCAAAGGCACTGCATTCCGCCTCTTCCAACAACAGTTCACAAATATCTGTGCACTGTATCATCCCTATTGATCTGTTCAGTTTTAAAACGTGGATCTAACACAGCCACCAACACAAGATGCTTGTCAGAATAGAATCTGTTAAACGAGTAGAAACATTAGCTGACAGTGTCTGCACAAATGCATAAATGGAGAGGAGCGGGTCTCATGCACAATGGACAAAAGTTGTTTAATTCCATAACAGCTGGTGGAATAATGTCCAGGTTTCCAAGCTCTTTTTGCTTATCATTAAGTTCATTTGTATTCTGCAGAAGACAGAAAATCATACACATCTGGGATGGCATAAAGGTGCATAGATTATGAAATCTATGCTTTAAAATCCTCTGCAAAACACTAGAAATCTTTGCTGAATGATTGTTTCAAAGGACTAATTATTGTTTTGTCATTTTGTGATGACTGTAAATTCACACCTAGCAATAGTGCAGCATTTATTTATAATGAAGTATGCTCATTTTAAATCCTCTAGTGTCTTGGTAGTCTATACCTAAAGGCCATGCATGCAGTGATGCTGTCTCAAAAATTAGGCTAAGCACACACTTCAACTCTAAACCAGCTTTGCTAAACCACATCTAACTGGACTAAATTATGACTTCTACTGTCTTTATGATAGTGATTACACTCAAACTACCACATTAATATGAAACTGTAAAAATTAACACAACTACAGCAGTCTAAGGGCCCTGCCATCCCGGTCATATTGTGAATCAAGAGAAGGTCAAATGGGTCCCCCATAGATCTCACCATATTACTGGCCCAGCATCACAGTGGCCCAGCTAATATTTGTATGTTAAAACCAGACTCACCCCAGCCGCAGTGGAGCTCCACGACCAGCCTCATTGGGGTCCAGCAGAGATGAAGACTCCTCCAATAGGTTAGGATCCTCCATCTGCATAAAAATAACATGCTAGAGTTTACGCATTATCCATACACCTGATACCGAATGAAAAGTGAATAGCACATAAAGATTGAAGACAGAAATACAGAAATGTGATTTACCATAAACAAAACACATTATAACAAAATGTTGAATTTAATAGGATCGTAATGTGTTCCGAGGCATGTTTTAATCATGATATATGTAGGTAAAACCGAAGGTTCTATAGTAAAAACTCCAAGAGTTTTGCTTCCATGTGGATAGAGAGGATGCTCAGACCTCATCAAAGAACTGCTGTGTCCGTCTGAGGATATGCTTGAGTTCTGTCAGTTCCAGAAAGTTCTTCTTCAGGGCCTCCTGGTTTGTGTTGATCTCCTTCAGTTCATTCTCCAGTTTCTCAAAAGTTGCCTGGCAATCAGATAAAAATGGGTTTCAAACTAATGAAACTGCAAGTTTGGAAGATACTGTAGCAAATGGAGACTCCTTATCACTGACTGAAGACAACAAAAGCAAACATCTACAACTGATCTAATTGCTTTTGTGTGGAATTGTTTATAAAATGTCAATTATTTCTCCTATACCAGCTAAATATGTAGAGTTGCGTGGCCCGACACAGCAACACTATCTCAGCCAATGGCATGAGTTTGGGACAGACTATCTCTTTTAATATGTTTGAAATACAATATCATTTTTTCAATTCCGTTTGGTGATGCTCATGGCAGAGATATGACACATTTTCAAAAAGGTAGTATAGTAAACCTCAGATAAGATTACCTCAAGGTCAATCATGTCACGTGGGAATGGGACTTCAGGATTCTCACCAGTGTCCATAGTTGGAATGTTGGCTTTCTTAATCTCCTTCTCTACAAACCCTGTGGAACATGACACCAGCAGCAACTTGAATAATCAAGACTTTATTCTCTGTGAAGTCTGATCTTTTTATTCTACGTAGGTGCGCATATCTATGAAAACATCATTATTGACCTGTTTCAGTGATGTAACTTTTACCTCGCAGCAGCCATATTTGTATCCGTTGGCAGGCAGGAGGACGTGTATGCAGGTCTGAAGTCAGCACACTGCCTTTTAAATATTGACTTTCACGTACATTTAAATAGATTTTATCCACGATTCATCTTCATATTCCAAGGAGTCTGATGTGTGACCAGCGAATTCAAAAGCAGGCATATGAGTGACTAGTATGTTTATAATGTATTCCGGTGGTGTGAATAAAGTCTGTACTTCATAATCTTATGATGTGCTGTTTATTGGCTAACATTCAATTATAAACATTAAATATTACTTTATATTGACATTATAGTGCATTTTTGTTTATTACAATGTGTTACAATTATGATGTACCTTTATACAGTCTGGGTGTATTATTGAAATGTATAGAGATAACTGACATGTTCAAATAAATTAGCAAAAACCAACAAGTGTTTTAACCGTGCTCTCCCCCTTCATCGCTTCTTGGCGATGTTTGGCGAAATGAAGCCGTTTTATAACTTAACTTAAAGTTATAACTTTATTGAAACAAAATAATCATTTTGGCTTTGGTAAGTTAACAGCAGTATGCCTGTCACAATTATTAAATAATCGTCTGATTATCTCACTGTTTGAGATAACAGTGATTATTTGAGATAACCGCAATTATTGTGCACTTCAAATTCCAATCACATTTGCATGCCCAAATAAGGGAATTTTAAGCAAATATATAAATGCCATGAGATGTTTATGAATGTCACATGGTTGTAAGTCATTCAATTGAACTCAGATCATCACAGAGCCGCACCGCGGATGTCAACAAGTATAGTTGCTATCCAGAAGAGCGTGTAAAGCACTTCTCAAGCGCTCTGATATGCACACTGTCAGCACAGGTTCACGCCAAACTCCCACAAAAATATAAACAAACAATTATAAACATTGATTGTGAACGCAAAGTGCTCCGGTTTCACTAATTTAACGAGCGCGTAAATGTTTGTGGTAGTATTGGGTTCATACACGCAGTGTTAATGACACGCAGTGACACAAAGGAGGAGACGCACACTTACTTTTATTTCTATAGAGTGATAAAATGATGAAACGAAATCTCAAAGGTTTTGCTTCAAGACAAATATGGAATCAAGGGTTTGATCAGAGCATTAAAATAACATCTGACAGTGAATGACCCGGTTGTTCGGTAGGGTAGAGTCACGTGGGGTTACCTCCTTGTGGTCGTGATTAGGGGTTCTTGCTCTCAATGGGGCGTGTGGTAAGTTGTGTGTGGATTGCGGAGAGTAGCATGAGTCTCCACATGCTGTGAGTCTCTGTGGTGTCATGCAGGATGAGCCATACAATAAGATGCATGGACGGACGGTCTCAGAAGCGGAGGCATTTGAGGTGAGTAACTGTGCCACCACGAGGACCAACTAAGTAAAGGGAATTGGGCATTCCAAATTGGGAGAAAATGGGATAAAAATTCAATAAAAAAAATTATATAAAGTTGACCAAAAAGAGAGACATATTTTAGAAAATTATTATTTATTCATTATTTCTAATCATTATTTAGAAATATTTTGCTATTTAAAACATTACTTTTCATGCCATTCAAGTTTTTAAAGCCTTAAAGACATTATATATATTCCTATTTAATTATTTGATATATATATTTGAAGTTAAATGTATTTCTTAAGGTGTATGAAGCACACATGCACTTTAAGAAATATGACAGTTTATATAACAATTAATTGTGAAAACCCTAAAACTGACAATTAATCATCAGCCAAATTTCGTAATCATGACTGTATCACTTTTTCATGATTTATAAATAGAAAAATAATTTCGCCAGCTTTTGTCCCATCCCACAGCACAGCACACTAAAAGTATGTGGAGTTTTGGTCCCAAACATACAGTCATAAAATGACGTCACATGAAACAGGCCAATAAAAACAATTGCAAGTGATAGAAAAACAACTCACTGAGCTTCCTATCCATCTCCTCACAGCGTCTCACTTCATTCACAAACTTCCTCTGAAACACGTTCACATCAGGGTTGAGCTGTGAAAGAGAGAAAGATTTGTACTCATTATCTTATCAACAATAAGCTGTGTCACACTATACACTATGCACTCAGCCATGTAGTTTATGAATTTTCTCATCTTAAATGGAACTTAATGTTTTTTTATTACACGGAAGCATTCACCGTTTAACAGCTGACGGAAGTGACGTTTCAAGTGCACGCGATGTGTTGCTGATAGCTTTGGTTTAACACGTTGATCTCAAATAACATCCATTCACACAGAGTGGGGTGATGGTAAATCATCCAACTTATATTTGTAATGTTCTGTTGTCACTGAAGTTTCTACATTCTCCATTATTTACAACTGTTTTGTCAGACCAGCAACACCAAATAATTCCTCCCCACGAGCACTGAGTGCATGAAGTGTCCAACATTCAATAATCAGTTTTGAGGTTGAAAAAGTACGTTATACGGGTACTCGTAGTACACTTGTTTTTCTAGCATTTTTAGTGTTGACATATTACTCGCACTAATAGCACTACAAAAAGTCAAAAAGTGTGAGGTTTGGGACGGACCCAATATTTATCTCTAAACATTAGTGATCTCTATACTCACATCCCTGAACTGGACCATTCCCAGCTCGCCCAGTTCACTGACACAGCAGTAGGCCGCTTCAGACTGAAGGAAGAGCTGGGCCAGAGTCATCTCCTCACTGCGAAACAACTCCCCCATGATGCCGCCAGGTACAGTCACTCACACACAGATCACAAATCAATCTCAGAGGATCAGCCTGAATGGGGAAGAGAGATGTAAGAATGGCTCAGTTATATATTATATATGAGGTGTCTAAAACTCATAAGATAGATAGATAGACAGACAGACAGACAGACAGACAGACAGACAGACAGATAGATAGATGAAGTGTTCCTCCACCGTGGTCAATCAAATTAAAGTTTATGTATTAAAAATTATGACATATAATTTATAGTATAAAATACAAACACAAATGTGTATTGCACAAAAGTAGACATCCAAAGACAGAATTGTCTTATTTTCTGGTAAATTCCTACAGATTTGGCAAGGTAAATAAAAACCATTGACGTTACTTGCTTGCCTCTGACGCACAGACAGCTATTTGGCTAATGATAGTGTCGGCTCAGCGTCCCTAGCATCTCTAAAAGCTGATTGGCCTATGAGCTCAGCATCTCTCGCAGCCCTGAAAGTTGATTGGCTGATAAACTCATCAGTCCAAGCATCTTTGATAGCCGATTGGCTGTTGAGCTCAGCATCCCAAGCATCTGCCGCACTGTCCTTCAGGTCTGAAGGACGCCATTACCCCGCGAAAACAATAATTTTGTTAGAGTTGAACTAAATTAAAAAACACACTAACTGACTTCGGGCCCTTGTAAAACATCTAGAACATGCTCATGAATTTATGCGATATTATTTTGGTTTGATATGGCTACATAGCATCATTCTGATTTTATCTATGCGAGAATTACGACATTATGATTATAAATACACCAGTGAGAAAAAAAAATGGCTCATGTAGTTGTATATGCAGCCAAAATATATAATTTAAATGAATACGTTAAATTGATGAATGAATAAATGAACGAAACCGTGAATAATATTCGTTCGTTTCAGATAAATAAATCGTAATTCAATTTATTATTTACGTTCATACAAAAAAATTCATCATTAAGGCAAATATTTAGATTTATCAACGCATGAATGAAGGAGACCTGTGTTTAAACATCGCCGCCTCATCCCAGCATCCACAAATGTTTCATCTCTCATTTATAACGCCATTCATATAGTATTTAAAGTGTCAAAGATGCGCATGGAAAACCAGAAAATGAGAATATGAAATGTTCTCACCTCTCTCGATATCTTCAGAAATATATCAGATGATCACCTCGACGAACATTCAGACGTGCTCCGTGACGTCACTCACTGATGCAGCCTAACGGTCACGTGATGAGATTGACCTGACAACACTTGCTATTTCTGACATGAATAGAAATGGTAGAAGTAGAAAGAGTGGTGTAGGTAGTATGCCATTCCGAATTAGCCATACATTTTAACAGGTTGTGGAAAGAGGGAAAATGGTAACACTTGACATTAAAGTGGCATTTGTTAAAATGAGTTAACAGGAACTAACATAGAACAACACGTTTACAGCCCTTCTTAATCTTGGTTAGTGTTAATTGCAACAGATACTGATACATTTAAAAAAAATATATAAAATTAATGTATGTTAACATTAGTTAATTCATTATGAACTATAATAACAATTAGCAATTGTATTGTCTTAAATTAACATTAACAAAGATTAATAAATGCTGTAAAAAAAAAAAAAAAAAAGGTTAATTGTTAGTTTATGCCTTGCTGAGCTACCCAGGCCCCCTTCTTCTCACAAAATAAACCCCTTTAGGGTGATACAAGGACCCTCTGCATCGCATCGGGTTCCTGATCACCATTTTGCAATAACAACAAGCTGACTGTACATTATCCCTTACTACTTACATGGCTCTGTGGAATACTAGATTCTGATTGGTCAATTGCACCAACTAGCAGTCTGACAATTCTCAGTAACAACCGCACAATCACGTTTCAGACCGCTCGTCCGGGTAGGCACAGCATGCCATTCCCTTGTATGTCTCAACAACTTGAACTTGTATTGCAAACCATCTTTACTGCTTCTTGGATCACTGTGCTTTTCATCAAGAAAGCTAATAAAATATTTTGAACTCTAATCAATGCTGCATGTGCATTTATTAATTTATTTGTCAAGCAGTCTTGTAATAAGATGCAAAATGAGCAGTGTGATGTTCATTTATTACATAATAAAACAAACAGAACTTTGACGCAAAGCGGAGGTGAATTTCAGCTGTTCAGCAATTTATTTGTTCTCACATAATTATAAAATTTCCATGCAAATCAATGATTCATGTCCATTTATTTATTTATTTGGCAAATACTCTTCTAATAGGCTGGATAATGAGGGGTCAGACTGTCATTTGCACAAAATAAACACCAACTCCGCAAACCTCTGTAATTTATTTTGACTCTATAATTAAATAATTTCAGTGTATATTTAAATGTTCATATATTTATTTATTTGGTTAGTAGCCTTGTAATAAGCAGGACAATGTACAGTCAGCCAGTTGTTGTAGCTAAATAAACCCCTTCAGGGTGATTTGTCACAGATACAGCGTGTCTGTGACATAGCATGGCGTAGACTGAGGCGTGGCAGTGACATAGCATGGAGCAGGCTCAGGCCTGGCTGTGACATGGCATGGAGTAGACTCAGGCGTGACTGTGACATGGCATGGAGTGGACTCAGGATCTGGGGCAGAAGGTGGTGAAAGCTGGGAGACAATGATGTGGGACCCTGGCTTGGTGACCATGATGTGGGACCCTGGCTTAGTGACCATGATGTGGGACCCTGGCTTGGGGGCCATGATGGTGAATGGCCCTGACATGGCAGTCACTGTAGGAGTGCATAGTTCCTTATCAGACACTCCTACAGTGACAGATGAACCGCTAAATTTCAGGGCTAAATCCCTGCATTGAGCCAGACTGAGGGTAATCTGACTGCCAGGCATCATGGAGGAGACTGGCTCATTTAGCCCAAAACAGAAACAGTCTTTGAGGGCAATATCATCAAATCCAACATGTGACACAATCCACAAAAGTCCACAACATAATCCTTGTGGGGACGATTCCCCTGGTGGAGACGCAGGAGTGTAAGTGCTGGGTTTGTGCTGTTCGGTTGAGTATTCTGTACCTTTTCTGGCAGTAGTGACAGGCAGGACACAGGAGTAGACGAAGACGATGATGAAGTGAGGACCCATGAGCAGTTTATTTACAAAGTGCAGTTTATCTAAGACAAAAATAACCTTGGGAGAAACCAGACTCACTGTGGGAGCCAGTTTCCCTCTGGCTAACATCATGAATATAATGCCAATATTATTTATGTCATGGCAAGTCATGGTTTAAAATTGCTAAACTAAGTAAGTGTTTAGTATCATTGTTTATACAAAGATTTTGTACGAACTGTAAGGTTAATGACTAATGTCTTTGAAGTCCATCCTGGATTAAATACAGACGTTCACATAGATGCAACTGTCCCTGTTAGTTGGCTGATGAAGGGTTTTGTTGATAATCTATGTATTCCATTTCAAGAGTGTAGTCCATCATTGGACCAAGGTGATGCAGGCAGAGATTAGTTAGGTGGATCACAGTTCAACCTGGCTGGTAATTTCGGTGAGGTCTATCCTAAGTCCAAGGTTCAGGCAATGGCATATGAAGTATCCCATGTCTTATGGTTGGAGTTGGCATCAGTTCATCCTCTGAAGTCCATCGTAATAGACTGAAGTGATGTATGGCTGGCAACGGCTGCAATTAGTCATCATCACACAGTGACATGTAGCAATGGAGTCCACGAAGCAGGAATGGAGCTGGATCCAGCCGGTTCTGCTGACCTAAGGATAGGAGTCCCGAGGTTGAAAAAGGGAAAAAAATAAAATAATATTAGCATAGATGCCATTCAATTTATTGCAGGGTTATAGATCATGATCACTGTTTCTCGTTCTGGCAGTAACTAAAGCAGCCTAATTGTGAGTTGAAGGATAAATTAGGTGTGTGACTGACTAAATAGATGAGTCTTAAACTGAGTGAGTGTGTCTGCATCTCGAACAGTGTTAGGAAGACAATTCCATAGTTTAGGAGCCAAATATGAAAAGGACCTACCTCCTTTTGTGAATTTTGCAATCATAATGAACGTGATGGAATACAGCGTGGTAGAAGGTCACTTAAGTATTGCGGAGCTTGACCATTCAAAGCTTTGTACGTAGTTAACAGAATTTTAAAATGAATACGAAATTTAACAGGTAGCCAATGTAACAATGATAAAATGGTGCTAATATGATCATATTTCTTGATTCTTGTTAGCACTCTGGCTGCTGCATTTTGAACCAATTGAAGTTTATTTATTGACCTTCCTGGACATCCTCCCAGTAATGCTAGTAATGCATCCTCCCAGTAATGCTCCCAATAATCTAGGCTTGAGGTCATGAATGCATTAATTAGTTTTTCGGCATCAGCAACAGAGAGCATGTGTCATAATTTAGCAATAGAGTGATAGCTAAATTAGGTGATAGAATGCTGTTCTACAAACATTGGTAATTTGATTTTCAAAGGACAGATTGGTATCAAATATACCACCTAAGTTCTTCGCTTTTGAAGATGATGTAACAGTACATCCATTGAGAGTCAAATTATATTTAAGCAGATTATTTTTAGTGGTTTTTGGTCCAATAATTAGTAACTCTAATTATTGTCGGAATAATAACAGAATTATTGTCTGTTTTGTCAGAATTGAGTAGAAGGACATTTCTGGCAATTTCTGGTAATCTTTTATTTCGTTGATAAACTCTACTAATGTGGAGAGTTGTGAAATCTCATCAGATTTTGAAGCACTATCTACTAACTATTGGTATCGTCTACATAAAAGTGGAAACGTATTCCACGATGTCTGATAATATCTCCCAGGGGAAGCATATACAAGGAGAAATGCAGAGGCCCTAAAACTGATCCCTGTGGCACTCCATACTTTACTTTTGTCTGGTTTGACAATTCCTCATTTACATAGACAAAGTGGTAGCGGTCTGCTAAACAGGACCTAAACCATGCTAATGCAACTCCACAAATGCCAACATAATTCTCTAGCCTATTCAAGAGAATGTTGTGATCTATGATGTTGAATGCAGCACTAATATCTAAAAGCACTAGAAGTGAAATGCAGCCGCAATCAGATGATAAGAGCAAGTCATTTGTAACTCTGATAAGTGCAGTCTCTGTACTGTGATGAGGCCTAAATCCTGACTGAAGTTGTTTATATTTACTATTTCACCATAGAAATTAACATATTTGGGAGGATACTACCTTTTCTAGTATTTTCAACATAAATGGGAGATTTGAAATCGATCTATAATTAGCCAGTTCTCTCGGGTCAAGTTGTGGCTTCTTATAAGCGGTTTGATAACTGCCATTTTAAAGTATATTGAGACATGTCCTAAGGATAGCGAGGAGTTAATAATATTAAGAAGAGGTTCTGAGATTACAGCGAATACCTCTTTTAAGAGCTTGATTGGTATTGGATCTAACAAACATGTTGGCTTTTGATGTTTCGATAAGTTTTGTTAGCTCTTCATGACCTATGACAGCGAAGGATTGAAGTTGCACATGAGGAAAATTATAAGACACTGTTTTCTGAGGTGCTATTACAGTTAATGCATAATTCAATTTTTTTTCCCTGATTATTTCAATTTTATTAGTAAAGAAATACATGGTCATTACTCTTGTACTGCGATGAAATATCTGGTTTTGTTGAGGCTTTATTCCTAACCAATTTAGCCACAGTACTGAATAAACACCTTGGATTGTTGTGGTTATTTTCTATGAGTTTGCTAAAATATGCTGACCTGGCAGCTTTTAGTGCCTGTCTGTAGCTACAGACACTATCCTTCCATGCACAGCGAAATGCCTCTAATTTTGTATTCTTCCACCTGCACTCCATTTTCCGAGCTGTGATCATTGTACCATGGTGCAGGGCTTTTTTCTTTCATTTTCATTAATCAAAGGGGGTGACACTATCAAGAATGCTAGAAATGACTGTATTTATATTTTCTGTTATTTCATCAAGTTTTTCTAGGCTTTTTTATACTGAGTGTATGAGATAGATCTGGAAAATTATTAGTGAAGCTATCTTTAGTGGTCAAAAGAATAGTTGAGTAACATTAGCTGATCGCAGCATACAAGAGACGAGGTAATGATCCAAGATGTTATTGCTCCGTGGCAGAATTTCTATATTATCAATATCAACTCCATATGATAGAATTAAATCAAGTGTATGATTATGATGATGAGCTGGTCCTGTTACATTTTGTCTGACTCCAAGAGAGTTGAGAATATCGATAAATGCTAATCCCAATGTGTCATTTTCATTATCTATGTGAATGTTGAAGTAAATTAAAGCTCTATCTACAGTAACTACAAGATCTGTTAAAAAATTGCAAATTCACCAAGGAAATCAGAATAAGGCCCGGGTGATCTATATACTGTAGCAAGGGTAAAAGACAACAGAGTTTTTTTTATTTATATCTGATGGTGTCACATTAATCATTATTAGTTCAAAAGACTTACATTTATATCCTGTCCTCTGAGTAACACCAAAAACTTCACTGTAAATTGTAGCAACACCTCCTCCTCGACCCTTTAGAAAAGACTCATGTTTATAACAATAGCCTGGGTGAGTAGATTTATTTAAACTAATATATTCATCCGGTTTAAGCCAGGTTTCAGTCAAACAGAGCACATCAAAACTATGATCTGTAATAATTTCATTTACAGTTAGTGCTTTGGTAGAAAGAGATCTAATGTTTAGTAACCCTATCTTTATATTATTTATATCTTTTGTTTTGTTCAAGTTTGACCTTTATCAAATTTTTTCTAAATTATTTAGGGTTTTGTGTTTGGCAGTCTCTATATAATATCTAAGTGATTCAGTCTCTATGTGTTGTAGTTTATGTGAGCTGTGTGATGTCTCAAGGCAGGTAGCAGACATTTGGATTAACCAGTTTGTCAGCTTCCTGACCTGGGCCCCAGTTAGTCAGATACTCTCATTATTAAGATTATGAGCCAAATTACTAGAGAGGAGAGTGGCACCTTCACTGGAGAGATGGAGTCCTTCTCTCTTTAGCAGGTCAGGTCTACCCCAAAAACTCTTCCAATAGTCTAGTAATACTATTCTATTCTCCAGACACCACTCAGACATCCAACCATTCAGTGGCACTAATCTACTATAAACCTTTTCAACATGATTCTCAGTGGGTCCATCACTGAGTGGGGAGAATTGATTGGAAACCCAAACAGGAACGGGAGAGTGGTGTCACATTGCTGAGTGCCGCTGAGACGTCACCCAAACGCTCTGCTACAGGGGCTGTAGAGCTGGAACCAAAGTGTGTGTGTTGCTCTCTGTACTGCCTGCATCCGAAACAGTATCTACTGGCTTCTATTTCTCACTGACCTCCACTAGCGTTTGGATGCGTGTCTCTAAATCATTAACCTTCTCCATCAGCCTGACTAATTCCTTACATTTATCACATGTGAATCCCTCACTGCTGACAGAAGAGGCTATTGAAAACATGTGACATGCAACGCAGGAAAAATAACATGAGCGGATGCCATGAATTACCACAGTTGTTTGTTGTTGGTGGTTGTTCCTGAACAGTGAGGGTTTGAGATTGATGTGAATCCCTCATGAAATTGTTTGTTGTTGTTGGTTGTTCTTGATAAGCAGTGTTTTAAGATCAATGCAATAATCTGTGTAACACATAGGCGAAAAATAGGTGTGTAACCCGCACAAGAAGAGACAGTCACAATGTCGAATTCAAACAGCTTTATTAGATCACAAAGCGTGCAAAGTACACAAAAAGGGCAAATCCAGTGAAGAGTAGTCAAAGGGAGCGTGAGGTCGAAGCCGGGAAATCAGTAGATGAGAATGACGAGACTAGTGGGAGCAAAAGACAGGGGAACAAGGGGAGCTGGCAAGCTAAGAGGAAGACAAGAGGAGTTCAAAACTAGACGAGACTAGCGGGGGGCAAAGACATGGGAAACTAAATACAATAACCAACCAGCGGGAGACGAATGTGCTGTGATATTTAAAGAGACGAGTGCAGGTGTAAACAATGACAGGTGATAGGGACGAGTGCAGGTGTATACAATGAACAGGAGCGCAGATGACGCGAGTGCAGGTGGAAATAATGTTCTGGCACTAGAAGTGGGCATGTGAGCCCGAGGGGGGGGATAGTGTACGAGCATGTGAGCTCGTAGGAGTAAAACGAGCGTGCAAGCTCGAGCGAGCAAAACGAGCGTGCGAGCTCGAGGAGCAAACGAGCGAGCTAGAGCAAGCGAGCTAGAGGGAGCAAAATGAGCGTCGGCGAGCTCGAGTCGAGGGGTCGGAACGAGCGTGGAAGCTCGAGGGGCGGAGCGAGGAGCGGGGTTCGTGACAGTACTCCCCTCTATAACGGATCGGCTCCTGACGGCCGCGCTCGGTTGCGAGAAGCGCGACCTCTGGGAAGTGGTGCTGGACGATCCCAACAAACAAAAAACAACCCTGAACAGACAACCCACAAAACACACAAACAAAATTGAGGGCAGTCCAAGGGGCACAGAGGGAAATGAGACAGTCCATGGGGTCAATGGGCAGTTTCATAGCAAGGTCAGGGGGACATAGCGGACAGGCGGGTGGTCGGGAGATCTAGGGGGCAGCCATAGGGCAGAGACTGGGTCAGGGGGTCTGGAAGGCGACTGGAGGGCAGGGACTGGGTCCGGGGGTCTGGAAGGTGACCACCGGACAGGAATAGGTCCGGAGGCCAGGGAAGAGGCCACAGGACAGGGAGGGGGTCAGGAAGTCCGGGCTGAGCCGTGAAAGGCGGAGCCGTCAGAGGCGGCACCGTAGGCGGCTCTGGAGGCGGGGTTCTGGAAGGCTCTGGAGGTGGAGCCGAAGGAGGCTTTAGGGGCGAAGGCCTGGAAGGCTCTGGAGGTGGAGCCGAAGGAGGCTTTAGGGGCGAAGGCCTGGAAGGCTCTGGAGGTGGAGCCAAGGGAGGCGGCGTTGTGGGAGGTTTCCGAGGCGACGGCCTGGCAGGCTCTGTAGTCTCGGGGGGTAGAGCCGTAGAAGGCCCGAGAGGTGGAGCCGTAGGAGGCTCGAGAGGTGGAGCCCTACAAAGCTCTGGAGTCTTTGGGATCAGAGCCGTGAGAGGCTTGGGAGGTGGAGCCGTGGGAGGCTCTGGAGGGGGAGCCGTAGGAGGCCCGAGAGGCGGAGCCGTAGAAAGCTCTGGAGTCTTTGGGAGCAGAGCCGTGAGAGGCTTGGGGGACGGAGCCCTGAGAGGCTCGAGAGGAGGAGGAGCCCTAAGAGACTCGAGAGACGAAGCCGTGAGAGGCTTGAGGGGTGGAGCCATGAAAGACTCGAGGGAGGAGGAGCCCTGAGAGGCTCGAGGGGAGGAGGAGCCCTGAAAGACTCGAGAGGGGAAGCCCTGAGAGGCTTAAGAGGGGGAGGAGCCCTGAGAGACTCGACAGGTGAAGCCGTGAGAGGCTTGAGGGGAGGAGCCATGAAAGACTCGAGGGACGGAGCCCTGAGAGGCTTGAGGGGAGGAGGAGACCTGAAAGACTCGAGAGGGGAAGCCCTGAGAGGCTTGAGAGGGGGAGGGGCCCTGAGAGACTCGAGAGGCAAAGCCGTGAGAGGCTTGAGGGGTGGAGCCATGAAAGACTCGATAGGCGAAGCCGTGAGAGGCTTGAGGGGTGGAGCCCTGAAAGACTCGAGAGGAGAAGCCCTGAGAGGCTTGGAAGGAGGGGGAGCACTGAAAGACTCGAGAGGAGAAGCCCTGGGAGGCTTGAGAGGCGGAGCTCTGGGAGGCTCGAGGGGTAGAGCTCTGGGAGGCTCGAGAGTCTTGAAAGGCAGAACCCTGGGGGGCTTGGGAGGTAGAGCTCTGGGAGGCTTGGGAGGAGGAGCCTTGAAAGACTCGGGAGAAGAAGCCCTGGGAGGCTCGTGAGGCGGAGGCCGCGAGGGCTCTGAGGGGCGAGCAGAGGCTGGCAGAGCCGTGGAAGACTCTGAGGGCGGAGCAGAACTCGGCAGAGCCGTGGAAGACTCTGAGGGCGGAGCAGAATCCGGCAGAGCCGTGGAAGACTCTGAGGGCGGAGCAGAACCCGGCAGAGCCGTGGAAGACTCTGAGGGCGGAGCAGAACCCGGCAGAGCCGTGGAAGACTCTGAGGGCGGAGCAGAACCCGGCAGAGCCGTGGAAGACTCTGAGGGCGGAGCAGAACCCGGCAGAGCCGTGGAAGACTCTGAGGGCGGAGCAGAACCTGGCAGAGCCGTGGAAGACTCTGAGGGTGGAGCAGAACCCGGCAGAGCCGTGGAAGACTCTGAGGGTGGAGCAGAACCCGGCAGAGCCGTGGAAGACTCTGAGGGCAGAGCAGAGGTCGGTAGAGCTGTGGAAGACTCTGAGGGAACCTCTGCGGTCTTGAGCACAAGACGAGACTGGGGAGAAGGGGCCCTCTTCCTTCTCTGACGTCTTCGGCCAACAGGGGATGTGGCCATGGGGACGGTCGAGGCTACAGGCACTGGCTCTGGGGCCGTGTCAGGCTTCGGGACTAGGGCCGTGTCAGGCTTCAGGACTAGGGCCGTGTCAGGCTTCGGGACTAGGGCTGTGACAGGCTTCGGGACTGGGGCCGTGACAGGCTTCAAGACTGGGGCCATGATAGGCTTCAAGACGGGGGCCGTGGTAGGCTTCAAGATGGGGGCCATGGTAGGCTTCAAGACGGGGGCCGTGATAGGCTTCAAGACGGGGGCCGTGGTAGGCTTCGAGACGGGGGCCGTGGTGTGGAGCGCTGGTAGGGCGAGGTCAATAAACTGAGCCAGGTTGAGAGAGCAGCGACCACCAGGCATGAATGATGAGGCTGGCTCATTCGGTCCATATTGAAAAATGTCTTTTAGAGCCACCTCATCAAAATTCACCTGGTTAGCCAGGGCACAAAAGTCAACCACATAAGCCTCCAAGGGTTGACTCCCCTGACGCAAAACCAAGAGTTGGGCCACTGGGTCCATAATGTTAAGGGCACGGTTTAAAGTTCTACAACCGCTGCCCTGCATAAACAACCCTTGGCAAGCGCCCGAAGAGCCATCAAACCTCTCAGGGGGTTGAAGGCTTACGGTGCTCGGGGATGTGTTGGGAGCATAACCGGGCTCAGGGACAGACACAGGCGGAACAGGGTGAAACAAATCAAAAATCGCACGTACCTGCTGTCCCTGGGCCGTGAGCGCTAGGTCATGCCTCCAAAATCCTCGCAGCTGAATGTGACGTGTACCTCTGCTCTAGTGAGCTGCGCGAATCCACAGCGCGGGACATTGTGACTGTCTTCGGTAAGGTTGGTTATTCTGTAACCCGCACAAGAAGAGACAGTCACAATGTCGAATTCAAACAGCTTTATTAGATCACAAAGCGTGCAAAGTACACAAAAAGGGCAAATCCAGTGAAGAGTAGTCAAAGGGAGCGTGAGGTCGAAGCTGGGGAATCAGTAGATGAGAATGACGAGACTAGTGGGAGCAAAAGACAGGGGAACAAGGGGAGCTGGCAAGCTAAGAGGAAGACAAGAGGAGTTCAAAACTAGACGAGACTAGCGGGGGGCAAAGACATGGGAAACTAAATACAATAACCAACCAGCGGGAGACGAATGTGCTGTGATATTTAAAGAGACGAGTGCAGGTGTAAACAATGACAGGTGATAGGGACGAGTGCAGGTGTATACAATGAACAGGAGTGCAGATGACGCGAGTGCAGGTGTACATAATGTTCTGGCGATAGAAGTGGGCATGTGAGCCCGAGGGGGGGAGATAGTGTACGAGCATGTGAGCTCGTAGGAGTAAAATGAGCGTGCAAGCTCGAGCGAGCAAAACGAGCGTGCAAGCTCGAGGGAGCAAAACGAGCGTGCGAGCTCGAGGGGGCGGAACGAGCGTGGAAGCTCGAGGGGGCGGAGCTAGGGAGCGGGGTTCGTGACAGGGTGTGTGTTGTAAAATTCATGCAGTTTAATCGGGATAAATATAGAAAGCGGATGCACATGGAAAATGCACACAGTTGAATCGCGATAAAAGAATAATGCGGGGGGAACCTGATGCACGCTGAAAAATGGCAGATGTGAAGGATCAAAGGCTGAAAACAGATATATAAGCGATGCTAAAATAGCTAGCAGCAAAAGGTAAAATACACACAGATGAAACAGTAGGAAAGTTGAAAAACCTGAAACATACTAGGAAAAGTATAAAAAGACAAATGTATGAGAATAAGAATAAGCAATGCTAAACAGGCTACAAACACTCATGCAGCGTGCCGTCAGCACTTACAAGTGACTTTCCCCGTTTCCAGCTTTTTCCCAAACAGTTCACTGCAATGATTTGTTGTAGAGACCATTAAAAGCTTAATGTTTTGCCATTTTCGGCCATTTTTTTTTTACCAGGAGGGTACAACAATACAGTAACTAAGTAAGCAAGCTATTATGTAAGTCATTCATTTTAATTTCTCCGAATAGTAAAAACACTTTATTTTTTGACCCTGAGGTTGAACAATAAGAGACCTTGGTGACAAAGAAATTAGATTCAGAGGCAGAGCAAGTACTTTCTAATGAAAGATTACAAGACTGAAATGTACAATTTCTTTGTAATAATGTGCACTGGTGAATTGTTCATGCTCATGTACAAAAAAAACTTTTATTTCTGACTGCTGTCTCAGAAAAAGTATAGAAATCAATGGGGCCATATTGAAAAGGGGAATAAAGAAATATAGAAAAATAAAGTAAAATGAAAAATGGAACTGAAATACAAAAATGAAATATGGTACAACGAAATATGGTAGAGGCTAATGTCAAAAGAAAATACAAACATGGAGTGGTGGTGGCGTAGTGGGCTAAAGCACTAAACTGTTAATCAGAAGGTTGCTGGTTTGATCCACACAGCCACCACCATTGGGTCCTTGAGCAAGCCAGTTAACTCCAGGTTGCTCCGGGGGGGATTGTCCCTGTAATAAGGGCACTGTAAGTCGCTTTGGATAAAAGCATCTGCAAAATGCATAAATGTAAATGCAAACAGGGCATTCACCTTCCCGCATACATCACCTTAATACATGCTTATATTATTCATAGCATTTTATGCATTTAACACATGCTTAAATCACTCAATGCATCTTATGCATTTAACACAGGCTTAAGCTCTCACAGTATTTTATGCATTTAACACGTGCTTTAATCACTCAAAGCATTTTATGCATTTCTCACATATAACACGTATTACACATATTCACTAAACTGGAAAACTGTCTGGGCTATAAATCATTAAATGAGATTTTATAAATTCTAAATTGACATACCCAGTCATCACATGCATGCAAAACATGGTCAAACCCCAAACACAACACATTCCATATGTATCCTTCAAAAATAACCCATAACAAACACTCAATTTGAACATATGTCTCTTGTGAACACAAACATATTAATGCAATTTACTGTATAAGCCTTCTGTGTAAAAATGTATATTTACCCAAAGAACTCTCAACTGATGAACAAAACCGGGAGCTTACTTGCACAACATCTGTTCTCATGTTTCTAACATGAGAGAGTGTCAGGCTGCAGATGTTGCAAAACTCATTGGTCTTAAAGGGACCACGTCCAATTAAGTGAAATTTCTTCACTTGGCTACATTCTCCCCTGCTAAAAGTCAAATGACAAATGCCTTTGAGCTATGGAATAGTCTCCCTAACACTGTTTGGGATGCAGACACACTCACTCAGTTTAAGTCTAGATTAAAGGCTCATCTATTCAGCCAGGCATGCACCTAATTTATGCATCAACTCACAATTAGGATGCTTTAAGTTAGGTCTGTCAGAACCAGAAACATTTCTCATAATCTATAATTCTGTAATAAATTGAATGGCATCAATGCTAATTCTATTTGTTTCCCTGTCTCAACCTCAGGATTCATATCCCCATCTACAATGCCTATACAGTATGTCAACTTCTGCAGTTAATCCAGGATGTACTTCAAAGATATTAGTCACTGATCTTATACTTTATACAAAGTCTTTGTTTAAACACTGGCCCTGAACACTTACTTAGTTTACAAGTTTTAAACCATGAATTGCACTGCACACAAATAACTAATATTTGCATTATATACATGCTGTTTAGCCAGAGGGGAACTGGCCCCTACAGTGAGCCTGGTTTCTCCCAAGGTTATATTTCTCCATTTACCAACATCTTATGGAGTTTTGCACACCCATCTTCAGCTTGCTTACTGGGGTTCTAAACACAATTATTATTTAATTATTTATTTTTATACACAATTAACAATCATATTTAATCAAACTATACAATGATGGGTCTAAGACTTTATGGATATTACAGTTCCCCTTCTGTCGCTCTCTCCACGTTGTGTCAGAGAAGCGACACTAGGGGTCTCTCTTGAGCGCCGATATTCACCTCTGACCTATTGAAAAGGGCCAATGGGAGTTGGCAGTCAGCATTTGCATACCCCGCCCCCGGACATATGGGTATTTAAGCGGGGCAAATACGGAAGTTTAGTCAGAAAATTTCTTCGGAGCCGATGGTCTGTCTGCAGTTTGCTGCGAGTTACACACCACTTAAACGTTCCTGTTTTCCTCTGACGATCTGCATGCTGTTGGATCTTGACGGCGCACAACAGCGGCTTTCTCCTTCTCAGTGCACGGCGTGCATTGTTGCCCCTGAGCGCTCGACAGCGCAGACACATACACACACACACTGTGTATTAAAAGAGTTTTTACTAAAAGAGTAATATTCTCTAAAAGAGCAAACACAGCGGCGTTGAACGCCCTTTTAAGGACGCGGTCTTTTCAAGATGCCTTTCCGCCCCTGTGTCGTTCCTGGATGCGGTAGAGTGCTCTCCGCTTCAGACGGCCACAGGCGCTGTCTCGTGTGTTTGGGCCGCGATCACACCGAGGCGGCGTTGTGGATGGTTCATGTTCTCACTGCGAGAACATGACCATGACCACGCTGTGGTCGCGGCTTGCTTTCAACAGAAAGCAAACCTCCCCAGCTGCACCCCGCGATTGCTCCTTCTTCCCATGGGATTGAGGACGGTGCTGTTGGCGCTGGGGGCGATTTGGGGCGGCAGCGGTGCATTTTCACCGGGTAACCCCCCTTGAACCTCCCGTTCCCCGACACGCTCGCTGGTCTCCGTCCACGCTCGCGGCGATAGCGGCTCGCCTCACGGCCTGGCTGTCTATCCTCCCGAGTCCGAAGCAGATGAGCTTGCCGCTGCATCGGAGAGTGCGGTGTCTGATGCCGAGGACTCCCCTGGACTGCCGCCTTCGGGCCAGCAGGCCCAGGCTGAGGCCGACGCTCAGATGTCCGACATGCTTGCCCGGGCCGCCGTGAGCGTGGGGTTGGACTGGAACCCTCCATCCTCCCCACAGCCTTCTCGGTTGGATGATTGGTTCCTGGGGGCAGTGCGCCGTTCGCGGCCTCGCATCCCCCGGTCCCGTGGCTTTCGCTTCCCAACACATCACGCTGGCTGCACCGGACCATTCGACTCGGTTACGCAATTCAGTTTTCCCGGCTCCCGCCCCCCTTCAGGGGCGTCCGCTTTTCCGCAGTACACGGCGAGCACGCCAGTTCCCTGCGCACGGAAATCGTGACCCTCTTAGCCAAGGGCGCGGTAGAGCCCGTCCCTCCAACCGAAATGAGGAAGGGTTTCTACAGCCCTTACTTCATTGTACCCAAGAAAGGCGGCGGCTTACGACCAATCCTGGACTTGCGAGTTTTCAATCGGGCCTTGTTAAAACTCCCGTTCAAAATGCTTATGCAGAGAAATATTCTGGCTGGCGTTCAGCATCTAGATTGGTTAGCAGCGGTGGACCTGAAGGACGCGTACTTCCACATCTCAATTCTGCCACGACACCGACCCTTCTTACGGTTCGTGTTCGACGGCCAGGCGTTTCAGTACAAAGTCCTCCCCTTCGGCCTGTCTCTGTCCCCTCGCGTCTTCACGAAAGCCGCAGAGGCAGCCCTTGCCCCGCTACGAGTAGCCAGCATCCGCATTCTCAACTACCTCGACGACTGGCTCATCCTAGCACACTCTCGAGGGTTACTATGCACACACAGAGACCAGGTGCTCCGGCACCTCAGCTGCTTGGGGCTTCAGGTCAACTGGGAAAAGAGCAAGTTCACTCCGGTTCAGAGCATCTCTTTTCTCGGGTTGGAGTTAGACTCAGTCTCAATGATAGCACGTCTCACGAGCGAGCGTGCTCAGTCGGTGCTGGACTGCCTCGCTTCCTTCAAGCCAGGCACAGTGGTCCCTCTAAAACTTTTTCAGAGGCTCCTGGAGCATATGGCATCCTCCGCGGCGGTCGCGCCACTGGGGTTGATGCATATGAGACCACTCCAGCACTGGCTCCAGACTCGAGTCCCGAGACAAGCATGGCACCACGGCACGCATCGGGTAAGTATCACTCCCGCCTGCCTCAAAACACTCCGACCCTGGACAGACCTCTGCTTTTTACGGGCAGGAGTGCCCCTGCAGCAGGTGTCCCGACGCGTCCTGGTCACAACCGACACCTCCCGGTCCGGGTGGGGTGCCGTTTGCAGCGGGCACGCAGCAGCGGGCCGTTGGAAAGGGGCCCCGCTGCGTTGGCACATCAATTGCCTGGAGTTGCTGACCGTCCTTCTTGCTCTCAGGAAGTTCCTCCCGTTAGTTCGGGACAAACATGTCCTCATGAGATCAGACAGCACCGCAGTGGTGGCGTACATAAATCGTCAAGGCGGCGTACGCTCCCGCCACATGTCACAACTCGCCCGCCGTCTCCTCCTATGGAGCCAGCAGCGACTCAAGTCTGCGTGCCACTCACATCCCCGGCAAGCTCAACGTCGTAGCGGACATGTTATCACGACAACGCCTGCCCGGCGGGGAGTGGAGGCTTCACCCCCAGTCGGTCCAGCTGATTTGGGAACGGTTTGGCAAGGCCCAGGTAGACCTGTTCGCTGCCCAGGAAACCTCCCACTGCCCGCTCTGGTACGCCCTAACAGAGGCTCCCCTCGGGACAGACGCGCTGGCACACAGCTGGCCCTCGGGGCTGCGCAAGCACGCATTTCCCCCAGTGAGCCTTCTTGCACCGGTGCTGTACAAGGTCAGGGAGGACGAGGAGCAAGTCACGTTGGTGGCCCCCTACTGGCCCACTCGGACTTGGTTCTCGGAACTCAGGCTCCTCGCGACAGCTCCTCCCTGGCGAATTCCCCTGAGAAAGGACCTCCTCTCTCAGGGACGGGGCACGCTCTGGCACCCGTGCCCAGACCTCTGGAACCTCCACGTCTGGTCCCTGGACGGGACGCGGGAGAGCTAGCCGGCTTACCGGCGACCGTTGTGAATACCATCAACTAAGCCAGAGCCCCCTCTACCAGGCACCTTTACGCCCTAAAGTGGCGCTTGTTCGCAGATTGGTGTTCTTCCCGAGCCGAAGACCCGCAGAGATGCGTGATTAGGTCAGTGCTTCTGTTCCTACAGGAGAGGCTGGACAGGAGGCTGTCCCTGTCCACCCTCAAGGTGTATGTTGCCGCTATCGCCGCCCACCATGATCCTGTAGACGGCAAGTCTTTGGTAAGCACGACCTGATCCTCAGGTTCCTGAGAGGCGCCCAGAGGTTGAATCCCTCCCGGCCAGGCCTAGTTCCCTCCTGGGATCTCTCAGTAGTCTTGGTAGGACTCCAGAGACCTCCCTTCGAGCCGTTCGAATCAGTTGGACTCAGGGCCCTCTCTCTTAAGACGGCCCTGCTGATCGCGCTCGCCTCCATCAAGAGGGTCGGTGACCTGCAAGCGTTCTCTGTCAGCGACACTTGCCTGGAGTTTGGTCCGGCAGATACATCTGTGATCCTAAGACCGCGACCGGACTATGTGCCCAAGGTTCCTACCACACCATTCCGAGATCAGGTAGTGAACCTGCAAGCGCTGCCCCGGGAGGAGGCAGACCCAGCCCTTTCGTTGCTGTGTCCAGTGCGCACCCTGCGCATTTACCTGGACCGCACACAGAGCACCAGACGCTCTGAGCAGCTCTTTGTCTGCTTTGGGGGACGGCAGAAAGGGAATGCCGTCTCCAAGCAGAGGCTCGCCCACTGGGTTGTCGACGCCATCACACTGGCTTATCACACCCAGGCCGTGTCCCTACCCTTGCAGGTCCGAGCTCACTCAACAAGAGGTGTTGCGTCCTCGTGGGCACTGGCCAAGGGCACCTCCCTAGCAGACATCTGTAGAGCCGCGGGTTGGGCAACACCCAACACCTTCGCGAGGTTTTACAACCTCCACGTTGAGTCGGTTGCGTCTCGTGTTTTGTCAGGTCCGAGCCCGTAGAACTCGGTAACACGTAGACCGACCGGATGGGTGGATCGCTTGCGCCCAGTGCCCTATTCCTGACGTCAAGGTAAAGTAGTGCGCCTTCTTCCCAGGGCGCCCCACTCCGAGTCGGGCCCCTGGTCGATTCCTCCCTAGCCCTCCGGGTCCGCGGTTCAGCAGAGGAACTCGCCGACCCAAGCCACTGCAGGTACCCTGATGGCTACCCTGTACTGGTAATTCCACGGTTCTGTCCCCTTACGAGCAGACCCCCGTGTCTCCCTTAGGCAGTTACAGCTGCCTCGGTCGCCGTGCTGTAGCAACTCCCCCCTTTCGAGGCTGGATCTACCACCGCACCATACTTTCCACACGAGCCCTAAGACAGCCGTGTGACGTGTCTACCACTTTTCCTCCCCAAGAAAAAGGGCAGGTGTGGTCTCCGCAGGGTCTGGGTAAAACCCCCTTCCCTATATGCGTGTAAGGGCCCCGGCCGTGATTGCTCTATGCGAGAAACATAGAGAGAAAAGAGGCCCAGCCAGGCTGGCCCGTTCCCATGTTGGCAAACATCGCCTTGTTCCCCTCCCAGGGTAACTAGAAGGACTCCGATGTTCTTATGGGGCATTGGGGAAGGGTACGTGCAGCCAGGTACAGACGATGCGCGGCACTGGATGAAATCCCTGCCCGCCTCTGTATCGGCGGTTCACGTACAAGGTTCAGCGCATGGCAAGATTGGAATGGGTCCCCTAGTGTCGCTTCTCCGACACAACGTGGAGAGAGCGACAGAAGGGGAACGTTTGGTTACGTATGTAACCTCCGTTCCCCGAGGGAGGGAACGCCACGTTGTGTCTTTCCTCCGCCATGCCACTGAACCAAGCCGCTGTTGTGGCCGGACCATTCCGGCTCCTCGGAAAAATCCTGACTAAACTTCCGTATTTGCCCTGCTTAAATACCCGTATGTCCGGGGGCGGGGTATGCAAATACTGACTGCCAACTCCCATTGGCCCTTTTCAATAGGTCAGAGGTGAATATCGGCGCTCAAGAGAGACCCCTAGTGTCGCTTCTCCGACACAACGTGTCGTTCCCTCCCTCGGGGAACCAAACGTTACATTTTCTGTTAAAGCATGATTTTCTGTAAAGCTGCTTTGAAACGATGTGTTGTGAAAAGTGCTATACACATAAAAATGACTTGATTTAACCTCTTCAACTTTACCTGGATCAGTGCCAATACCTCGAGCTGAGATTAGATGACCTAAAAGCTACTTGAAAGAAATGACACTTTTCAGGCTTAACCTTGAGACTTATATCTTTTAGTGTGTTAAAGAATACTTGCAGTCTTTGCAAGTGATCAGAGAAAGTTGGCGAGTAAACTTGTATGTCATCAAGGTACACTAGCATGATCTGAAAAATTAGATCCCCCATTGAATCCTGCACAAGACATTGGTCGAGACAGGTCCATTGCAAACCCCAAAGGGCATACGAGAATACTCAAAGATCCCAAATGGATTAAATTCAGACTTGTGCCTGTCTCGCTCATGGACAGTAACCTGATTATATCCACTATTTAAATCAATGAAAGAAAAAACTTTGCTCCTTGAAGTGCATAAAAGCTTTCATTTATCCTAGGGAGAGGAAATATCGGGTCTCGCTTGGTCTTTGAGTTCAGCTGCCTGTTGTCGACACAAAGCCTGAGATTGCCATCAGTTTTCCTAACTAGCATGATAGTTGAATCATAAACACTACTGCTTTCTTTGATCACTCCTTTCTTAAGAAGCTTGTGTTTTTCCTAACTGAGTAGGTGAGATACAGTCAGGTCCATAAATATCCTTTCCTTCTCCATACTCTTCTCTTCCCATCACTCTGGTACAAGTTGATCTTTGTCTCATCTGTCCATAGGATGTTGTTCCAGAACTGTGAAGGCTTTTTTAGATGTTGTTTGGCAAACTCTAATCTGGCCTTCCTGTTTTTGAGGCTCACCAATGGTTTACATCTTGTGGTGAACCCTCTGTATTCACTCTGGTGAAGTCTTATCTTGATTGTTGACTTTGACACACATACACCTACCTCCTGGAGAGTGTTCTTGATCTGGCCAACTGTTGTGAAGGGTGTTTTCTTCACCAGGGAAAGAATTCTTCGGTCATACACCACAGTTGTTTTCCGTGGTCTTCTGGGTCTTTTGGTGTTGCTGAGCTCACCTGTGCGTTCTTTCTTTTTAAGAATGTTCCAAACAGTTGATTTGGCCACACCTAAAGTTTTTGCTATCTCTCTGATGGGTTTGTTTTGATTTTTCAGCCTAATGATGGCTTGCTTCACTGATAGTGACAGCTCTTTGGATCTCATATTGAGAGTTGACAGCAACAGATTCCAAATGCAAATAGCACACTTGAAATGAACTCTGGACCTTTTATCTGCTCCTTGTAAATGGGATAATGAGGGAATAACACACACCTGGCCATGGAACAGCTGAGCAGCCAATTGTCCCATTACTTTTGGTCCCTTAAAACATGGGAGGCACATATACAACTGTTGTAATTCCTACACCGTTCACCTGATTTGGATGTAAATACCCTCAAATTAAAGCTGAAAGTCTGCAGTTAAAGCACATCTTGTTCGTTTCATTTCAAATCCATTGTGGTGGTGTATAGAGCCAAAAAGATTTGAATTGTGTCGATGTCCCAATATTTATGGACCTGACTGTATGCCTTTAAAGCACTTTGTCTGTAAAACTGAGGTCTTCATCCTCAAGAGCAAAAACATCAGTGTATTTCACCAACAAATCACTCAGCTCTGCTGGCTGTTCAGGAGTACCACCAATGAGTAGCTTGTTGATAAAATCTTTGGAGCTGCCCTTCAATAACCAATTGTCTTTTGTGTTTACAGTGATCTCTTCAACATCAGCTGAAATTCTCTGAAATCTCACCTTACATGTCTCATTGAACTACACACACTTGATACAAGACAGTGTACCATGTCTGGTTCTGACCTGTAACCAGATATCTTCTGACAAGAGATTCACAACCTGTATAGGAAACAACAGTTTCTCTGAAGGCACAAGAGAGAGAAAAACAATCAGACTGCCATGTAAGGGTTTGTTCACTGGTTCTAACAGGAAGTCCCGTGAACAATCATTTAACATACTCTTTGCTGCCTTGATCATTATCATTGTTATTGATGATGCAGGAATGTGTACCATGTTTTTTACAGCTACTTGACCTACGCTTCGCTTCTCTGGACTGATGTAACTCTGCATTTGCTGAAATGTCTCACTCCAATCAGACTGCAACTCTTCATCTTGGGTAGTATCAAACTGTGCATTAACCAGTTGTCTACATCTGCTAATGATGTTCATGCCAATGAGGACTGGTAAAGCAGAAGAGATTTGTGATTCTCTGACTACTAGAAAACTACACTCTGGTAGGGCAATATCCATGGTTTCCAACTCCAACATAAGATAACCTTGGTAAGTTATGTCTAAACCTTTGACAGCAGTAATCTTCAACAAACCTGCTGTGGACAGCATATCTTCATACTCCCCAGACAGGTGTTCTCTGAAGAAACTTTCAGAAATAGTACTGACTTGGCTTCCTGTATCAAGTAAACGTGAGGCCATTACTCCACTAATCTTTAGATTAGTGACAGGGTATTTTCCCACAGCACACTGGAGTAGTCGGTCATGACAAGTATCGATATGGACTGCCCTGTCTGATTGTTTTTCTTCACATACATCTTAGCTATGTGTCCTACACCATTACACCGGAAACATATTGGCTGACCATCATCTGTAAACCTTGGCTGCATCTTGGCTTTACTATGAGCCATAGGTTCTGAATTAGTGCACTGCAAAGTGAGGTTCTCGACAGCTAGTGTTAGCTTTCCTATAGCTTTTCCTTGTTCTGCTACAAATCTGAAAACTTCTTCAAGAGTAGTAGGGTTTTTCTCAGGTATACCAACAGCAGTGCACTGAGCTTCTGCTGTCTCAGATACAACACTTCTGTTGTGGACAAATTTTGTGCCACGAGATTTAGGATTTCTGGAGACCACATAAGAGCTTCATCTCGCACTTCAATTAGTGTTGACTGTGGCTTGTTTCTCACAAGCTTATGAAGCTCCCTTCTAAGGCTTGCATCCCTAATCCCCTCAATGAATTGATCTCGGATTGCCACATTCACATTTGATATTACATTTGATGATTGTTTCAAGAGAGAACTCAGAATTTGAGAGAAAGTATGAGAGTAAGTATGAACATCCTCGCTTTCCATTTGTATACGGCTATAGAATGTTTGAAATAACTGAGACACACTGTGCTTTTCTCAGTCACATGGTCGCTTTGTTCATTCCCCAACCGTAATCTGACTTTTTCTAAGGCTGCACCCTTTAAAAGGGAGAATATGAGGTCTAACTGGTCCTCCGTGGTCTGATTTCTAACATGTAATACCCTGTCTACTTTGTCAGTGAACTCATCAACATTTCTCCCATCTTTGCTGAAATCACCACTAAAAGGTTGGAAGTGACTCTCTTGTCACATATACATAAGACTTGGATGGCTCTCTACTCAAATTGGCAATAGCTGCTATGGTCTCGTCATGCTTTCTGTTGAGTTCTTGAATTTGTCCTTAAACATCATGCATACTACTACATCATGCATACATCATGCACTATGACTATCATCAGTGTTTTATAATACTGGACAATCATCATCAGCTTGTGACATTTTAAAATTTTCTAAAGATCTCAGTTCAACTCAGTAAAAAACAGTGTCAGTTCTCTTGTGGGCAAAACAAAAAGTCTCTTAATCAGTCCGTATTTTTGAAACCAAAGGATATGTTGCCAAATGTCTGTATAATACTTAATAAAAAAATACTGTTTTCTGTCGTAGACAGTCACTGGATAGGTATCTCTTTGAACAGTACCCTCGTGGAATCACCCGAAATCAGGTACTCTCGCTCTCTCTCTCTCTCTCTCTGTCCAGCAGTCTCGTCACCTTGCCATGTAACCTCTAGCCAATGCCTTTTTACTGGTCTACTGCACAAAGGAAGACAGCATCCACTCTGTTTATCACTAGCACCTAACTTCACCTCAACCGTATTTCATAAAGAACAAAAAAATTACCTATTGGCTCCCAACAGTCAGACACCCAAATCCTGGAACCAAAAATGTAGCTGGTGAGTTGTAAAAAAAACAACACAGGATACAAAAAAATTACTTTTGTGTTTTTTATTTCTGACTGCTGTCTCAGAAAAAGGATAGCTATCGATGGGGCCATATCGAAAAGGGGAATAAAGAAATGTAGAAAAACATAATAAAATGAAAAACAGAACTGAAATACAAAAATTAAATAAGGTAGAGGCTTTGATCCAAAGAAAACACAAACAGGTCATTAGCCTAAACATATGCCTCAGCATACATCACCTTAACGCATCATTCACAGGATTTTATGCATTTAACACATACTTAAATCACTCAAAACATTTGATGCATTTTTATGGACATGTGCATCAGTCCAAACAATTGTTTTCACATATAACACATATTACACTTATTGACTGAACTGGAAAACAGTCTGTTATAAATCATTAAAGGTGCTGTTACGAATGTAGGAGTGAAGGCAGACGAGGAGGTGCGGATCCAAATGCAGGTTCTTTATTATAAATCAAAGTGAGGGCAAACAAACAGGAACAAAGAAATATCCACGTGGGGAAAACAACATGAACATGAAAAACATCCACAGGCAGGAGAAACAACCATAACATTCACATACAACAACATTCAACCATACCAAACAACGACTGACAGAGACTGAACAAACAGACAGGGTTTAAATACAAGAATGTGGGACAAAGGGGCCAATGAACAACCAGAACACAAACTAGATGACAAGGTGATTAACAGAAGCAAATGACAAATTAACAAGGGCAGGTGAAAACAATGAACAGTGAACACGAGGGAAAACAAGACTATGGAGTTACAAGGGTGCCAAAAGTGAAAACTAAGGAACTTCAAAAGTGACAAAAATGACAAACAAAGGGCAACGGAAAAACAAGACAGGGTATACATAACAGAGCCCCCCCTCAAAGGATCGGCTTCCAGATGATCCTAAAAACCCAAGACAAAAGACAGAAAACCCACAGAGAACAAAATGATGGCACCAGGGGCAGACAGGCAGACCAGGGGGGCACAAGAACAAGGAGGCAGTCCAAGGGGCACAGAGGGCAGGCAGGAAGTCCAAGGGGGCACAAAGGGCAGGCAGGAAGTCCAAGGGGGGCCACGAGGGGAAATGAGACAGTCCACGGGGGCACAAAGGGAGATGAGACAGTCCATGGGGACACAAGGGGCAATTAGGCAGTCCACGGGGGCACAAAGGGATAGGTTTAGGAGGCCGGGGTGGTATTGACCGGGCAGGGACAGGTTTAGATGGCCCGGGGGCTGGCCATAAGGCAAGTGCCGGTTCAGGGGAACCTGGGAGGTGGCCACAGGACAGAGGCCGGTCTTGGTGGCCTAGGAGATGGCCGTGGTGCAAGGACCGGTTCAGGGGGCCTGGGAGGAGGAGTGGACACTGGGGAGGCCGGCGGAGCCGCGAGGGGCGGAGCCAAAGGGGACTTCTGAGGCGGAGCCAAGGGAGGCTCGAGAGGCGAAGCCGAGGGGGGGTGATGGCTTGGAAGGCTCAGAAGGCGGAGCTGAGGGAGGCGGCGCCGTGGGAGGCTTTAGGAGCGGGGACCTGGAAGGCTCTGGAGTCTCTGGGGGCAGAGCCGTAGGGGGCTCTGGAGGTGGAGCCGAAGGAGGCTCGGGAGGCAGAGCCGTGGGAGGTTCTGGAGGCGGAGCCGTAGGAGGCTTAAGAGGCTCTGGAGGTGGAGCCGAGGGAGGCTCGAGGAGAAGAGCCGCAGGAGGCTGAGCTGAAGGAGGCTCGGGAGGCAGAGCCGTGGGAGGCTCGGGAGATTCTGGAGGCGGAGCCCTGGAAGAGCTAGGTGATGGGGCTGAGGAAGGCGGAGCCGATGCTGGCTCAGGAGGCCCAGGAGGTGGAGCCGTGGGAGGCTCTGGAGGTTGAGCCGAGGAAGGCTCAGGAGGCGGGGCCGAGGAAGGTGGCGCCGTAAGAGGCTGAAGAGGCGGAGACCTAGAAGTCTCTGGAGGTGGGGCCGAAGGGGGTGGCGCCGTAGGAGGTTTCAGAGGAGGAGCCCTAGAAGGCTCTGGGGTCTCTGGGAACAGAGCCGTAGGAGGCTCGGGGGCGGAGCCCTGGAAGGCTCGAGAGGCTTGAGGGGCAGAGCCCTGGAAAGCTCGAGAGGCGGAGCCCTGGGTGGCTCAAGAGGCTTGAGGGGCGGAGCCCTGGAAGGCTCGAGAGGCGGAGCCCTGGGTGGCTCGAGAGGCCTGGGAGGTGGAGCCCTGGCAGGCTCGAGAGGTTTGAGGGGTGGAGCCCTGGGTGGCTCGAGAGGCCTGGGAGGTGGAGCCCTGTCAGGCTCGAGAGGCTTGAGGGGCGGAGCCCTGGAAGGCTCGAGAGGCTTGAGGGGCGGAGCCCTGGAAGGCTCGAGAGGCTTGAGAGGTGGAGCCCTAGGAGGCTCGAGAGACTGGAGAGGCGGAGCCCTGGAAGGCTCGGGAGGCGGAGCTCTGGAAAGCTCGGGAGGCGGAGCTCTGGAAAGCTCAGGAAAGCCCGGAAGGCGGAGCTCTGGAAAGCTCGGAAGGCGGAGCTCTGGAAAGCTCGGGTAACTCGGAAGGCGGAGCTCTTGAAAGCTCGGGAAACTCGGAAGGTGGAGCTCTGGAAAGCTCGGGAGGAGGAGCCCTAGAAGACTCGAGAGACTTGAGAGACTTGGGAGGCGGAGCCCTGGAAGACTCGGGAGGAGGAGCCCTTGAAGGCTTGAGAGGCGCTGGCTCTAGGACGGGCACGACCACTGGCGCTGGCTCTTGGACGGTCCTGGCTACTGGCGCTGGCTCTTGGACGGTCACGGCCACTGGCGCTGGCTCTTGGACGGTCACGGCTACTGGCGCTGGCTCTTGGACGGTCATGGCTACTGGCACTGGCACTGGCTCTTGGACGGTCTAGGCTTCAGGCACTTGCTCTTGGACGGTTACGGCTACTGGCGCTGGCTCAGGGACGGTCGAGGCTACAGGCGCTGGCTCAGGGACGGTCGAGGCTACAGGCGCTGGCTCAGGGACGGTCGAGGCTACAGGCGCTGGCTCAGGGACATCTGAGGCTACAGGCGCTGGCTCAGGGACATCTGAGGCTATAGGCTCTGGCTCATTGACGTTTGAGTCTAACGGCACTGGCTCATTGAGGTTTGAGGCTATCGGCACTGGCTCACTGACGTCTGAGGCTACAGGCGCTGGCTCGGGGACGGTCGTGGTACGTGCCGGCTTGGGTTTGCTGGGTGCTGAAGGCAGAGCCACGGGGGGTTTAGGGCACGGGGCTGCGGCAGGCGGAGGCTGGTGAGCAGAGACTTTTCCCCTTATCCTCTTCCTCCGGGCTGATGCGACTGGCGAGGCTGGAAAGCTGTTCCTGGTCATCGTGGCCTCAGGCTCGCAGGCCGTGGCTGACGAGGGCTCGGGCTCAGGCTCGCTGACCGTGGCTGACGAGGGCTCGGGCTCGCAGACCGGGGCAGGCGTGGGCTCTGGCTTGCAGACCGGGGCAGGCGTGGGCTCTGGCTCGCAGACCGGGGCAGGCGTGAACGGGGAGCTGCACAACAGCAAGGTTAACTCCAGGAAGTCGCGGAGATTCCAGCCGCGTGATGCCGGCAGCAGCCGCTCCTTCAGCCAGCCACTCAGGTTTTCCCTGAAGAAGACAACCAGGGAGGTGTCCGAGAAGTCCGCAACAGCCGGCAGTTTAAGGAAGTCGCGGACATGGGCCTCAATAGGACGGTCCCCTTGCCTCAGGCAGAGCAGGTGGTATCTGGCGCGTAGTACTGCTGGATCCATGGTGGGTCAGTCGTTCTTCAGTCGAGTGAAGGCAGACGAGGAGGTGCGGATCCAAAAGCAGGTTCTTTATTATAAATCAAAGTGAGGGCAAACAAACAGGAACAAAGAAATATCCATGAGGGGAAAACAACATGAACATGAAAAACATCCACAGGCAGGAGAAACAACCATAACATTCACGTACAACAACATTCAACCATACCAAACAACGACTGACAGAGACTGAACAAACAGACAGGGTTTAAATACAAGAATGTGGGACAAAGGGGCCAATGAACAACCAGAACACAAACTAGATGACAAGGTGATTAACAGAAGCAAATGACAAATTAACAAGGGCAGGTGAAAACAATGAACAGTGAACACGAGGGAAAACAAGACTATGGAGTTACAAGGGTGCCAAAAGTGAAAACTAAGGAACTTCAAAAGTGACAAAAATGACAAACAAAGGGCAACGGAAAAACAAGACAGGGTATACATAACAGGTGCAGTATGTAAGATTCAGAAACCCATGTTATTAATGACACCTGTGGCCGTTAAGTGAACTGCAGCTAGCTAACTTTTTCTTGTGCTCGTGCTCATACTCCATAGGGACGCGAGCATCGACCAATATAATAACGTAACGTACAAAGACAGATGCTGACAGATCAGGTAGCATAATTAAAATGACACAGTTATGATTGTTTTACTACAAACTTTGAGACTGTATATTATATTTGACTCTCCAGTGCTGGAACAGGGCTAAAACAAAGTGTGGATGTAGGTCTGACTATGTGAGACTGTAGATTGAAGTAATCACTTTTCTTTGCATGACACATTGACTTGCATTTATACGATAGTCTATGTCGGCGTTAGCTAGCTAGCCAGCTTCATCAATAGCTGTTAGCTAAATCTGGTGGATGATGAGAGTAGCTGTTTATAAAATAGACTGTACATTATAAATATATTGACACAATTCAGTATTGATGTGATTTCATCACAACTGTCATTTTGATATATCGATGCGCTATTGTTTTATAATAATAGAATGTATATATTTTCTGTATAACCAAGTTACGTTACACTAATACATGGACCTTTTTGCATTATCTTGAACATTGTCTAGCATTCATTTCATGTGTTATTGTAGTGTAGCTCAAATTTGGCACTACATTTCACATGCTTTGCAGTTATGTAGGCTTACCTGTACAATAAGGAGAATGCCAATTCAGGGTCTGTTTTGATCCCCAAAAACAAACGAAGGTTCCTCCAGGAATCAAATGCCCTGCCGATGTTCACTCTAGTTTTTGCACAACCACAATCACATTCCCACTTAGCAGTAAATAAATATTTTTTATTTTTTTGGCTTACTCTGAGTTGTGTAGGAGTCGGTGTTGGGCTGGGAGCCGGATGTTTGCTGGATTTCATCTCTAAGATAATGTTACCTAGAGTTGCAGTTTGTTGTCGCTGTTGAATAGCGGAAGAGAATTGAATACAAGGCTCTCGGGAGCACACATAAACATCACATCATTTGGATTTTCCTGGCAAAAGTGACCCGCTCCCTTCACATGAAAATCAGTCTACAGGCTTTAATAGGCAACCTAGGAAGTCCGGGAAGGGCTACATTTTTTAATTGCGTTACAAGATGTTCACACATTGGCAAAAAAAGGCTAATATTACATGAAGATCTTTACATATTGCACCTTTAAATAAGATATGATTAATTAAAAATGTACATACCCAGTCATCACATGTATGCAAACCATGGTCAAATGCCACACATGCAATCTATATGCATCCTTCAAAAATAACCCATAACAAAAACGTCATTTTAACATATGACTCTTGTGAACACATACTTAATGCAATTTATAAGCATCCTGTGCAAAATATGATATTTACCCAAATAAATCTCAACCGATAAAACAAAACAACAACAACGTCTGCCCTCAAGTCTTTAACAAGAAAGAGTGCTGGAAAGTGGTGTTGCAAAACTCAAGTGTCGCAAAATTCCAGTCTTAAAGGGTCACGTCCAATTTATGACTAAATTACATTAAATTTTCCACTGGCTACACTCATGAAGACTTGGAAGGTTGTATTGATTAAATACTGTTGGGTCCATTTTTATTTCATGTTTACTTTAAAAGGTATTTAAAAGTAACAATGTATAAGTGATTTAATTTGTTCACGTTTTATACTTTTAACAGTTTAGTATCTGTTTATTTAAGATGTAGATTGATCTATTCGTTGTAGTGAACTCTTGTGAGTCATGCTGGAAACTGAGGTGAGATGGCAGACTTCAGAAGAATGTAACACAGACCCTGTAATGCAACCGTTTATATTTAGAGTTGGAAACCGAAGGTCCAGAGGTGGGAAACACACGCTTGACAAAATCACACTTGTACATACGTGCACTGAGTTGGGAGTTAACATCTGAAACATTTTCATTTGTACTCGTTTTCGTTTGCCTGTAACATTTTCAACTGTAAACATTTTATCAGTATGTGTGTTTCCTGGGAATCTCATGACCTTGGTATCTCTGGCGCCACACTTAAGTTCTGCTACAGGAACAGAGACAAACGACAGGTATTGATGTTGTTATGGTAACCTCTAATAAATGAAGGCCATTTAAATTAAGTTCCAAATGTTTGTTTGGGAGGAGCTTGTTCATATCCCAAGATATAGGTACGGTAAATGGCAACTTCCCTTGAATCGGTGATGATTCTTCCAGCATCCCTCCATCTCCTCATCTCCACCTTGATAATTCATAACATCTATACCATTTATTATTTCAAAACTGCCTTTCTATTTCTTGCTTTAGTCAGATAGTCTGGGAGGGGATCTCAGAGCTGAAGCCCAGTCCCGTGCTTGAGCTCCTCCGTTATGGACATCACACCAAATCTGTTTACATACTGTATATGTGCTCCAGGATTATATGAACCAGAACCAGTTAATTTATTAAAGGGTTTTATAAATTATGCATGTACACCTGATTTTAATTAGTATTTTCGAACTCTGTAATGATGATTAATAGGTTTTCTGCATTTTAATTTTCTATTTTGCGAAGCTCATTTTCAAATCCTAAACCATTTTCCATTGCACTGAATGAACAATAAATTGTCAGTTTGTCAGTTATTTCACAGAATCATTTCTGGAATATTTTATTATAATTGGTCAATGGCATTGAATAGTGAAATGTTTATATAATGTTTTAAATGTTTAAATGTTTAAATGTTTTAGTGCAAATTATTATATAATTTGCACTAAACTTCATAATTGACTGTTGTTATAGGCAACTGATTTCATGAAGGGGTGGTGCTAGTTTCATGTCTCTAGGATCCACATATGCTATTTCTTCTCATTTAATAAAATAATTTAAACTCCAATCAATATTTCAAGTCCATTTGTTATTCCTTACTTATACCCACTGAATAGTAGTATTACACTTTCTAATATCACGAATAATAAGATTCTATCAGTGTAAGGTGAGGATGAATCTTACACATACTCACTCATGTGCATACACGCATGGCCACACACAAGCTCAAGTTATTTATGCACTCTAGCTTAAAGCTTTACTGAAATGATGCATGAGGAAAATAAGCCTTTAGGATATTGAAAATCCCTACGGCTCTGAATCACATTCCAGCTCTTGCTGTGTCTGTGCCTGTCTACTACTGCGGCTACAACTTTCCAGATTTAAGAATTACAGAAAACACTGTACTATAAGAATTTTATTGAGGTCATAAATGATTGTGTCTAGTAAAGCCCTGATAATGAAGTCTTGGAAGACATTGATGAGAACTGTTTCAGTTCAAATTTAAATCTCTGAGTTTTGACCACATATATTGATCTCTTGGCAAATCTCACTTTGAAGCCACTTGAAGCAAAAGTGATCTCTCATTACTTGGACAAACAAATCCCTTTAAATTTTTTTTTTTTTTTTTTGCAGAGTAGTTCACCATCATATTGGTATGTGGACAGAATAAAAAATAAAACAAAAAAATGTTTCTAAGGGACAGATTAACTGAATCATATTTAAGCATATTTGCGCTGTATCTTGAGTATTTAAATTAAGTCATTGTCATTCTTTTCCACGCAAACATGCCTCCTTTGTAAATTAAGATCATTTTAGATTGCTCTCTATTCATAAAAATGACCTGGTTCAATTTAGATTGCACTATTAAACCAGGGCGTAAAATGAATGTTCTTAAAAAAGAGAGATGTTTGTGAAGATTTTCAACTGATCATATCAGCAGTCATTCATCAAATATTATGATGGTGAAGAGCATTGTAACCTGGCATAAATCCAGATGCACGATGTAATCAAAACACACTTTCGGCATGTTTAAATCTTAAACATGCCAAAAGTGAACTAGACTATAAGAGCTGATTTAGTTTTCTGGATCACAGTGATGCTGTACAGTCCCGTCAAAGTGTGTTAAATACAGTGGTCTGTGGCATCCTTTACTATTTGTGGTCAGAATCGGCCGGGAAGATCAGAATTGCATGTGCAAATTGCAGTTAGCAGTGTTTTTTTTTGGATTGACAGACTATTTAGCAGAGACGTGTTGCTTCAATTAAATGAATGAAAGAAACTGGAACACCCAATGGTCAACGGATGTGGAAAGGAAGTCCCAATCACCTTTTAAACACAGACAATGTTTTAACCTGTCAGTCTACTCGAGAACGTGCATGTGCATTAGCTAGCCGGGAAAATTTCGTTTTTTTAGCATTACATGAGGTAAATAGTAACACTTTTATGATCCCAGTGTTTTCAGATTTTACTGCTGATTTGAAATATGTTCTTTGATCATAATCTTGACTGGCCGTTTTTGAGATTTCAGTCTTTTCTTGTTCAAGTAGATAGGAGCTGTCCAGTTCTCTCAATTTGTTTTTCATTCTAACCTGTAATTTTTTACATATTTGAAAATGATTCAAATGCAATTTAATACTGATACTATCTCGTATGTTTGAGTGTGAGACACTAAAACCTGGGATAAACTGCATCCCAAATGGAACTAATACGGTGTGGGTAGCAACCCTATTTGTACATCACCTGTCTTTTGGAGCAAGCATGCGCACAACACCGAGGCCTATTGTGGTCTGAATAATGCTGGACGAAGCCAAGCCACAATCGCATTATCTATGTCTGTTAGTCTGAATAAGCAAAAATCTGACTGGTATTTATTTCAGTTTAATATTTCTAAATGTTTGGTTCTTACTGGAACTGGATAGATGAACTCAACACAGTTTGCAATATCTCACCTAGACAAGCATTTTGACCGTTCACACACAGCCACTCATGACTTGATTACAGCTGTGTGTGAACGGTCAAAATGCCTGTCTAAGTTAGATATTGGAAACTGTGTTGAGTTCGTCCATCCAGATGCAGTAAGTTCCACATTTGTAGATGAATAAAACTAATATAAATATGAAATATAAAATAGGTTGTAGAAATTTGCAAACTTTAAGCAACAGAGCAGGACATTTGCACTTTATACGAAACTCTGTAATAAAGACAATGTGACATGAACCTCGAAAGCTTTGGCATCTATAGCAACTATTTGTTCTCATAATCACCTATTTTAGACTAATTACAGCCTGATATCTTCTAAACTAACTTCAAATCAATAATAGCCTGTAAAACTGTCACAACGTGCATTGAATTCTGGAAACTAGTAGTTTTTAGTTTTAGTAGTTAGTAGAACCATTTAGTTTTAGTCTGAAATATTTAAATATTTGGCCCCATATATATCCACAGAGGTCTTGGCAAAGCCCCGAATAGTATTCACTGACCCTAGAACTGCCCCTGCCAACCTGTCAAACCTGACATGAGGCACGGCTTTGAGACACAGGGAATATAGTGCACAGGTTATACAGACTACTCAGAATGCTCTGAAATGACCCTGGGTGTTATGATGCTTTTAATGTGATTTTTATTTATTATTTTTTAGAGCTTGGCAGCACTCAACCCAATCCTAATTCAAAACCAATCATGAAAAGAGCAGCTAGGATTTTCTAGAAGGTTACCTTCTGTGCTCCATGAAAGAAAGTAATACAGGTTATGAGGGTGAGTAAATTATGGTATTTTTCATTTTTGGATGAGCTATTCATTTAAACTATTCAGCAGAGAATACTTCATTTTAAGCCCTCTCACTTTGATTTTTCTTTCCTACGGGGTCCCACAGCAGGCCACTGGGAGGAGCACTGCTCTCTAACACACACAAACATACACAATACACACATATCCATCTACACAGTGTGCAGGGGGAGTGTCAGAGGGTAAGAGGAAGGCATCTGGCACGCAGTTCATTTGTCTGGAGGGTTTCACAGGAAAGTGTGGCATTCACGACCCAGCACTTACGCAGTACAGAGCCTCCATAACTGCCTGCCTGCACTGCCTTGACTAGATCCCAGAAAACGCTCAGAGAAGGAGAGAGAGGGAGAGAGAGAGAGAGAGAGAGAGAGAGAGAGAGAGAGAGAGCGAGAGAGAGAGAGAGGGGGGGGGGAAGAGAGCAGATGTGGAGTGCGTGAAAGAGGAGGGATCTGTAAGGTGAACTCCAGAGGGAATATCTGAGAGCAGAAATAGTAGAAAGGCAAGTAAGGACACAGAAGAACTTTCCACTGCTTGCATCCTTTCACATTCAACTTTATTTCTCCTCATTCCACAAGCTTTGAAACATGGAAGTGATTGAAGACACCCGTTTGCACCTGGAGGTCCCAGAGCCAAACAAATCCTTCACCGAGATCTCCGATGATGAAGTCAACCTCCCTGCCTCTGAGGATGAAGATGAGGTCGTTGAGAACAAAGCTAAAGAGGGTGGTGAGAAAGACTTGGGTGGTGATGGAGACAAAGGTGAGATGAATGGAGTCATGGTCCTGGCTCTACTAGATAAGATCATTGGGGCCGTTGACCAAATCCAGCAAACGCAAGCTGGGCTGGAAGTGCGCCAACGGGAGATGGAGAGATCCGTAACAGGTATCCAAGGGGAACTCACCAAACTGTCCAAGAGCCACACCACCACTGCCAACTCAGTCAGCAAGATGCTGGAGAAGGTGTGTAAGGTGAGCGTGAATGTGAAGACGGTGCGGGGTAACCTAGAGAAACAAGCCGGGCAGATAAAACGACTGGAGAGCAACGAGAACGAACTGCTGAAGAGGAGAAACTTTAAAGTCATGATCTACCAGGTGAGTGACATGCATACAGAGGAACATTTTATTACAATAAATAAAAATTGGTGTCAAACACATTTTGAGACATTGTTAAAATCTCTTGTGAACTCTAGAGGAGACTCCTTAGCAATATCTAAGAAGCAGATAAATCAATTTGCTTTCCAGTTTATGTGTGCAATTGCTGTGTAGGAGAAACAGTTAACATGATATAGCCATAAGTGGCGATTATGAGGGTACAAGCAAATGTCATAGCCAAATTTGACAGATCTTGAGGATGCTGTGGACACAGTTGTTTCAAATATTTTGATCACAGTACCACAGTTAAGATTTTCTTAACTTATAGTGCCACCTCGTATCGGAATTGGAGGAAATATATGCCTTTAGAATATGTACTTTTGCCATGTTTGTATATTGCGCTAACAAGATACAGGGCAATTAGTCATTATGGGCGACACCCATTTTGGCTCATATTTTCTGAAGAAAACAGTGGCTCTAATTTATTTTGATAGCTTTTTGTTTGGAGCATCTCTAGATGATATATATAAATTTCATGCAAATCAGAAAAATAGCCTTGGATGAGTTTGAAAAAGTATGTTTTCAAAAGTTCAAAGTGTTTGAAAAGTTTTTGTTCTGAAATGGAAATCCTCATGTCCAATTGATCTTCCACGGGGAACTAAAAGATTCACCGGAAACAGAAAAAAATATATTATAGCAATATATTCCCAAAAATTTAAATTAGCTGAGTATAGAGCTACCCTCTGGCCGATTCTCTCTAAATCTGGTGTACAGCCTAATTTAGACAACCTCTAAGTAGATGCCAAATTTCATAATGATCGGCCACTCAATACAGTTATTAGTGGCTGAAATTTGATTGGCTGCTGGTAGCCATATTTGTTGATTTGTCCTATCAATATTTTAAGGATATGTTAGCATACGTCCCAAATCAGATGCATGCCAAATTCCACCTTCCTTGATAAAATAGTTTCGTAGTGCTTTGATGTTGTGCCCCCCCCATGATCAGATGTGGACAGGATTTGGAAATGGTTCTTTGTTTCCTTGAAATGATTTAGTGTCAAAGTTTGCCAGGTTTCATTAAGTATGGACATTGCATTTAAAATATTTAGGTCAATAAGCTAACATTGGCCCCACCCTGTTGATGATGTATACTAATTTCCTGCGATTTGGACAAGTGGCCTAGGAGGAGTTCGAAAAAGTTGATCTTTCCCAAAATTCAAAATGGCAACAAAAAATAAAACCTGAGACTCAATGAATCAAAAGTATTGTGATTCTAGGCCTTTCAGTTCTGAAGTTATTAGCAAAAATTAAAGCACTACCTAGTGTCGGACAGGTGTGTCTATGCCTCAGTAGTGGGTGGGATCAATATAAATGATCTCAATAATTAAAAAGATTTCCAGTTTTTCTTTTCTGGGGTAGGGAGTGCTTAGTTAAAATGACTTTAGCAACAAGACCTCCTCTGTGTGTGTGTGTGTTTCTATCATAACATTACAACAATGAATTATAAATGAGATCACAAATGTGTTGAACAGTGGCAATTTGCACTTCACATTTGTATGGCATAAAAGTATAATGTAAACTACAGGCACATCACATGTGTTAGTCATATTTGGTCAGGTGTGGCCATGGGTAAAATGAGCACATCTTACCATTATGGAATATAGCCATATCAAGTGAGCCCAAAAAGGCCCTGGACAGTCAAGGCACACTTAAAGCATTTATTTTATATACATCTAAAATGATAAAACAATAAATACACGATTCTAAAGAAGCAAAAAGACACTTTGTGTTTGTCAAACGTAAGCTGGGTGTGGCTTAAGTGTCCAAACACACAAAGTAAAAGTTGTTTTGTGTCTTCTTCGAGAAATATCAGCACCACACCCATTAAACACTTACACTTAAGCTTCGCTTGTATGAACCGATGTATTGTGAACACATAACTGAACTTTGTGTTAATACACTCGCCTCTGTCAAGCGGCCTGCTGCCTTATAAAAGCACAATTCTGTTTGATGGTTGCAGAATAAACCAACACCGGAGTGTTTTTACATGCGTTCTCTGATCAACACACCCGTCACACTGGATTAATATAGAGAAAGTTTTCTTCTTTTTCTCACAGATGGAAAATAATACAAGCAAAATCCAGAGACTGTTTTAAATAGGTGGGAGTGATTTGTTAGGGAACGAGGGAATGGAAGAACGTGAATAGAGGGTAAGGTCAGTGGGCAAAGAAAGAATAGTCAGAGAAAGAGGGAGAGAGGGAGTCTGAATGGTTACGCAGTCAGTCTGTCTGCAGTTAGAGGTTTTGTTCGGCTCTATAATGTTATGTGTAATAACTGTGCTTTGCACAGTGGTGCAAGAACATTCAGAGTTTCCACAGAGTGAGTCAGATGGGGCTGGAGCCACACACACACACACACACACACACACTTGGATACACACAGACACTATGTGCTCTCATAGTTTTGGAACACTGAGTTCACATCGGAATTTGCTAATTACCGTTCCGAATATCCTTCCTTCACTCATCAGTGAGGAAGGGTTGAGCTATGTTCAGAATAGAATACTAACATACAGTACTACTCTATACTATAGTATGTATCCAAGAATACCTGGATGATCCAGACATTACATTTGCTAGAATGTGCAGTATACAGAAAGCACAAAACACATTCCACTGAATACTTTATACTGTGACTTGACCAACCATAGTTTTAGTGTGAAAAATTAACCGGAAATAAAAGCAACAATTTCTTTTACTTTTTTCCCCCTAGTGGACATCCTCGAGATAAGATATTTTGGTAACACTGAACATTAATGTTCTCTTTATTAAGGGTTTATGAAGCAGTTTATTAATGACAATCAATTTTAGACAAACTTTTTTATTTCCAAGATGATAATTGGAGGTCATGTGACAATTATGTAGCATACTACTGTTTGAAACATTTATTGTGGAATAATGTTTAATGTTCCTCTCACTGTTTACATAAAGTAGGCTGTATAAAGTGTACACTGTGCAGTATTTAGTGAGAAGTAAGCTAGTATTCCATTTCAAACAGTAACTAACTTCAGTTGTTCAGTAAGATTCCCCTCAGAATATTGCTCTGCCATGACGGTAGTTGACCTGACACAGAAAACTCACTTCAGAAGAAGACAGGTTACACTAAACCCCACTATAGCACCTCTTGTGCCAACTCTGAGAATCATAATTGTATTACTTGCTTCGTGCTATTAATCGTTCAGGAATAAACAATTTGGAACACAATGAGGCATGAAATTGAGTTGGGTAGTAGCATTTGCGTTCATGTACTAGCATTGAGTATGTTTCAGGCCTAATGCATTTCATATGCAAAATACAAAACAGTCATCAGAGCCAAGAATTTAGCAGTGGCATGCAAATCTAACCGTTAGATAATTATATGCAGTGATGATTTGCATGATTTAAGGGTGTGTGAGAGTTTTTAATATGCCAAAGAGTAATGTGCACACTAATCATTTTATCCTTCAACACAGTAGGCCAACTTTCCATATTTCATAATTTGTGAAATGTGTCTCTGAGAGAGAGAGAGAGAGAGAGAGAGACTCTAGGGTTGTGAGATGGCATTTAGAGGAGTTATTGTGGCATTGCCCAAAGTACACCCCCTTTCTCTTTACCCTATTGAACACTATTCCTCAGGGAAAGGAATAACTCACTGCTTACATCTTAATGCAACAACATTGCAATACATGGGGGACTCGTTTAGGGATCTGTCACACAGTGTTGCGAAAAGTGCTTTATGAGAGACAGTAAGCTAGTCATCATTTTAAAGTAGTTAAACGATAGCAGAGACCATATAAGGAGAAGACATGTAGGCCAATCATAGAAAAAATACATGGCAGAAGTTTCAATGCACAATAAATTTCAAAAACAACGTTTTTCAATAAAATAAAATGTTTATATTGCGATAGACTACTAAAAAACACTTTACACTTTACAAAAACACATTCTGTGAATATTTTTGCTTTATTGATTTTGCTTTAAAAATTAAATAAATTCATTGAAACACGAAAAACTTCAAATTGCACTTTTGCACAAATTGAACGAAAAAAGCTATTAAAATAATGAAGTGATAAAAAAATCTTATATATAAACACCTCCACAAATCTAAACATTTACTGTCTCCAATGGCCCATTTGCCATCACGCAAGCTTCCATCAATGACAACAGGTGGAACATAAATAATAAAAACATGAATAATCAACACTCCTGGACATATAAACTATTTGATTATGATTCTGACATTCTATAGCTTGGTAATAATTAGTCCCGCTATCCACATATGATGACATCTATTTTAAGGAAAACGATTTACTCAATAATTTTTTTATGCTTGTTTAGTTACCAATCAATAAGGGAAATGGAAAATACACACAGCAGTCACGCTGTCTCAGGAGGTTAAAGCTCTGTGACCAGATGCTTCGGTTTACCAGGTTTTGTTTACCTTACAGTCCCGGTTTCACGAGTCATGTCCCGAAATTTCTCTAAAAATGTTTAATATGTCCCAGTTCCAGCAGTTAGGCTCACTTCTTTTTTTTTTTAAATTAAAGCTGAAGTATGTAATTTCTGTGCCACTAGGGCCAACAAAATTGCAAAAATAAATGTTTTCAAAACAGCTTTCTGAACATTTTTAAAGCACCAGAGAGAAAGAATGCTTACAGTTTTCGAGAAAAATAACCTACAGTATGAATGGCTTACTTATAGTTGTCTCTGCATTTTAAATGAGGATAGGAAAAAAGTATTCTACACGGTAAAAGTTACATACTTCAGCTTTAAATATACTCAATGTTTTTCTATCTATCTTCTGTGGTATTATTTGCAGGAAAGGAAAGCAGTTTTATGGCCCTGCATGTCGATTTGTTGATACTTTAATTCTAGTCTTACAGCCACACACAGTCCTCTGTGACAATTCTGCTGATGCTTTGCCTTTCTGACCCCTCTATATCACCCCAAACATTCATCCTGTCTTCTGCTGGTGCTATCACTCTCTCTCTCTCTTTGGTGCATGCTGGGGTTTCTGTGAGAGTGGCAGTGTTGTTTTTTTTGTTTTTTCAAAAACGTTCCGAAATTGTTCTTCTTTTCCATCTTCATCTTCTCACATGAACTGGTATGAATAAAAAATGTTGCTTGTGTGATTGTTTGTTAGCATGATATGAAGGCATCTCTGAATGAGGCGTCCTCGCTATCTCTTAGCCATGGATTCAGGTGTGTACCTGATGATAAGGTTGTTGTGGTAGAATTTCTCCTTGCAGTTGGCGAGTTAGTCAATCATGAAAATATCTCAGCATCGCGGACGAACAAAGCAGTCATGTTGTTTTTGAAACCCCAACATTTAGTTAGCTGATTGAAAGTGTCGTGGTTATAAACGCTGTGTTTTGTTAGATTACACTGCTTAATGCTCCCTCATTGAAAGTTACGAGAAGCTTCAGAACAGGAATTAAATTGATTTGGTAAGTTTGCAAAAGTCTCTGAAACATGTCATGTCTTTTAGAAGACGATTCCCCTGAAAATAATATATGAAATATTTATTTTCATCTGAAACACGAGGGCAGAACATATATGGTCTATGCAACTACCTGCAAGTTGAGATGCTTTGAGAGTGGGGATATTGGTCGCAAATGGCTTGTTAGGGGGTCTGTTGCGCAAAATGTTTCAGTACAATCAGAGGATGTTGTAGACAATGTTGCAGTGAATTCCTCTGCTGTAGTTCAAGCTGAAAATGCTCAGACTTCAAATGAAGCATATTGTTGCGTCTTGAGCAAGACCTGATAATGCAGGCATCATTGCTGACACTTGAAATCTTTCCTAGTACAAGCAGTGATGTTGCGAGTAGTGGCATTGAAAATGAGGTTTCTAATGTGAAGGGTCCAATTGTTGATGGGGAAAAGGGAAATGAAGTAGCTTGCAATGATGGTGCTGAGCAGCCTGGTGATAAAATGAAACCAGCAGATGAAATAATTGGAGACTTAATTTCTAGCTTGAAAAGAGTGGAAGGAAGTATGATGAAACTTTGATAAATTTGAGTCTGTAGATGAGGAAGACTTAGATGATATTGATCCACTGGCTGAGTTCGTTAAGAAGACATGTACACCCTAGTGGAAGTAAATGGTTTCTTAGACGATACTTTTGGCAGATGGGTTAATGAGAAAGAATATTTTCCTGATCTAGATACATTAGAGAGTTCCATCTTATACCTTCAAAGGACTGTGGATATGAATGAGTTAAGTGAAAAGAAACGTTTCCATTTGAAAAAAACACATCACGGCCATCAGAAAGTATAGAAAAGTGGCAATAAAGAAGATAAAAGAGCTTGTAAATAGTCTTACCAGTAATGTTCATGTGGTGTCTGCTTTATTCATGCTTTAACTGTTGCTATTTTTCCTTCCTATCTTAAGTATATATTTGGAGAGCTTAAAATTAGGTTCACTTAATATTAATGGTGGGAGGGATAGTTTTAAGCGGCTCTGGCGATACTTTAATTTGGAGTATTGGGTTATGGCGTGTTCCATTTGTCCAGTGAGGTATTCTGATCATCATTTGGTGTCGGTGTTGATAAGCTTGTCACATTTTACAAGAAAGTCACCATACTGGCATTTCAATGTGATATTACTTCAAGACACTGCTTTTTGTGAACAATTTGTTATTTTTTGGGAACATTGCATGAAACCACTATTACATTTTTGGTCAGCAGTATGGTAAATGGCACCATTTTAACCTTAGCGGTTTTCAAAGTGCTTTACACTGTGTCTCCTTTGCCCATTCACACACCAATGATGGCAGAGCTGCCATGCAAAGTGCTGGCCCGCCATTGGGAGCAACTTGGGGTTCAGTGTCTTGCCCAAGGTTATTTGATCATGTGGAGTCCTGTGGGCCAGGAATCGAACCACAACCCACTCTACCAACTGAGCCACAGCTGCCCAATATAGTATACACAACTATACTTAGTATACAGTTAACTATACTAAGAATATCAGTAAACTGTAGAAAGTAGCAAGAAACACTAATGATCCTGCTTTGTTGAAGATTTTACAGCAGAGAAAAAATAGCTAAGCTCCTATATGAATAAGAGAGTGAAGGGGCTTTAGTTCAATCTCGTTTCACTTCTCTTGCTGAGATGGATGCACCAAGTGCTTTCTTGTTTAGTTTGGAGAGATCCAAGGCACAGCAGAAGCAGATGGTCTTTCTTCGCCTTCCTGATGGCCGTGTGACTAACAATATTCCTGAAATGTGCCAGCATGCTGTAGATTTTTACACAGATCTGTATACGACTGAACTCTGTGATTCTGACTCTGTGGACTATCTCCTTCATGGACTTCATGAACTAAACCCTGATTCCAAAGCAAATCTAGATGCTGATATAACATACCATGAACTTACTACAGCTGTCAGTCAGCTCTGCTGTGGTCGGTCCCCAGGTATTGATGGGTTGCCTGCAAATTTTTATAAACATTTTTGGGAGCAAATTGGGAAAAATCTTCATGAGGTGAAATCAGTGCGACTAATGAGCCAAGTTGTAACTGAAACCTTAAAATCTACACCAACTGAGTACTGGACTTTTCTGAATGATTCAGTACTCAATCAATGGAAGATAGCGTGTCAATATTTTTTTCCATCCTTGACTTTAACTGCTGCTGTGGAGCAGTGGCAGTAGGATAAGGACTTCTCTTGTCCTTCACAACTCCTAAACTTGATGTATTTGAGAAAGCTGCAAAGAAATCTCCATATGTTAAATGTGTGATGGGTGTCCAATGTTTCCATCTTTTGATGGAAATACGTTCTTCAAAATGAATTGAGCATTTTAGCAATTTTTCCTCTCCTAAATGCTGCTGGTGGACCCTATACAAGCACCCGAGCGAGAAATGGCCCGGTGACCTCCAGTGCAGGATTGTCCATGGGGCAATAGCCATGAACAGATATGTGGTGCACCTTGATCCAAGGGTTGGAGTGGGATGCCAATTTTGCAATGAAATTGAGACCTTTTTGTACAATGTGTTTTAACAAGCTGGGATGTCTAGGCAATTTTTTATTCTCTTCTGTTAATATTTGGACCCAAATATTCAGCAAAACGAAGAAACCCTTTGGTGTTGCTTAATTTTTTATTTGGCACAGCAAAGCTGGCAATTTGGAAGACAAGAAAGATTAAACTGTCTGGGCAGGGCACAACAGAACTAGTCGGCATGTTTATAGGTTTGGAGGCGGCAGCTCAGGGTGCAATATGCTTATTATAATCTAATGGGACGCTTGCCAATTTTTATGGAAATTTGGGGAGTAAATGATGTACTGTGTACTGTAAATGACAATAATGATTTGCGCTTTTTGAATCTCAATAATTGGTGAAATCTGTGATTAATCTGTATTATATCAAATAAAATTGAGTTGTTAAAGTTCTCTTTCTCTCTCACACACACTCTTTTTCTAATTCTGTCAGCTTTTTAATTTTCTTTCTCTTTTTCATCTTTACGGTCTGTATTTTTGTCACATTTTAACATCCTTGAAACAAGATACATGTACTTTAGAAGCAAAATTACAGTCTAAAAGTCTTGTTTTCAGAGAAATAAAATTAAATGTAATGAAATTATATTTAATTATGTGGAAAGAAATCTAAACTTGTTTTTCCTTCAGATTGCATGTATTTTTCTATCAAATTGGAAAATAGTTTTGGTCGCACTTTATTTTACAGTGTTCATGCTACTGTGTATTTAAATGATATAACAATTATGCCTCTTTAACTCTTTAATATCATTTACTGTTGCTCTTTCAGCCCTTTGGGCATGAATTTATAAGCTTATTATTGCAGTTATTATTCTTCTATTCAGTGAAAGCCGGGAGAGGAATTAGAGGAGGCTGGTGTGGTTCGGTGTGGCCTCTTAACAGAGTGGAGCACATAGTTACTGAACTGATTCATACCTCAGGCATCCTTAATCCTTCAACTCCCTCTCTCCATCCCTCCTTCCAACTCTTTTGCATCTCATCCCATCTGCTCTGTTGTAACCACTCTGTGCCACCCTCCCTGTATATTATGCATTTATAAACCTTCCAGCACCTTTCACAATCTAATACTCCCTGCTTCCAAAATCCTGACTGATCATTGGCCTCAACTTCAACCCAAACCCTTGAATCAATTTACTGGGACTGTTACTGATAGCTGTTATGGTACTGGTTTGTTTTGCTTCTTACTAATGATCTAAACACTAAGGTATGCAAAATAAATAAAAAATACTGATTTGAAATGTGCTCCCAGAATAATTGTTATTAATGTAACATGTAAATGCAGAGACACATCAGAGGTTAGCAGGTTTTAAAGATTATTCTTTATAACCAACTCAATTGCATATCTATTAGACCAGTGGATCAACCGTTATTTAAAAAAAAAAAATGTTTTGCTTCAGGACCCAGATTTTACATTGGACATCAAGCAGTGACCAAATACAGAAACATAATTACATTTTTTTTAATTCAAACATTAAAATTTCATATCATAATGATGAATTGTATAGACCCAATGGAAACACTTTACAATAAGATTATTTTCGTTAGCATTAGTTAATGCATTAGGCAGCATGAAAAAACAACAAACAATATATTTTTACAGCATTTATTAATATTTGGTAATGCTATTTACAATAAAATAATACAATTGTTTATTGTTAGTTCATGTTATTTCATAGTGGCCTAACTGATGTTTACATACATGTTTTAGTATATGTTGAAATTAACATTAGCCAAGATTAATAAATGCTGTAAAAGTTTTGTTCACGGTTAATTCATGTTTACTAATGTTAACAAATAGGACCTTATTGTAAAGTGTTACAGACCCAACAATATGCTAAATTATTAACATTACAGAACACAGGCTAAACAGGAAAACTGACAAGTGAATCAATTCATAAACAACACCAATAATGTAATTTACAGCCATCAGAGTTCATTTTAAAAAATGTTATGTCATCATTTTTGTAATTTGATGAAAACGTAGTTTAAATGTATTCAATATTTATATACTAGGCTTCTTACAGTTATTTAAACATCATCAACCATATTAAAGACTAAAGTGGTGGTGGTGTAGTGGGCTAAAGCACATAACTGGTAATCAGAGGGTTGCTGGTTTGATCCCCAACAGCCACCACCATTGTGTCCTTGAGCAAGGCACTTAACTCCAGGTTGCTCCAGGGGGATAGTCCCTGTAATAACTGCACTGTAAGTCGCTTTGGATAAACACGTCTGCCAAATGCATAAATGTAAATGTAAAGTGTTCAATATATAAGATAAACAACATTAGACAACTGTAATGAAAACCTGAACTCCTGAAATAATAGCAATGTACTATCTACTTTTATACAAGTGACTCTGATGGGAATTCCTCATGTTTAGACAGTTCATGATATTGCATTGTAGCGTGTTTTTAAGGAAATGCGTATTCTGAATAGCACGTCACTTAGTTCTTGCTCACTTGCTAGTAATATTACAATTACGTTGTGGATATAGCTGATTAATGTCACATACTGTATATAGGATGTGGATGAGTGAGGTCATTAATGAACTCTTTTGGAAAGATTATTATACAGATGTTAGCTCACACAGCTCAAACATATCAGTCCCCAACATACTATGACTGGAGTATTTGAATCAATTCTTCCTAGATTTTTCTGTCATTAAAATAATTAAATTAAATTAATAAAAAACAGTGTTAGTGCATTGTTAATATCTTGCAAATTCACTGTAAATCACACATTGTACTGTATATTCCGACTTATATTTTATTTTATTTAGCTTAGTTTTGTTTGAAAAATGGTTTTCAAGGATGAACATGTCAAAGTTGGTATCTGTCCAACTAGCTTGATTTTTACCAAGTTTCAGATATATTTACGTCAAAATACCATAAATGGACAGCCTTTGATGTCAACAAATTGGAAGCCTTTAAAACATTGATGAGACGATTTTATACTTCACTTTTCTTCTTTGCTTGTAGCATTGTTTTCCGTGCTATTCTCGACACTATTCAACTAATGACATATAAAAAAATGGAACTGTGATTGATTGCTTTGTGTGTCAGAGAGACTCTCTCTTCCTGCTAAAGTGGGCGGTTCTTGTCAGGAATAAACTGCAGTGTGGACCACAATTTATACTGATAGTCAAACGGCAGGCTGAGGCTTTCCCTGAGCTCAAAAACCTTTAACCTGAGTACTAAGATATTTTTTATTGTAATTTAGTAATCCTCTGCTTTGAAGAGTTTAGAAATATAGGGCAAATGTTTTGAGATGAAATTGAAAGGTTGGAATGCAGAACTGTAGCATGTACTGTAACTGAACACTGATTACATACATAGTGAAGATAACTAATGCATTTTATCTGCTTTTCACTCTGGTATTCCTTAAATGGCAAAGTTACAGAAATACCCCAGTTGCCTACATCATAGAAAAGCAAATTTGTCTTGCATCTCTTTGGAAGCTATTCCAGCGGGACAAGGGTTTTCTCCACTGGCAGTAGAGAGAGAGAGAGAGGAGAGAGAGAGAGAGAGAGAGAGAGAGAGAGAGAGGAATGGCATAAGAGTCCAGAAAAGCAAGAGAACTAGATGAAAAGTGAGTGAAACAGACAGTCGCTCTGTTCTATAACCAAATGAGCTGCACAGTAGGCAGGTTATTCAGGCATCCTTGGCATGCTCCCAACGCGAAGGTTGTTCATATGAATTCAGATGACTTGGAATAATGCTAACTAGCTTTTTGGAGTCAACAATCTTTTTCATTGCATGGCACAGAGCAGCTTTTTTGGATAAACTATCGCTTTAAAGCAACAGAAAGACATTTGGGCTCCTAAAACACATCTAACTCACATAGACATCTGTGAGAAGGGAAGGAAAGGCACTAGCAGTTGCTATAAATAGGCCCCGCTGCATAGTTGCTTGATTATGAGGGGGAGAGGGCTCACTGATGAGGCTCTCTGTAATTGATCTGGCCAGACGTTCACAGAGCCTCATGTCCGGCAGAATGGATGGCTATATTCACAGTTGGCATGGCTCAGTGCTGTGTGTCTTTGAGTTGTTTCTGTGCAGTTAATCTTCGGGTTGGCATGAGGTGCAGGAGTTTGCCAATGTGACTGTCTGTGTTTGTCTGCAGTTTGGCACATGCATTATCTCGCTTTCATTATCCTACGCTCCCTCTTTATTTTTTCCCAACTTATTTTACCTCCTGATCTTTGTTTTCGCCTGTTTACTCCTACCAGTGTTGAGGAAGCTTCTCCGAAACTAGCTTTCCAAGCTACAAGCTACTACTACTAATAATGATGATAATAATAATAATAATAAGAAGAAGAAGAAGAAAAACATGAAATCGAAATTGTAGTTTTGAGGCTAACATCTGTAAGGGGGCAATGTCTTTAACGACTGTCAAATTATAGAATTTATGTTTGCTATCAGGGCAGTATTTATCTGACACTAGAACAAGACGTTTATGTAATTAAGGATCTTAATTAGGGCAACATCAATACACATGAACTGAACATTTTCACTGATTACAAATAACAAAAAACAGGAAATAGATCTGTATCTGTTGCAATGGCAAAATTAGCTGTATCTACATCTGTATTCGGATGTAACCAAATGTGGGTGGGGATTAAACCAGAAGTGCATCAAAATAAATGAAAAGCCTTTTGTATCTCTATACAATTTTTTGGTTTCATTATTTTAAATATGCCTTGAATAATTCATAAAATAATAATAATAACAATTAAATAATTAAATATTCAAATTAAAAATTAAATAAATTACAATTAATAACTTAATATTATAATTCTTATTAATAATACTTCTACTACTACTACTAATAATAATAATAATTATTATTATTAGTAGTATTTAATAGCTGAATATGTGTTGTCAGTTGTGGATTTCTCTCTCTGATCATCCATATTGACAAACAAACAATTATTATATCCATTTGTATTATTATTTAATTAGTATTTCCAGAAGAGAACAGAAATACAAGAATGAGCATTTTTGACTTTATCCATAACCACTTTAACAGGAATATTCTGGAAAGACGTATACTCTATGAAGCATTACTTTTTTCTTTCTTTGTTTAAAAATAAAGGCTTAACCAGATAACTACCTTCATCTGAGAAGTGGATATAAATGTGATCAAACTTGACAGATTCCTGCATATCCTTACTTGTGAATTGTGGAGGGAAACGTCTTTGAAGCATTTGCTTATTGTATTCTTGTGATGTATATCGACATTTCTAAGAACAATTGCAAGTAAAATAATGACATGTTCTTTGCCTTTCATTGTAGACACATTAGAGCTATGACACTAACAACCTTAAATATTCCGACAGCTGTAAACACAGTCGTCTATGTCTTAAGTGAATGTAAAAAGGTGAAATAAAACATCTGATGTGGTCAAAAGATCGAATCTAAGCCTTGCGGTATAACTGCAGCCAATAGTCTGGGTTTGTTCAGGTGAGTGTTTTCAGTTTGTTTTAGAAAGTAATTGCTCTTATTGGTCTGAAACTTCTCCCCCTCCCTCAGCTCCCACAATGCACGCTGGCTGCTTGAGGAGAGAGAGAGAGAGAGAGAGAGAGAGAGAGAGAGAGAGAGAGAGAGAGAGAGAGAGAGAGAGACTACTATACAAAATCCTACAAATTGGCATTGGCGAAAAAACATTTGATATTATAAAATCTCTGTACAGCAACAGCAAAAGTGCTGTGAAAATCAGTAACCACAGAAGTGCGTTCTTCCAGCAGGGCCGTGGAGTGAGGCAGGGCTGCAGTCTGAGCCCGACTCTATTCAACATCTACATCAATGATCTGGCATCAGCGCTGGAGAGCTCGACTGTACCCGGTCTCACTCTACACCACACACAGGCCAGGGGTCAGGGGTCAGAGGTCAGATGTCTGCTGTACGCGGATGAACTGGTCCTGCTGTCCCGCACTCCTGAGGGCCTTCAGCAGAGCCTGTCCCTGCTGGAACAGTACTGTCAAGACTGGGCCCTGACAGTCAAAATGGACAAAACCAGAGTCATGGTGTTCCAGAAGAAGGCCCGATCTCAGTCACACAAACACCAGTTCCTGTATAAAGGCCAGGTCCTGCAGCACAGCACGAGCTATAGTTATCTGGGTAGCGACATCAGCGCCTCGGGACGCTTCGGTCTGGCTGTCAAAACTCTGAGTGAAAAGGCACGGAGGGCTTTCTATGCTATAAAGTCACAATGCGGACACTTAAAATTACCCATTAAAACCTGGATCAAATTATATAATTCAATAATAAAACCAATTATTTTATATGGATGTGAAATTTGGGGACCAGTACTAAATTTTAAAAATTGGGATAAAACACCAGTAGAAAAATTACAATTGGAAATTGCCAAAAATATTTTAGGGGTCCACAGAAACACGTCCACTGCCGCCTGCAGGGCCGAGCTAGGCCTGTACCCGCTGAACATCGAGATCCAGAAGAGATGTGTTCAGTTCTGGCATCACCTCCATCAGTCTGATCCAGAGTCAGTGCAATATAAAGCCCTCCTCGCCAATGAATCCTCAGCAGAACCTCATCCTCTGAACACACTCGCTCTTCAACTCGTCCATCAGACTATACTCCCTATTGACCACAGCTACAGCCCCAAAATTATTATTAAAGAAATCCACACAAATCTAAAAGACACTCATGATAAATCATTAAAAGCACATTTTGACCTCCAGAATAAACCCCAGTGTTACTTGACCCTCAATAGAACCACTAAATTGGCCAGTTATCTATTTATTAAACATTTTAAAGAAAGACAAATCCTCTCCAAATACAGATTAAGTGACCATGACCTAGAGATAGGAAGACGTAGACAAACATGGACAGAGAGAGAGCAGAGGATCTGTAGACACTGTGATCTACAGCACATAGAGGATGAGGAACACTTTCTGTTCTTTTGCTCTAAATATAACAATATAAGAGAAAGGTTTCTGCCCAAATTTGAAGCCTTGATCCCATCATTCTTTGAACTGAGTGACACTGAAAAAATGTCCTTCTTACTCGGAGAAGATGATAATACAGCTGCACTAGCGGCTAAATATGTGCTAGCTATTCACAACGCCAGAGACAGCTAATTCTCTAGAGTGACCCAATGTATTTATTTATGCAGTGTGTGTATATTTATTTATCCATCTATTTACAATGCTACATGTGACATGATTTCTACATATATGTTTTGTTTGTTTGTTTTATTAGTTATATATAATATGTTGATGCTTTGGCAACATTGTGTTACACAGTCATGCTAATAAAGCAAATTTGAAATTGAAATTGAATTGAGAGAGACAGACAGAGAGAGACATAAACTTGTTCTCGCTCAGAAAGATTTAAACATTAACATAGATGTTTCAAAAACTGGAAAACATGTTTGATATGGTATCTTAGTTAATATTACTGTTGTCAAGCTCAGATTGCAAAGACGTGCACAACAAATACTTTTTTTATTATTTGGTTGTATTGTTGCTTTTATGTCATTATTCAAGCTTTTCCAAAAATGGTATTCAGCTTTGGGCACGTCCCTAGTAGAAAACACCTTTCATAGTTGAAAAATATTTCAATACAAAAAGATATAAAAGCTGCACATGGACAATGAATGAAATGAATGATCAGACTTTCCAGCACTACTTGAGGTCATTCTACAAGACATTTGTAAAACTAATCATTGGCAAAAGTAGCTTGTTCCTGGGAATGTTAAAAGTTTTGAAAACAGCTGAGCTACTGTCATGATACAGTCATGATATTGGATCATTTCATTTTGTACTTTTAGTGTTTTCTCCCTAACACTATTTCCATCATACGTGTCTAAGATGAATGATGGTCATAGTTGGCCTAAACAGAGCTGGTATTCTCTTTTACAGTAATAAAATGATAGAGAGAGAGACAGAAAAGATTAAATTCTGGGCATGTTAAGGTTCAAGTATTTTTTTTAGCCACATCTATACATATACACACTGCACAGTTTTGGGAGTAACAACAGCATTTCTCTGTGGGAGTGAATTACAGTCAACATGAAAAGCTGTTTGCAGCACATTTTACTTCTGCAACCCGGCGTACTAAGTGAAACAAAGTGTAGTCTGTTTATTTAAGTGAACAAGAGTTTACATTGGAGAAGACATTTTTAAATTCAGTTCTAAAACTGATTGTGACACCATGTCCACCACCTGAGAGGAGAGTAGAATGGTTTTCGTTGGGATGGTGGAATTCTCGACTTCGGAACATCGAGACAACACATCGGGTTTAACATTATTTGAGCCGGGAAGTACGAGAGCACAAAGTCAAATCGCATGAAAAACTGTGCCCAGCGAGCCTGTCTGGAATTAATACGTTTAGCTCCGCAGATATATTTCAAGTTCTTATGATCAGTCCAGACCACAAAAGGTACCCCCGAACCCTGTAACCAGTGATGCCACTTGCCCAAAGCCAGCCTGACAGCCAACAATTCTCTGTTACCAATGTCGTAATTCCGCTCAGCTGGGGTAAGGTGTTGAGAGAAAAAAGAGCGCACAGATGCATCTTTTCATCTGAGGAAGAGCGCTGCGACAGAACCACTTAAACACTGACCTCTGACACATCCACCTCCACCACAAACCGACGTGAAGGATCGGGAGTGTTAAGGATTGTAGCAGTGGTTAACATTTCCTTTAATTTAGAAAACATGGCTTCGGCTCGTGGGGAACAAAAAAACTCAGTACAGGTGGAGGTGAGATCCGTGAGAGTTGTGGTGAGCTGACTATAATTCTGAATAAACCGGTGATAAAAAATGGTAATCATTGATGTACCTATTCATGGCCTCCCTCTCAGGAAAAAATCTGACGTCATGAGGGAGAAGTGCCAGGATGCAAATCTATGGTGCAAACGTACAGGCGATGAGGAGGAAGGGTCGTGGTGCGGGACCAACTGAACACCGCACTCAAGTCATGGTATGCCACAGGAACTCCAGATAAATTCACAGATTCATCCTAAAACGAAACACAACACTGGACCGGGAAGACAGCAGAGGTAATACAGTGGGACAGACAGTACGGACTCCAAGCAAGAACAGTATCGGTTGACCAGTCAATGTGTGGATCTTGATGCCCGAAGATCCAGTCACCATCAGTGCCGGTCATGTTCGGGCATCTATGGTTGGTAACTCACAATCCACATATTGACTGGTCAACCACAACTGTTCTTGCTTGGAGTCCGTATTGTCTGTCCCACTGTCTTACCTCTGATATGTCGGAGATGACGGTCATGGGTTTGATGGAATGGGTGACGATAGTCAGAGGAGTGCCGCTGATGGTATGGACAGTGATGGGTCATCCAACAGGACCACTGGAGCTTGCCACTTGGAAGCCATGGTGATGTCTAGGAAATTTAGAGTGGTCAAAAATCTGGCGAAGCTTAGTCGAAAATGCCTGGAAGGAGGAGCAACAGAGATGTCTGTTGTCCCACATGGCGGTTCCCCACTCACTAGCCTTCAGGTGAGGATGCAGGCCACTTTTGCCGTATCGGATGGAAAAGAGGAGGGCTGAAGCGAGAAGAACAGAGACCCTGCCACACCCGAGTATGGAGCTGGGGGGTTGAGACGTGGTTCCAAGCATCTGAGGCTGGGGGAAACAGCCGGGGCTCCAGAAAGTGTGGGCACTTCCAGAGGGGAACCAGTATCGTGAGACTGACAGTATCGTGAAGTTGCTGTACCAGTGATATGAGCTCAGCGAGCTGCGACGCCATCATCTCCATGGTCTAGCAGAGATCTGATCCTGCTGCCATCCCAGTAATCCCCCCTGTTAATTGAGCATGGACCAAAAACTGGATCCATCTTGGTTAGATTGTTCTGTTAGGAATCATAAGAGATCCAAGCATGGAGGACAGTTCACAGAGTTTATTGAATTCAACAAATCAAAGAACAATACAGGCTGGCGAGCGGGGAAAATCTCGGCACCGACTGCAGTATGAAGATGAAGAGTGTGTTTGTTGGAGTGTATGCATCATGGCAGTGTATACACCTGACACACATGAGAGAAAGACAACCAAAACAAACAGAGCAAACTGGTGAACTCACAGAGACTGTGACAGTTTAGTACATTTGGCCTACTATGGGCGTATTGAGAGGATGTGCTGGTTCCACACAGTCATAAATCTCTGTGTAAACACAAACCTCTCCTCCTTTGTTATTGGAAAGAATAACTCAGCAGTGTCATGGCAACCATGATCGTGGTGATGGGCACCACTCTAAATCAGAGGGCACAATGGTCTGTTGTCAGGACACATGCTCTGAATAACAAGCTAAATATCCTCTACTGTACTGGATGGGGTGGTCGATATGTTTTTTTTTTTAATATCATGATTATTATATCTATCACAATATAATTAAATTGTCTGGAATTTAAAAAAAAATACTTATACTTTAATAACCATGTGGTAATGCCAATTTTTTAATAATCCTGTGAATACTCCTCAAAGGAAAGTTATTTCACCTCATTTCAGTATTTTATCTTTTTATTTGAAACTTGGCCACTAAACAAAAGCATATTCACAACAAATTAATTATAAGTCTGGAGTGATTACAAAAAGTGCTTCGCATTGTGTAACACTTCAGTTAAGAACAAAAGATTCAAAACAGTAAATCTAACGTTATAAAACCAATAATACTGACTCTTAATTCTGATTATATCTTCGCCAACACATTAAATGAATGCAACTCGGCAACCATAATCTACATTTAATGTTGTGCCTAACAAATACACCCGAATAACAAGTTCTTCCTCATCTACATTTGATTGGGACATGTTCCGCTCTGTATTTTCACATAATTCCATGTTTATATGACTTAACATTAATGAGCGCTTTGTTAAGGGTTATAAAGGGGTTTATTAATGATTAAGTAATTTACAAATGCATACTAAATAATTTTTGTTCAGTTATAGCAATATGCATATAAAAACATGTATCCAATATGTTCCAAATAGTGAACATTTTTTAATTACATGTTATAAATGCTTAATAAACACACTTATACATAGTCTTCCCTAAGGTCCACTTTTAATATCAGTAAAGTGTTTGTTATGCACCAAAACAGTCCTAATTTAATAATATCTGTTAATGTTCCACCCTGTCTCAGGCCCTCTGTCTGAAACACTTGGTTTTCAGCTCTCTGGTCCTTTAAGACTTCACTGTAAATGCCCACTGTTCTGATTGGCTAACTTTGTGAAGCCCCTTAAATACAGGTATATTTGAAACTCAAATGGAAGGAAATGAACAAGCTTCACATTATCATTTATAAAACTGCATTTCAGGGTTGACACATAACATACACCCAATACATTTCATCTGAATTTATCAAACTCAAGTACAGCAAATATAAAACAGTCATGAATGAAATGTTCCATCTTTCAATAAAAGTTCCTTTGCAAATCCTGAATCATATTGTGGAGTCATACCAATCATCTTTGGTATGAGCCCAAAAACACATACAATCCATGCAGAAATCTTCTGAATATGCAAAAATACAATCCATGCTGATGTTGGGTGCTTTAGCTAGCTTCAACAGGCCAAAGTAGAGATGCTGAATTAAACATGTTTTTAAAGTTGCAGTTGTACCACTATTAGAACGGGGTGCACATCGGTGAAAATTCATAAAAGTGATCAAAGATGTCCATATAGTGCATGTTTACAAAAGACCAACATTAAAAAATGTATAGCTCAGATGGTTGCAAAAAAATCCAAGACACCTTGAAAACAGCAAGACAGCACAGCTGAATGAAGGTCTTTTAAAAGAGGCGCAAGATGAATGATAATGGTCAAAGCCACTCATCTAGTGTAGAAAAACTTTCACATGAAGGTGTCCTGTGAAGTCCACTTTGCTATAGATGAATCTCCCATGGCAAGCCCATCTCTCTCCTCTTCATATGTGACTGACTAAGCACCAGTAGGTGGGGCAAAGGGTGCAATGATGAAAAATAGGCATTGATGACTTACAGCACAGACAGTCATATGCAGATGTATTTGGTCCTTGTGATGTCACAAGTTCCACAAATTCCAAACGGCCCATTTCTAGAGCTTGGATTAAATAAATGCTCTTTTTCTATTAAGGAGGAAGTTTTGAGTTCTGAAACTTACAGTATGTTTTTATAGTACTATGACCTCTTATGTCAAAAGATCAAGGAATATGTGATTCCTCGTGTTATAATCCTTTTAAGCATTTATTACATGAAAGATGAAATGGCTCACAATTTGGCAGGTATTGCATGAAATTCACCCTTTCTATGCCTATTGTTATAACCGCATATTACTGATTTATAATGCATTTGTAAATTACTTATGACGCATTAATTAACATCTTCTTAAACCCTTAAAAAAGGAGACATGCTAGTGCAAAATCTCTACTGGTTGAGAGATTTCTACCACCGCACAGCATATACCATCATAACGTCCACTGTAGCTTAAAGTCAGTCTAACACAATGGTTACAGTTCACTTCAGACTGGAAACTTCATGCTTTGCTTATGAAACTGGCAACAAAGTGTGAATTGCATGCTTCATGCGCCATGCTCTAAACCTTTAGGAAATATTTTTGAACTGCCTGCTGTAGGTGAAAATGAAAATAAAGCATTGCTTTGTGCCAATGTTCACTTTCTCAGAGTGGCATGTCCCAGTGTACACTTGTCAGATCTGCCGTTTTAAAGGAAAACCAGGAAAGTTTACACTGAATTCAACATGAATCTTCAAGGACATCCACAAATGCTTTGGTCACAGTTGCCACAGTTGTCTTGATGGTCACCATGGGGACATTGTTGTGTGGTTGCCATGGAAACACCCAGTGTTTGTAACATCAAACAGTTTCATTTGGAGTTGTAAAAGAAGAACAGCTCGCTCTATCTTAACAACAGCACTCTGATTCATCAAACAATATTCCCTGCAGGGAAAACCACCATACCATCGCTTTATATAGCCAAATCTCTCAAAGTTCAAAGCCGATGTAAAAAAGCTATTATACACACACTTGTATTAATGTAGCATGTGGCTTGACAACTTTAAACAGAGAATTAGGCTTATGCCTAACTTGTAGCTCTAGTACATAAACTGTAGTATATACTGTAACTTGTATTTATGTAGTTTCTAGATATCCATTCTTTTTTCATATAATACATTCCTAAAATATAAAATGGATTTTTAACTAGTAAAAAAATCTACTTTAATAGATAATAAATATCTACATTTTTACTAGAATTTCACATTGATCTGTAATTCACTCATGTTCAAAATGCTATTGCAGATATCTATAATTAATTTCTTACTAGATGAAATTCAAAATATACTGTATGAGCATGTAGTACAAATAAAACATTGATATTTTCAATTGAAACTCAAAAATTAAAATGATCGTTTTTACTAAATGTAATGTCAAAATACTGGAGTAAACTTTGAAGACCCTCTTTTGACCAAATCCCTGATTTTTTTATAGGCAGCACTGCTAAAGCGGGACACATAATTGTTTTCCCTCTTAAACAAGCTAGACAGGAACTTGAAAATTGTTTATTGTAAGTATTTATTTGTTTGGAACATAGGCTTACATAAAGATTGACATATCCATTTGTTATATCAACTTAAATTAAAAAAGTTGTAAATTTTCATTAAAACATCCATTAAGACATACCACAGGTCTTTAACCTGTTACACAGCAGTGTGTGGGCGTGACTGGGCATGTTTTATGATTTTTTATTTGTTTTATCTCATAAACTTAACGTATAATCATAAACACTCAAAATAAAAGATTTTGAAAACAGGAAAATTTTCCCTCTGAAAAAGATAAACACAGGTAAGTATTTTAATATATAATCATTTTGCTCACAGCAGCGTAATGGCTCAAAGATTAATATTATACATAAGAAAGCATGCACATCCACAGAACAAAGGTGCAGGTGCAAATAGGTTACATGCATTTACATGCATTTTCACTAATATTTTATATTAGTGCTAATTAAAGCACAAAGACATTTAAGGTAATACAAATTAATATCATGGGGATCAAGCTTAACTATCCCATTTTATCCATCTTCACCCTACAAATAGGCTACCCATTCCTAATATCGACAATTGAATTTACAACTAGTAAAAATGCAAATGTTTGAGATCTGTAATTTTATTTCTACATATATGTTTTTTTTTTTTCAGATATCTTAAATAGATTTCAGAAATAACATAATTGAAGAGTAATTTAAAATCTCATAAAGGCTTTCTTACTAGTTAAAATGACTTGCAAACTCCTTTTTAGGTTTATGTGTGTGAAAGCATTGTACTCCAAACACACTTTCACATACACATATACACTCACTATCCTGGTATTCCACTGTGTTTCCTGCCATGACAAGGTTATGTAATGTGTCCGGAGGATTCCCCTCCACACATCAGTGCTATATTTATGAGAAAACCCCACACCCCCTAATTTTCCCTCCGCTCAGAACCTGTGATGGAGTTTGTGGGCTGGCTTTGAATGGAAAGGTGGGGCGGAGGGTGTTGTTGGTGGAGGGATTCCCTCATTGCCATGGTGAAATGACCGGCCATAGTCAGGCAGATGTGAAAAAGCTCTTCACACGTGACTGAAGAGGGACGCTTGTTTAAGGCAGTGGAAATATTCACACACACACACACACACACACACACACACACACACACACACACACACACACACACACATACATACACAATGTTTTCATTTATCTGTTAGTCTGCTAACATGTGGCAAACATTACCAGCTTAGTTTCTTGTTCTAATAATGTTTTACTAAACAATTTATGACACTTTCTCATTTTTGGAAAGATAAGGTTGCAAAATTTGAGAAAAAAATAATTGGTATCATTGTATCTGGCATGACTCATGGAATGTAAAGAGACCCATCTCATGACCATAGGCCTAAGTAATCAAAGGTTATAATCATTTATAAACATTTTAAAAAAATGTACCATTAGTTGGCTCTGGCCCCATAGTTCTCTGTTGCTGACACATACCAAATGTAGTCTTGATAAGGCAATGGGCTTGAAAACAGTATTTTACAGTAAAAGTCAAGATGCTGATGGCCAATATGGACTAAACAGAAATATTTGGTGTCATTCGACTCTGTATGCTCCAAGGAATCTAAAGAAACTAGTCTCGTGATTTAAGAACAAACTCAGACTTCATAAGAAAAACAAAATCTTGACCAGTAGGTGGTGCAGTGCCAAACATGCTCAGGTATCCTCAGGTCATGGTTGTGATGACATATACCAAGTTTTGTTTCAGTACGCCAAATCCTTGCCAAGATATATCTTTACAAACTCTTTGCCGTGCTCGTCGACGCATTAACTGAGAAGGGTTTGGTCCATCAAAAAGTTTTAAACATATTTTTGTTGTAGGTGTCCATAGATCATTTGCAAACTTCATGTAAATGGACATACAGCCTAGGAGGTGTGAGATATAGTAGGTTTTTTGGAAAATTCTGAATGGCAGAAAATCGTGTGAGATGGAAATTGTCCATTCAACTTGGAATGAGCCAAGGAATCAGAGGAAAATATGTATTCCTAGAATTTGGTTTCTAGGCCATTTGGTTCAAAGGTGATAAGCATAAACATATGTGCAATATTTAACTGTTGGTGATGCTAAAAGTTTTGAGAATATAAGGAATATGGAGAAGACTTTTCACAGAATCAGAATCAGAATCAGAAAAAGCTTTATTGCCAAGTAAGTTTTTTACGCATACAAGGAATTTGTTTTGGTGTTGTAGGTGCGTGTCACACAATCTCTAAATATATGAAACAAGAATTAAAATATAAGCAATATAAATATAAATATAAATATGTACACTCAGTATCAATTAAAAGTATAAAATAAAAGAGAGCAGAGTAGTACAGTGAAATGTAGAGCCAGAGGTGGAGTGTGGCGAGTGTCAGGGTGGGTACTGGGCCTTGTTGATAAGGCAAGTGGCGGATGGGAAGAAACGGTTCTTGTGGCATGAGGTTTTTGTCCTGATGGACCTCAACCTTCTGCCAGAGGGGAGTGATTCAAAGAGATTGTGGCCAGGGTGGGAGAGATCAGCCACAATCTTTCCAGCATGCTTCAGGGTCCTGGAGTCGTACAGGTCCTGGTGCGCCGGCAGATTGCAGCCAATCACCTTCTCTGCAGACCGGATGACACGCTGCAGTCTGCCCTTGTCCTTGGCAGTAGTAGCAGCGTACCAGATAGTGATGGAGGATGTGAGGATGGACTGGATGATGGCTGTGTAGAAGTGCACCATCATTGACTTTGGCAGGTTTAATTTCTTCAGCTGCCTCAGGAAGTACATCCTCTGTTGTGCTTTCTTGATGAGGGTGCTGATGTTCAGCTCCCACTTGAGGTCCTGGGAGATGATAGTTCCCAGGAAGCGGAAAGACTCCACAGTGTCAATTGTGGAGTCGCAGAGGGTGATGGGGGCAGGTGCAGGTGAGACTGAGTTCTTCCTGAATTCCACAACCATCTCCAATGTCTTTAGAGCATTGAGCTCAAGGTTGTTTTGGTTGCACCAAGTCACCAGATGGACAACCTCCCACCTGTAGGCGGAGTCATCACCATCAGAGATGAGTCCGATGAGGGAGGTGTTGTCCGCAAACTTCAGAAGCTTGACGGCCTGTGACTGGAGGTGCAACTGTTAGTGTACAGGGAGAAGAGCAGAGGAGAAAGAACGCAGCCCTGGGGCTCCAGTGCTAATGGTCTGTGAGTCGGAGACGTGTTTACCAAGCCTCACATGCTGCTTCCTGTCAGACAGGAAGTCAGTGATCCACCTGCAGGTGAAGTCAGGCACACTTAGCTGGGAGAGCTTCTCCTGGAGCAGAGCTGGGATGATGGTGTTAAAGGCAGAGCTGAAATCCACAAACAGGATCCTGGTGTAGGTTCCTGTGGAGTCCAGGTGCTGGAGGATGTAGTCGAGGGCCAAGTTGACTGCATCGTCTACAGACCTGTTGGCTCTGTTTGCAAACTGCAGGGGGTCCAGGACGGGGTCGGTGATCTCTTTGAGGTGAGAAAGCACAAGGCGCTCAAAGGACTTCATCACCACAGAGGTCAGGGTGACGGGTCTGAAGTCGTTAAGTCCTGTGGTCCTTGACTTCTTGGGAACAGGGATGATAGTGAAGACTTGAAGCAGGCTGGCATGTGACATGTCTCCAGTGAGGTGTTGAAAATGTCTGTGAACACTGGAGACAGCTGATCAGCGCAGTGCTTCAAGCTGGATGGGGAGACAGCATCCGGTCCAGCAGCTTTCCGGGGGTTCTGTCTCCTGAAGAGTTTGTTGACGTCCCTCTCATGGATGGAAAGAGTCGTCACAGTGGTGGGTGGGGGGGTGGTGGGGGGTACGTTTAAGGTGGGCATTGGTGGGGGTGCCCAGGACCCTGCTGAGGTGGGGGAGGTGGAGGTGATGCACTGTGGCTGGAGCTGTTGGGAGGTGTCGTGGGGGATGGTTTCAGGACTGCCCCTTTGTTTTTCAAAGCGGCAGTAGAACTCGTTCAGGTTGTTGGCTAGGCGTCGGTCGTTGATGGCCTGGGGGCTTTAGGCTTGTAGTTGGTGATTTGCCTAAGCCCTTTCCAGACAGATGCAGAGTCGTTGGCTGAGAGCAGGTGTTGGAGCTTCTCAGAGTACCGTCGTTTAGCCTCTTTCACCGCCTTGCTAAACTTTTACTTCGCCTCTTTAAATCTGTCTTTGTCCCTACTCCTGAAGGCCTCTTCCTTATCAAACCTTAACCTTCTGAGTTTGGCTGTAAACCAGGGTTTGTCATTGTTGTAACTCACCCTGGTGCGTGATGGAATACAGCAGTCCTCGCAGAAGCTGATATATGACGCCACAGCCTCTGTGTACTCATCTAGACGGTTTGTAGCAGTCCTGAACACATCCCAGTCAGTGGTGTCAAAACATGTCTGGAGATCCTCCACAGCCTCACTGGTCAGAGTTTCCCAGTGCAGCATGGGGGACGGCATGATAAGCATTCCTGACTTATGGTGGGAAAACAAGTAAATAACCTTGTTCCATTTTCATTGTTTTTTATATGTGTGTATTTATATGTGTTGACTCAATTCAACCAAGTTACTTTGAAAAAGATTATAAAAAAATATCAATATTTCCTGTATGGTAATATAGCTTAATGTTGGCTTAATTTGCAACCATGTTACATGCAACCCTATTACCTTTTTTGCCATTTTTTATTGTAATTATTTCCTAATGTTATACATTTTATCTATTTAATGTTTATTGCTGGAAAATTACAAAATCACATAAATTAGGGTTTAACATTTTATTTAGACACAAAAGTCCTTAAATTTTGGGATTGCGATTGCAAACCTCAAATAGAATAGAATAGAATAGAACAGGATAGAATAGAACTGAATAGATAGAATGGAATAGAACACACTAGAATAGAATAAAAAACAACATTTTCTGAAGTTTAAGCACCTCATTTCATTGACCATTTGTTGAAAAAGAAAAGGAAATACCTTATTTATTGATTGATTTAGAATTTTAGGCCGAGATTTGTGCCCTATTCATGGAAAGGCCATTAAACTAAACCGCACCCCATGTGACAGACACAGTGAACAGAGCTCTTGTTGTATCACTTCATGTTTATATACACTGTGACAAACTCAAGGACATAAACTGTCCTGGAGACATGCACAAAAAACTTTTATGTCCATGTACTCAGAAATTATGCCAATCTCTCTTGCCCTCGTGCCTCTCTGTTTCTGTGCTTGGAAAAGTAAAACTGTGTTTGATGTGTGATTTGGTCTCTAAACTACTCATATGCACATATGTTTGTGTGTGTGTGTGTGTGTGTGTACACGCACCCTGTCTTTGAGAGAAAAATAAAGCAGGGAAAGAAAGAAGTAAAGAAAGACAGAGAACGTCTCGGGTTACGACTATAACCCTTGTTCCCTGAGAAGGGAACGAGACACTGCGTCGTTGAAAACGACTCTTTGGGGAACGCACCTTAGCGTGCGCCTCTGAAGTATGAATGAAACTATTCCAATCTTGATTGGTGTTGCGTCATGACGTAACATGTGACGGCATAACCGGATGCATAAAAGTGACGCCGGCACACACACACATTAGCCTAGCGATGAAGCAAGCCGCTCTCAGGCCTTGAGGGGCGTGGCAGGACGACGCAGTGTCTCGTTCCCTTCTCAGGGACCAAGGGTTATAGTCATAACCCGAGACGTTCCCTTCCGAGGGAACTCGCACTGCGTCGTTGAAAACGACTCTTTGGGGAACGAATGCCCACTAGGCCACGCACCAAAAAAAGGCCTGCCCTAGGGTGAAACTGAACTCAGGCACTCAGCTAGGACGAGAGCACACATGCGCCAGGCGTACTAGGGAGGTGCAGACTATAAAACCTGATGAAAGTGTGCGGGGTAGCCCAACCGGCTGCCTCACAGATCTCCTGGAGGGGTACTCCCGATAAGAGAGCCCTAGAGGACGCCATGCCTCTAGTTGAATGAGCCCTTACGGCCAAAGGTGAAGGCAAATTAGCACCTTGTAGGCCGAGATAATAGCCTGAACAATCCAATTACTAATGGTTTGTTTCAAGGCAGGAGCCCCTTCCTAGGTGACCCAAAACACACTAACAGTTGGTCCGACCTCCTCCAGGAAGAGGACCTCTCGAGGTAAGCAGCTCAAAGCTCTGACAGGGCAGAGCAAATGGAGCCTCTTTTCTTCTGCCGACACATGAGGTGGAGGATGAAATGCCTGCAGGACCGTAGACCGTGGCGTGTTAGACGGCACCTTAGGCACATAGCCAGGTCTCGGGTGCAAAATGGCTTTAACTCCGCCAGGGGCAAACTCCAAGCAAGCTGGTGTCACTGCCAGGGCTTGAAGATCACCCACCCTCTTTAGAGAGGTAATAGCTAAGAGAAAAGCCATCTTGAACGTCAGGTCCTTGGGCGAAGCCGACTGAAGGGGTTCGAAGGGGGCCAGGGATAACCCTTCGAGAACCACCGCCAGGTCCCAGGCAGGAACCCTGGACCTGGTTGAGGGTCTCATCCTCCATGTACCACGGAGAAAACGAATGACCAGCTGGTGCCTCCCCAGAGGCCCATCACTCAGTGGTGCATGGAACGCCGAAATGGCAGCCACGTACACCTTAAGTGTGGAAGGGGAGAGACCCACAGAGAAGCGATCTTGAAGAAACTCCAGAACTGAAGCCACCGGGCAGTTAACTGGATCTAATTCATGTTCTCTACACCAAGTGGAGAACACATTCCACTTGAGGCCATATAATCTCCTAGTAGACGGAGCCCTAGAGCTAAGTATGGTTTCAACCACCCCGCTGATAGACCAGCATTTAGGTACTGAACCCCTCAGGGGCCAGACCCACAGTTTCCACAGCTCTGGGCGAGGGTGGAAGACTGTGCCCCCTGCCTGAGACAACAGATCCCTCCTCAGAGGAATCTGCCATGGCGGAGCTATCAGGAGTGAAATTATGTCTGAGAACCATACTCGGGCCGGCCACATCGGGGCAACCAGAAGAAGACTGATGCCCTCTTGGCGGACCCTTTCCAGGACTCCGGGAGCAGAGCGATCGGGGAAATGCGTACAGGCGAAGCCTCGGCCAAGCCTGTACCATGGCGTCCAACCCCAGTGGGGCTGGATGTGAGAGGGAGAACCAAAGTGGACAGTGGGACGCTCTCGAGACGCGAATAGATCCACTTCCGATGGTCCAAATTTGTCCCACATCAACTTCACCACCTCTGGATGAAGTCTCCATTCCCGGGCCTCAGCCCCTGCCTCGACAGGATGTCTGCTCCCTGATACTGAACCCCGGAATATATATTGCTCTGATAGACAGTATTTTCCCTTGGGACCAAAGAATTATCTGATGCGCCAGTCTGCACAGAGGGCGCGATCTGAGTCCTCCTTGTCGGTTCAGATAAGCTACCACTGATGTATTGTCCGAACGTACTAGGACATGGTAACCTTTGATGTCTGGAAGGAAGCTCCTCAGAGCCCTGAACACAGCCAACATCTCTAGACAGTTTATGTGCCAAGAATGATGATGGTCCTGCCACAGACCCCTGGCAAAGCGGCCGTCCATGACCAGCGCCCCAGCCAGTGAGGGAGGCGTCTGTCGAAAGCGGTTTTCGGCGACATGATGCTCCCAACACTGGCCCTTGGGACAGGAACCAAGGTTTCTTCCATATTAGCAGAGAACGAAGGCACCTGCGCGTTACTCTGATTATACGAAATGGATTCCCCTTGGGGGAAAACCCCTTGGTTTTCAGCCACCACTGGAGGGGCGTCATGTGTAGAAGGCCCAAAGGTACAATGTTGGATGCCGCTGCCATGAGGCCCAGCAGTCTTTGAAATTGCTTTACAGTGATGGCCTGGCCTAGCTTTAACCCGGCCACCATCGCCATAAGGGACTCGATACGTGCAGGAGACATGCGTGCCTGCATCGTAACCGAGTTCCACACAACGCCCAGAAACGTTGTGCACTGGGATGGTTGTAACACAATCTTTTTTGTGTTGAGTCTCAACCCCAAACTTCGAATGTGGCCAAGAACGACATCTCGATGCCGAACCGCCATTTCTCGAGACTGGGCCAGAATGAGCCAGTCGTCGATATAATTCAGTATACGGATGCCCTGAAGTCTCAGTGGAGCAAGAGCTGCATCCATACATTTGGTGAATGTGCGGGGAGATAGTGCTAGGCCGAACGGAAGAACCCGATATTGTAAGCTTCGCCCCCGAAAGCGAACCTCAGGAACCTCCTGTGACATGGAAGGATGGATACATGAAAATAGGCGTCTTTTAGATCTATCGTGACAAACCAGTCCTCGGATCTGATCTGACTCACGATGACAGGAATAGTAAGCATTTTGAACCTGAACCTCCTCAGAGACCAGTTCATAACTCTGAGATCTAAAATCGGCCTCAACCCCCCCATCCTCTTTTGGAACTATAAAGTACCGGCTGTAAAAACCGGACTCCCTGTCTGAATGAGGAACACGTTCTATGGCCTCCTTCAGCAGCAGAGATTGCACTTCTTGTTCCATCACCTGAGCCTGCCCGGATCCACTGTAGTCTGCACCACCCCAGAGAATTTGGGGGGGCGGTGCCCGAACTGCAGTCTGTACCCTGATTTTATTATATGCAGGACCCATGCAGATATGTTGGGAAGATGATTCCATGCCTCTACAAAATCTACTAAGGGAACCAGCCTCTCGAGGCTGGTCTCGGGTGTTTTTCGCGCACAGTTCTCGACCTCCTGAAGCGGGATACCGGCAGGATTTGGTCGATACAGTTCTTGTGACCACAATTGATGTGTGTTTTTTATCTTTTGACGCGGACGGCACGGTGTGCGTTCGCTGGAAATTGGTGTGGCCCGAAGCGTCAGAGACGTGCGTGTCCCTACCCGTAATAAATCGTGCGTGTCCCTACCCGTAATAAAACGAGGGCAGGGGTGCACGCACTTCTTGAACTGTTCGGTGGCCATAATTCTTTTAAATAGGACAAACAACACCAAATAAGACAAACAATATACATAGAGCTCTTGCTGAAGAGCGAAAGCTAATGTGTGTGTGTGCCGGCGTCACTTTTATGCATCCGGTTATGCCATCACATGTTATGTCATGACGCAACACCAATCAAGATTGGAATAGTTTCATTCATACTTCAGAGGCGCACGCTAAGGAGCGTTCCCCAAAGAGTCGTTTTCAACCACGCAGTGCGAGTTCCCTCGGAAGGGAACCCTGTTAATGTTATCCACACATGAAGTCGATGTTGGTTAAATGTAATGTATAACGTTGAACTAAATGTAGTTTCCCCCAAAACCACAATGAAGCCATGCCACATACATCATACATTTAACCCAAGACCAAATTTCATAAAATTAAATACTAAGTGATTTTTGTTTAACGGTTTGAGGGGATCTAGTCTTGGATTGTGGCATCTAGACTTTCAAAAGGGAACACGTTCAAAGGAAATTGTTTTTGGGAATGTGAAATGTATCTCCACCGCTCTTTTCACTCACACTCATTACACACATTTACTCACATTTTCCATCATATCTTATGATGGAGTCTGTGTTTGTACCTTCCTCTCTGCTCGGCAGAACAATGCAACATAAACTTGAGAGAGGCACTCTGGGATGCCGGCCCACCAAAGTGACTGCCTGACTTCCTCAAGCATGTTTTCCATCTTAAAGTTCTTCCATTACAGCTGCTTTTAAAGAATGTTGTTTACACAAGGCCAACGACCTTCTGACATTTGGGCCATTAGTGCATAGATCAAACCAAAAGAGATGCCTTTTGAATATTCTGAACTTTGCCTGTCTGAGATCATGTTTGAACCCTTTGAAAAATGGCAGTTGGCAGATAAGGAGTAAGCGCCCCTTCTGGTGAAAAACAAAAACAGCTTAAACCAGCCCAAGGCGGTTTGATGATCATCTTAAACAGACCAGTTAACCACCTTAGTTTAAGCTGGTTTAAGCTGTTTTTTTATTTAATATTTCAGTAGGGGTGCTTCTATCTCTTATCTGCCAACCCATTTTTTCACTGGGTTCAAATATGATGAGACATAATTAGACACAGAATTATAAGATGGTAATTTAAAGAGTTCCCAACATGCACATCATTACAGATTGATGAATTACTCTGTAAGAAATGGTGATGCACGAAATATCCCAGGGTTGATATTCTTTGGACAAAGCTTTCCATGGTCTTCACCACCTGGTGTACTCTAATACTCTTTATTGTGACAAAAACGAATCCCTTGTGCTGTGAAATGTATCACAGTGTGTTGGAGTACAAACATGTAATGAATTAAGACGTGTTCAGTGTGATGTGTCTGTTTTTGGTGTGAATTGCATCTAAATGAAAACACCCCACAGCAGCAAAGACCCTTTATGCATACTGACTTTTTGATTGCTTGTTTGTTGTCCGCAAATGTAGATTATTTGTTCCTGCTTGCTGCAGAGTGAAGACGAAAGGATGAACCAAACAACAAAGACATCCTTATGTTTGTTTGTTGATTTGGGAATGTTGGCAGAGACTTTAACATGGCAAACCAGGATGACTCACTGAATCACACTGATGGAAAAAATGTCTCATAAACAAGCCTGAGCATTGTGCTGTGCAGTAGGAACACAGCACGCTCGGGGACGAGGGGCTTCACTGGATGGAATGCTGGGAATTAAAGTCGGGCAGGAGGGTGGGTGGGAGTCAGGTCGGAAGGGAGTGGAAGGGCGATGAAAGAATAGTAGAAAGGACAACAAAAGAAAGAAAATAAAAACATCAGAACAGTTCTGGCTGAAGGTCATGCATGTTCTAATCGTTGCATGTGTGTTCTCCATGTGTCAACCTAAATTGCAATTTTTTTTGTATATGCATATATATTATATAGGAAATGTCGATTTCAAAATGTATGTCATTCAAAATATGTGTATTTGCTTAGAGAGCAAGTAGAAGTTGGATACCCAGAGGTGGGAAAAAGTAAAAAAAAATAAAAATAAAATACAGTTACTGGATATTTGTTGCTGTGTTTAGAAAAATGCCTAAAGTAACACAGTTAAAGTTTAAAAGTACAGTATAAGCTATTCACTGAAGGACACTAATGGCATCTGTAGTTGAATGACACTACCTACCCCACAAGTGCAAAATAAAGGGTTTGCTGTGACCCTATAAACATAATAAAATCACATGAGTGACTGTATGTCTAATTGTGAGTTGAGTGTGTAGTTGTGTATTTGTCTATGCGTGAAAGGTCACTATCATCACTTGCACAGATGCTGAACAATAGGTCCATTAAATGGGATAAATAAAGGCAGGACATTGATTGTTTTTGGCTGCCCCTGCTGCTTTAAGGATCTGTTACATGGTTTTAGACTTGTTAATTTCTTTCTGCCCTAAAGGGAGTCATGCAAAAGGGGAAAAGGCGATTTTTTAAAAAAAATTTTGTTAGAAAGACTGGTGGTTCTTGCATATGCAGAACTTACCAGCTTGATGCAAAGGTGTTCTGGGTGGCATCCAGGTAATTACTATCCGGTTGATAGGGTATTGTGGGTGGTTTTTAGCACATTTGCTATGCTAGTGCTATAAAGTTTTCTGGGCTTTTAACTAGGGGTGTGCTGATCGATTGGCCACTGATCTAAATCTGCTGACCCTTGTCTCAATTCTGTGATCGGCCGATCATGCTTGAATCATTGGTCGATCTTTTTTCAATTGCATCATACAGTACACTGCTACCACAATGAATGAGCACTCTGTCCTTAAAGTTGTTGCCAATTCTAAGCATTCACACATTTTTACTTTCAGACAAATTGTAATTAACAGAAATATGCCACTTTGTTTAAAAAATTTGCATGAACTACATTTGTATGAATTGTAAAGTGCTATAGCTATAACAATGCCAACAGTAAAATGTTACATGGCCAGCTTTGGGCTCAAGTACTTGTCCCTTTATGTTGTATATTGGAGATGTAAGGGGGGAAAGGGGATAAGGTAAAGGAGGAACAGGGAAGCCACCCAACTGGCCCAAGGATGGTATCCAATTATTTATATTGTCTAGCCGGTTCTCGCCTCCTCCTTTCCATTGACTTCTTTACAGTGGTGCCGAAACCCGGAAAGGAGGCGAGAACCGGCTTGACAATATAAATAATAGTTTTAATGATAAACTTAAAAGACAAACACACACATGACGGACATGTCCGTAAACTATCTCTCTCTCCTGCACAATCCTCCGCAGTGGGCCTTTATCCCTCTCGGAGGCTTGATTAGCCTGATAAGGGACCGGGTGTGTATAATCACGACCCGGCCCCGCCCTCCGCCCTGCCACATATTTTATTTTGTTCCCTTTAGATAGTAAACACTTAATTAGATTAACATTTCTACCCTGAGGTCATGACCACTACATTTCTAAAGATAGACCAACATACCCAAGTTAAAATATGATCATGTCATAGTTTCCCATGTATACTTAGCTAGAAAATATTACAATAACCAGAGGTTTAGACTTCAGCCTATTTAGGCTTGGTCGACACTTCGTGTTATCCTAAATGGAAATTCCATATCGAATTATATATTCCTGTACACACTAAGCACACTTGAAATAATGGCATTTAGTTAGTCGGAGCTCTAAAGTCTCAGTCAGTGTGCCCCATGCTCCACTCAGGACCGAGCTTTAGTCCTCTACTAACCTCGTCGAGGATTTGCGGAAACATGGACTTAACATAATCTTCTAAAGACAATAGTTTCAGAGTAAATCAGAAAAAAAATCTAATGTAACAATTTATTTTCCAGGTTAAATAATACATTCATCAATCCAATTAGACAATAATAAGTAAAATGTAGAAATTTTATGAAAACATAAAAAATTTAAATTGCAATTACCTGATATAAACTACACACAGTAAACTGTGTGAGATCGTCTGACTACAGAGAACCATGTACAATGTGTCACCTTTCCTTCAATAACCAAACCATGAACAAAGGGAATTTTGGGAGTGGTTAGGTTTGGAAGTCCTGCAAACATACCTCATTAACATACAGGCAGGGATGGGGACAGACTCCAGAATTATACAGCATTTGGCAACGACTTTATCAACATGGGAAAGGGACCAATATACCAGTCGCACTGAGACATTTTAAATGATACCAAACATGCCAAGTCACATTATTTGTATAAATCAGACATGATATTTTGTTGCATGTAGATCTTAGGTGAGTTTGAAGTGATTCTGAGCTGAAGGGGAAGGAGGAGTAGAGGGGGGCAGATGTTTGTGAGTTTTAGGAGAATAGACCTAAATTGGCCTGAGGTGAGATAGAGGTCAGAGGTCTGATGTGAGATTTGTGTTTTATTCCCCTTGCTCAGTAGGATGTGTTGACTCAGGAGAAAATGTTCTTCTGTGTGAGCGTTTTTTATGACTTGGTTCTTTGCCTTTTACGACATCTTGATGTCAGCCTTACAGAGAGATAATTCAGATATTTCGCAAATATCCACTTTTAGATAGCCTCTCAATTGTGACACTATATTTCTAAACCTTGACAGTGAAATAAAGCAAATTTATGTTACTTTGAGGAATGTGCATGTGCCCATGCCTTCATCACTTTGACTCACGTGTTTATTTTGCTATCTCTCCGCAGGATGAGGTGAAAGTACATTCCAAATTGAATGTAGCCAAGTCTATGAAGTTATCAGAACCTGTAGAGGGAGAAGGGGAACTAGAACTCAAAGCGGCTGTGGAAGGAGGAGGAGAGGACAGTGAGAAAGTACATCTGGATCTGTCTTCTGATGAAGAGGTCGAAATCGCGGAGACCATCGAGGAAACGCGCACTGAGCGTATAAAACGCAGCAGTCTGCAACGCTACCAGAATATCAAAACTGTTTTTTCCAAGGAAAAGATGGAGAAAACCAAGCAAAAGACAAAGGATAACTTAGAGAAGACCAAACAGAAGACCAAAGACAACTTGGAAAAAACTCGCGTGAAGACCAAAGAAAACTTGGAGAAAACCAAACAGAAGACCAAGGAGAACCTGGAGAAGACCAAACAGAAGACCCGAGAAAATCTGGAGAAAACCCGTCACAACATAGAAAAAAAGATGGGAAAACTAAGCACTCGCATGTCTGTGAACCCTGAGCGCAAGGAGAAGCTCAAGTCCTCACAGAAGAATGTTATAAAGTCCTTCACACCTGACCACATCATTTACGCCCGCTCCAAAACGGCCGTCTACAAGGTGCCACCATTCACCTTCCACGTGAAGAAGATCCGTGAGGGGGAAGTGGAGATCCAGGGAACTGAGATGGTGGAGGTAGTTGGGGATGTGGAGGAGGAAGAAAATGCAGTGATGGAGGGAGAAGATGAGGAGATGGAAGGTGGCGAGATGGTGGAGGAGGATGAGGATGAGGAGACAGAGGAAAGCCCTGAGATGCAGGCACTGCTGGAGATGGGAGAAGACTCAGAGCTGGTGTTGGTGGAAAAAGATCACGATAGAGACAGCGACTAGAGGAAAAACATTGTCCGTGTGTATGTATGTGTGTGTATATGGGTGCCTACACACTAGATAAAGCTCTGACGAAGCATTTGACAAATAGGAAAATGTTAGATGCATTTGTATGTTAAAGTTCTAAATCAAGGAATGCTGCAAATTTCTGGCAGGGTCTCTGGGGGATTAGGTAGTACCGCTGGGGGAGGGGTCAGCTATCATCTACCCCCCACCCAGTTGGTCAGATGAGATCAAAGGAGAGTCCCATCCGACGACCCGACATAACCAAGTTGTCCACCCAAAAGATGCCCCAGTTGCCCACTCAGAAAATGCCCCATGAAACATCACATCCTAGTACCACCCCTGGATGAATTGGATTTTCCAAAAGTGGACATTTTTCCACTTGGAAATTGGTCAGCAGATGCTCACGTTGTTCTCAACTTTTGGTTGTATGACTGTGTAACTTTCACTAATCCTTGCATTTTACCTCTATCCCCATTAAAATCAAGGATTCGCGATGTTCTTTGACATCCCACAAACTCTAGTGTGTAGGTGCCCTAAGTGTGTGTGCTGTATACTGCTGGTCCAGATGTTGGATGTTGCAGGAAAAAGTATATGTGTCCATTTGTGAGTATGTGCATCAGTATGTGTGTGTTTGCATCTTTTCTGGGAGCAAAATTAAAAAAAAATGTAAGGTGACTCTATTCAGTTAATGTGTGTTCTAGTACAAGTAAATTAGTACCTCATGTTAAAGGTGCACTCAGTAGTTTCTTTCCTCATTAAAAAAGCTTTACACTTAAAGAATTTAATTATAATTTGTAAAAAAAAATTTAATCATGCTCACATGAGATGAAGTCAAATCAGTTGCATCATTTTGAGCTTTATTAGGGGATACAAACCCAAATAGTGTTTTAAAAACTTTTATTAAATGATCATACATTCAGGGTGCTAGAACCCTATTGATTTTGTACTGATTTTAATACACGCTTTTTTTACTTTTTCACTAATAACCTTGCAACTGTTTGGGCTACAATATATTATACATTTTTGAGTGCCATTTTGAGTTTTCTGAAGAAATTTCTTTTTCGAACTCCGTCTAGACCATTCTAGGGACCCTCTTGTCAAAAATGTATCAAATTAATTTTGATTCATCAAATCGTTCAAAATATAAAGTATGTTCGATTTGAACTGCATCTCGATTTGCTGGTTGCAGACGGGGAGGAGTTGAAAAGAGAGCAGCCAAGCAAGACACTTGTGCTTCCCGTCATCTGCTGAACCCACACCAGTCACGGAAGATCACGCAATGTTTACAGATGGAATGTGATTCAGATAGACAGATGCTTGAATTTTACACAAAATAATCAGAAACATTATTTATTTGAAAGGTTTATGTGCTTCTTAATACAGTGCCTGTTGGGTGTGCAAGAAGAAAGTCCAATAATACCAATAAAGGAGTCAGTTTTTGTAATCATTTTGAATGTTTTTAATGAATAATCATAATATTACTTGACAAACATAATATAACACGATATAAGCATGATGTACTGTTATAAAAACATGGAGTTGTGAGAGTTTTTGTCAGAATAAACATCACGGTAATGAAATACTACCCCACAACTCTTATTTTTGCCATAGGCCTTGTTCACACTAATACGTTTTCGTTTGAAAACGCATCTTTTTCTCTCCGTTTTGGCCTTCCGTCCACACTGAGATGGCGTTTTCCTCCGCGAAAACTGAGCTTTTTGAAAACGCACTACAAAGTGGATAAACATTTTTTGTAGTGTAGACTGTGAAAGCGTATATATCTGAAAATGATGATGTATTTGTAGTCATGTGATCTAGCCAACCATAACAATCAAGATGCCAGCCTGTGTTATAGCGGTACTGTTGTACTTGACGAGCAACTTTTGGAAAATGCTTGAAAACACTAGTGTGGACGGAGAAAGTTTCTAAATGAAAACGCTGTTTTCAAATGTATTCATGTAGACGTAGCCATAGACTGATATAGCAGAAGTAGTAAGAGTAGTATGTGAAGTATGCAATTGCGAATGCAGCCCATGAAACACGTGTAACCATTGTCACGTTGTGAGTTTGGCCAATCGTGAATAAGCAGTGTTGTCATTCAGAGCTTGTGCCGCTCCTCTGGAGCAACTGCAGAGGCTGCATCAGCCGTCTGCTCTAGAATCGCTCTCACTGTACTTGGTGTCATACATAACAGTGACACAACGGTGGAGACAGTTCAAGTCAGACAAAATTTTTAACCGAGATGCACTGCTTCAAGTCCGGCGCCGATTGGTCTGCGCAGCAGCTGCATGAACATGAACACACCTATAGGTTTTGGGCCACACCTCCAAAAAGCTTTGGCTTATATCTTCTAAACAAATTGAAAAATCTAAATTCTTTAGATTTTAGAGTCTTTAGATGATGCAAATAAAAATAACAGTCGAGGAGTGCTTTGAAAAAGTATATATTCTTTTAGTTTTTTTGGAAAACTCAAAATGGCTGACAGAATACCAGATTTGGATCTTTCAAATTTAGCAGTTTTGTTCATTTTCTCCACTTTTCCAAGCTGCTTGTGGGTATATTTTTAAATGGAGTGGGTCACTTCATGGTGGTTGACATCATAAGATCATATGACCAGCCACATACGTATTACTCACTGATCTCAGTAACCCCCCTGTTATTGGACACTTTCGCTCACAGAATAAATGAATTATGGCTGACTGCAAATAGCACATTTCTTCAATAGTATTGGTAACAAAAAACCTTTGCTTTTGTATGATGTTTCATGAAGTCCAGCACAATATAAATTAAAAAAAAAAATCACTTTGAACCTTTTTTTTATTGTTGGGGAAGGGGTGGGGATTGGGCAAGCTGACCAATAAGATGCAAACTGGGGCCAGAGTTCTCTGTGAATATTATTAGACTATTTAGATTATTGCAACTATATAAAACAGATGACCATGTGATCAAATTAACAGTAGTCTTGGACTAGAAGATTATTTCTTCTAAGCAATATTCTCACATTTAGATCAGGTCAACAGTCTAAACTTTACTTATCATAGAAGGTGGGGGATAAAACGAGAACCCCCCCAGAAGTACTACTTCTAAGTGCTCATTTTATATACAGTATTGTGACTAATGTTTAGATTTGAATAATGTTACTTTTTTCTTTAAACAGGCTGTCACTGTCGAACTGTTACACTGAATGTTTTGTTTTGCTATTTTTTCATCTCAATTTAACAAATTTCACAAATAGAAAAACATGATAAGGATGTTAGATATTCTAGGGTTAAAACAAAAGAAGAAACAATTTTGAAATATCAAAAAGAATATACAGAATGTTCACCTGATGTTTTTCAAATCATCAAAATATATTGAGGATTGAAATACAAAATAAAATAGATTTTTATATATATATATATATATATATATATATATATATATATATATATATATATATATATATATATATATAATATATCTATTTGATATAATATATAAAATTACCCAACTCAAGCACAGCAGGCAGTTCAATAAAAATGCATCAGTGCTCATAACCCCTGTAAAACATTTTGTGTAATATTTGCACGTCCCCTTGTGGACATGTGTGGTAATGTTGTAATGGGCCAATGAGTGGCGAGCCCTTAATTTGTTATCTATAGATCTATGAGCACAAATGTTATAACAACATTGGTATCAACTGCAAAAATCTCTTGACCTGCAAGCACAATCACATGCCAGCAGCATCTTTTGCATTACTTTAACTGTATACATATGAATCAATGCTGTTACACTGACATTTCCAGAGTGGTCCTTTACCGTTCTCCTCATTGCTCAGATTGTATTATTTCATCAATTGCTTCAAAGTCTTGCAAAACTTAGTTTTTACTTTAAGCATATTACCTGTGCTCTTTTATATTTGCTTGTGTAGCTGATGATGAATTTTCTCTTGTATTGTCACACTTCTGAACCACTAATGTGTTAATAAAAACAACCTGCTTTACAATCCATGAGAGCTGTTTATTGATCAAAACCATAAAAAAAAAAGAAAAGAAAAGAAAAACTGATAGACCTCTGCACATGGACAAATGTATTACGTTTTCCTTATCAGACTATGCTGTACATGTGTATAAAGAGTATTTACCACCTTGGACTTTTTCATATTTTTATGTCATTTGGCTTTTTATGGCACTGATAAATCGTCTTCTTTAATGTTAATGTGGAATCATAATAAAATGATCTAAAATAATTACATTCTAAATTATTGATCTCATTAGTACCCCCTTTTATCAGACACACCAAATTAACAGGTGCAGCTAATGAGGTTGTAAATGTAGCATTTAAAAATGTAGATGACCTGTGAGTATGTAAGGCATTTAGACAATTGACAACTTATGACAATTCTGAGGAAGTTACAATTACTTTTAGTATATAGTATATAATGGCCTATGCAAGTTTGAATTATTTATTTGGAAATAAACTAGCTGACTAATATAAATGATAATGGTGACCAAGAAATTAACTTGGTTTAATTATATTGAATGAAATTGCAAGTAAATTGTATTAAATTGTGATGTTCCTTATATTTATATTGCATTAAGTATGTTACATTGACAGAGATTGAATATAATTAACATTATTTTCTAAATATTATTTTTTGAAGCTATGTAAGAAATTTGTTTTACCTGTTTTCAAAATAAGAAAACCTTCAACCAAGAAGAGTCTGCAAGCAAAAAGGCAAAGTGACAGAGCCTGTAATAATATAACACAAAACAACATCAGATTGCTTCCAGAGGTGGCGACAACTCAGAGATTTGAAAGGATTTAAATACGATTCAAGATTCAACTAAGATTCAAGATAGTGCCACGGATGACAGCCTCTGTGTGGAGCTCTGTCATTCTCTTGTTGTTTTTGTTTGTTTGTCCTGTGTTTAGTCATTTTTTCCAATCAGTTGTACCAGGTAAGAACTGCTGAACATTCGGCACATACCAGACAATCTTTTCCCGGTTTTTTACTATTCCGACAATTGCTGGACATTTTTGATGGAGGCGCAGCTGTGTTGTTCAAGCACGTTATGAGACGCAAGTGAGGGAAGCGAGTCGGCGCGATGGTCAAGCTCCATCAGCGCAGCTTTCGAACAGCGCTGCCAAGTATTCATCTAGTGAATCTCTGCTCTGTTCCTAACAAAATGGACAAACTACATCTCCTCACCTGTACAAACAAGGACCTTTCAAACTCTTCTGCCTTGTGCTTCACAGAAACCTAGCTGAGTGAAACCATTCCGGACAGCGCGTTTCATCTGTCAACTGTTCAGAGTGGATTGCATTGCGGAGTTAACAGGGAAAATGAGAGGCGGTGGAACATGTATTTACATCAATAAAAGTTGGTGTACAGATGTTACAATGTTAAAGAAGATGTGCTGTCCTAATTTGGAAGCGCTCTTTATCAACTGTACACAGGAGTTTTCCTCATTTATTCTGTTGAGTGTTCATATTCCTCCACAATCGTGTGTGAGCGCAGCGATGCAACAGCTGGCTGATCAGATCACTGACACGGAACAATAACAACCGTATTCGGTTATTATTATTCTTGGGGATTTTAACAAAGCAAACCTCCTACGTGAACTGCCAAAATACAGACAGTACATGCCCCACCAGAGACAGAAATATACTGGATCACTGCTACATAGCATTAAAGAATGCATATTGCTCTGTCCCTAGTGCAGCTTTGGGACTCTCTGATCACTGTCTGGTTCACCTTCTTCCAACCTACAGGCAGAAAATTAAATAAGCTAAACCTGCAGTAAAGGCTGTAAAAGATGGACCAAGAATCAGAGCTGGAACTACAAGCCTGCTTTGACTGCACTGATTCGAGTGTTTTTGAAGCTGCAGACACCAATCTGGATGAACTCACAGATCCTGTGACATCATATATCAGTTTCTGTGAGGATAGGTGCATTCCTACTAGGACTTATTTAACATTAAACAATGACAAACCATGGTTTGGCAAAACTCAGGCAGCTTAGTCAGGCCAAATAGGATGCTTACAGAAATGGGAATAAAATCTTGTACAATCAGGCCAAAAACTCACCCAAAGAGATTCGAATGGCTAAAAGATGCTACTCTGAGAAGCTGAAAAACAAGTTTTCAGCTAATGACCCTGCATAAATGTGGAGAGGCCTGAAATACATTAATAACTACAAGACACCATCCCTCAACACTGCAGGGACTCAACAACTGACTAATGACTTGAATGTGTTTTACTGTAAAAGCCCAGTCTCACACCCAACACCCGGTCTGACCTTCACTTCACACAGACATCAACACCTATTGCAAACACCCTCCTTTGCCCTCTTGCTACTCAACCTACACATAAGATCTGTGAATAGGATGTGTATTGGGTCTTCCAGAAACAAAAGACAAGGAAAGCACAGTGCCCAGACCTGTTTCACCCACTTGTCTAAAATCTTGTGCTGAACATCTGCCCCCTATCTTCACACATATCTTCAACAGATCACTAGAGCAGTGTGAAGTTCCCAGCCACCATCATCCCCATCCCAAAGAAACCCAAGATCAAAGGACTTAATGACTACAGACCTTTCACTCTGATGTCTGTGGTAATGAAGTCATTTGAGAGACTGGTGTTGGTCCACCTGAAGGACATCACCGGACCCTTTCTGGATCCCTTCAATTTGCTAATAAAGCAAACAGATATGTGGATGATGTAGTAAACATGGGATTGCATCATATCCTGCAACATCTGAACAGACCAGGAGGGACATATGCTTTTTGTGGACTTCAGTTCGGCTTTCAACACCATCATCTCAGGTATTCTCCAGAATAAACTAAACCAGCTCTCTGTTCCCATCTCTATTTGTCAGTGGATCACCAGCTTTCTGACAAATAGGCAGCAGTTAGTGAGACTGGGGAATTCCCTTCCAACACCTGTATGACCAGCACTGGTGCCCCCCATAGATGTGTGCTCTCCCCACTACTCTCCTCCCTGTACACAAATGACTGCACCACCAAGGACCGCTCTATCAAGCTCCTGAACTTTGCAGACAACACTACTGTCATCTGCCTCATCCACAATGAAGATGAATCTGCATACAGAAGGGAGGTTGCCCAGCTGGCTGGTTCAGTCAAAACAACCTGGAGCTGAATATGGTCAAAACAGTGGAGATGATAGTAGACTTTAGGAGGAACACCCCAACATTAACCCTGCTCACATTTCTGAACAGCACTGTGGCAGCAGTGGAGTCATTCAGGTTCCTGGGCACTACCATCTCACAGGACCTGAAGTAAGAAACCCATATTGACTGAAAAAGGCCCAGCAGAGGTTGTACTTCCTTCGCCAGTTGAGGAAGTTCAACCTGCCACAGGTGCTCTGATACGGTTCTACCTGTCCTCTGCACTTCAATAACTGTCTGGTTTGGTTCAGCTATGAAATCGGACATCAGAAGACTACAGAGGACAGTTTGGACTGCTGAGAGGATTATTGGTTGCTCCCTGCCCCCCTTCAAGAACTATACACTTCCAGAGTGAGGGAAAAGGCTGTAAAAAGTCACTCTGGATCCCACTCACCCAGCCCACTACCTTTTTGAACTGTTGCCTTCTGACCAACGCTTCAGAGCTCTGAGCACCAGAACCATCAGGCACAGGAACAGTTTTTTCCCTCAGGCTATCCATCTCATGAACAGTTAAACATACCTCACCTCTTGGGGGTGCAATTTTTCTTATAATGATTAAGGTGACCCATTCAATGGGTACAGATTTCCCCTCAAGCTACATAAGTTACAGGTGGAAAGCTATGTAAGAAATTAGCATCCAGGAGCCTTCATAAGCAAAATTAATTATTCCACTTATTCATTACTTACATTAATCCAATGTTGTGTGATGTAAAATAGCTAAACAGGACACAGTTTTTTAAATATATGTCCAGCAACAACATAAAGACGGGGGCAGAATATAAGTCAATACCAGAAGCATTTGTTATCTCAAAAGTATTGGCTTACAAAAGCAAAATAAGTTATCAGTACAAATAATCAAGGGTGTTCTTTCACATTCCTCAACACTGCATAAACAATGTGCATTTCCATAAACAAATGAAATATCAGCTGAAATTACAAGTAGACAAATTGTTGAGAGAAGTGGATCTTTATGTAGCAGAATGCAGCTGTCTGGCTCATGCCTCCCCAAGTGTTACTTAATTTGCTGTGCTGTGAGTGGCTCTGGGCAGTCAACTGCGAGCCAACCGCGATAGCCAAGCCCCTTTATATACCGGGACTTTTCGTTTGACAAGTGACGTCACCGGCAAGCGACTGTTGCCTTGTTTACCTGCCTAGTGACCTGATGCCTGCCTTGGTTATCTGTTTCATCGTAGTGCCGCAGGTATGACTAGCTCCGTTCCTCCTTCCACTTGTTTGACTTTATAATTTGGGCTTATAGGGAATGTTTTGTTGTAGAATCCCCGGTGCTGTAGTAGCCCTTTCACCAGCTGAGTGTGCACCCTGCTATTGGCAATCAGAGCTTGGGGCTCATGACTTAACGCTGCTAATCATAGGTAATGTATGTGGCTACACTGAGTGATAAGTGAATGATTACAGTGGGATATGTTTGTAAGTAGACATCCTGTGTATTTCAGGGAGTGCTATTTAGTAGGCGGCCGCTGGTTGGCTACATCTACGCCGAACATCTGCTGCTTTGCTTTGTATGTTTTTCATGTAACGCCAGCCCACGGTTTCTTCTTATCCGGCTGCTCTTTTCCACGGGACCAATATCACTGGTCCCGTGGTTACTTCAAGTTAAACGGGCAACTTGCATTGGCTAAGTTGTTTGCGGTGTTTATTTCTGTGAACTCCTGTATTTCTCCTGCTGTCGATATCCAAAGTGATGGACCTATTTGTTGTGATTGTTCTGTTTTGATTTGTTCACATTGACAGGAGACCTTGGAAGTTGCTGATCCTCAGTGTGGCATTTTTGTCATTCTGTTTATTATTGTGTATGGTTTATTTTGTTCTGTTTATGTTTGATTGTTCATTTTGATTTATGGTGTTTTGTTTGTCTCATTTATATTGTTAGCCCTAGTTCAATCTTGGGCCTAGAACGGGTGGTTTATTAGCCACCGGGCTACTGTAATTTGTGTGCATGTAATTGTGTGGTTAACTTTTCATCTGTTTCTCCTCTGTTCAGGTGCGAAGAACGGTCAGTGGGAGCAGTGCCTCTGGCGGTGGTGGGTCCCTTGGTGTGTGCAGTGGCTGTGTGTTCACCGAGTGTGGTCATTTCCTTATGTGTGTGTGTGTGAACTCAGCACGTGTGATTGGGGTGTTTTCCACGGATGCTCATTGCTGGAGCCACTAGCCTCCCACTGGTAAGATTCCACACTATCCCTTTCCCTTTTTGATGAGTGTGTGTGTTCTGATTAGAGTGTGTTCTGATTAGAGTGTAAGGATTGTGTGTGTTTTGTTGATTTTGTGTATAGTGTATCTTGTTTATTGTGATAAATTAGCTTATAGGTTTGCAGTGAAGACCAAACACTTGTTGGAACGAAGTATTGTGTGTGTGTGTGATTTTGATTTTAAAAAGAAATAAAATTCTATTTTTGTACTGGACCACTGTCTCTGGCTAATCAATCAACGAACTTGAGTGCCTTGCTAGAATAAACTAACTAATTCTTTGGGTGTAAATCCCGTCGTGGCGTAATCTGCTAATTATCTGAGTTTAACCCCTGTTATTTGTATTCCACCTGCCACATTTAGAACTACATTTTCTTGAATGTAGGATATCACCAAAGTGCTACTTAATAAATGCAAAGTAACGTTGTCCCAAATAAGTGAATGAACAAGTGAGGCTTGATCTAGTGTGGTCTGTGCATCTTGGCTTACACATTGAAGACCAAACCAGAATGATGAGGTGCTGCCAAGTTTAACTAAAGAATTCTGATATACAAATTAATTACTTACTTCAAAAAGGCCTCATGGTTGAATTGGAAATATGTGCACCAGAGCATAATTCACAACAAGCGAGCAGGAGCTTTTGATAGAGGCTACTGAAAACATTGATGCAAGTTATTGGTAATAAGCAATTTGTATAGACTTCCATATTCTGCCCTCTTGTATAGATTTGTGAAAATGAACATGAACAGTGATAGACATTTTGCCTGAAAACAGCATTTGAAAATAATTTCTAGGAAGGTAAACACAGCTGTTTGTATTGCTTTGTAAAAATGAACAACCATATTCTGGCCAATTGTATAGATTTGTAAACATGAACAGATTTTTTTTTTTAAACTTTTTTTTTTAATGAAAAATAACCATTTAAAACAACATCGCCTGTGAACTGATTTGGTGTGTGTGTGTGTGTGAGAGAGAGAGAGAGAGAGAGAGAGAGAGAGAGAGAGAGAGAGAGAGGCTACATTACTTGTACTGAAACTGTGCGCTTCTCTCTTTCAATGCAGCAAAGCGGTCAATTACTTTCTCATTGAAATCAGGCATGTTGAGGACGAGTTCCCTCTCCATGGAAAGCATGGCCAGTGCATTCAGACGTTCCTGGCCCATTTAATTTTGCAGGAATGTCTTAACTCGTGTCAAAGTTGAGAAACATCTCTCAGCTTCAGCTGTTGTCATGGGAGTAGTTATGATGATGTTCAACAGAGTCACAGTCTCAGAGAATGTCTCCTGGAGGTTGTAGCTCATGAGAACCTGGTACAGTGCCAGTGCACCACAGCAGCCCTTGAATTCAGGATTCTCATAGATCAGAGTGAGTTCTGTCTTGAGCTTTGCCTTGTTCAGCATGGGGTATGCGTTCACAGTGGCATTCAGAGCCTCATCAGGAAATGAATGTCAGTACCTTTCAAACATATCTGCTTGCAGTAAGGTATTATTCACAAGGTGGCCAGTGAAAGAACCTTGCTTTGGTGTGATCCAGGATGGTGTCGCAGACATCTTCAGACATCCTCTGCTTCTCCGCTTCTCTCAAAGCCATTCTGGGTCTTTTGGCTCCTGTTGCTACTTGCAGCTGCTGTTGAGATGAGTCCCTGAAGGCAAACAGACCAATGTATATGTTAGGCTATGTACCGCACTGCAGTCTATGTGATGCACAGGTATATGCAATTTATCCACGTATAGTACACATATTTCAGTTCCACTTAAAATGGGCAGGCATGCATAAAGACTTTAAGTTAGCCTTTGTGTCTCACCTAGCCTGGATGTTCAGCACAGTATACAGTATACACAGTATATAAAGTAAGCTAGATTACACCACTGGCCATATATAATGAGAATAATGTAATTTCTAACACAAATGCAGTCTCCTTTCATGCATACATTTTGAAATGACAAAGCTCTGCTTTGAGAACGATCAAATTATATTGTTTAATCTTACCTTATAGCCTGCACACTGCTTGTGAAGCTGTCGAGGGCACGTTTGATGAAGACAGGATCGATGTTCTTCTTCTGGAGAAAATAAAAATGAAATCTTCATCATGTAGCATTCACACATAGACAGATGCCTCTCTCACGGTGGGCTGGATTAACCCTATGAACCCGTCCTGATAGCTTCAGAACATTGCATGAGGTCATCTCGATTCTTGTAGACAGTGTTCACGACTCTGGTGTTGAAGTTCCACCGTGTGGATGAAGTTCTGGGCAGTCTTCGTGCAACAGTCTGGTCAAGAATGCTGGTCCGTTTGGGTGACCTGAAAAAAAAAAAGTTGCAATCCCGCTCAAATCGGAAAAGAAAATATTCTCTTTTTTGATGCATGATCAAATTCAGCTGATGCGATAGCAATGCACATAATGGGCATTCTTGAAATGCTCACGCACCTTTTGCTGCACACCAGCCTTCTCTGCACTCATCACACTGGCTCCATCATAAGCTTGGGCAATGAGTTTGACTTTCTCGTCATCGGCAAAAAGACAGTTCAGTCTCTCCAAAAGCACACTGGCAATTGAGATTGAGGTTGATTCCAAGATGGGAAGAAACTCAAAGCGTTCCTGCACTTTTTGGTTGCTATCGATATGTGTGGAGTGGTGGTGGTGTAGTGGTCTAAAGCACATAACTGGTAATCTGGTAATCAGAAGGTCAGTGGTTCGATCCCCACAGTCACCACCATTGTGTCCTTGAGCAAGGCACTTAACTCCAGGATGTTCCGGGGGGATTGTCCCTGTAAGCGCTCTGTAAGTCGCTTTGGATAAAAGCGTCTGCCAAATGCATAAATGTAAATATGCACAAGCACCAGCTGTGTCTGTGAAGAAATGTCTGTGGTCTCGTCAGCTTGGATGGCTATGAAGTTCGCCGACTTCACCTCCTCCACAATATGTTCCCTCACGACTGCTAGCATACACTCCAGTAGCTCATTTTGAATTGTCTTTGAAAACTTTAGCATTTTTAAGATGCTCATCAAACACTGTGCCACAAAGTTGTCCGGTCCAAGAAAAATACCAGGGTTGGTGGAGCCCTCAGTTTCATCTTTGCCTCGCAAAGCTAACTCAAACACTCCGCAAAACCTCACACACTGGATTAGCCGGTTGAGGATGTAGCGGTTCTTGCAAACCTCATCTTTGTGGCAACGGACAACTAGCCTGTATTCCTCATCCAGTTGAGTGGCAATGTTCACTCTCCCCAAAGCAGACAATCTCAAACAGCTATCCAAGTGGGTCTTTGACAGCTCATGTTTCTTTATCCTTTCTGAAAGATGGTGCATGTCTGTTACACCAGTCGCTGTCCAAGCAGTGCTGTCTGCCGTGCCGCCTTCAGGGTGAAAGAGTAGGCAGGGGTAGCAGAAGACTGCATTGGCTACGTCGCAGCCGGGTGTAGGACCTTCCCCCTTTAGTAGAAACCTGTTGAATGATTACATTTGGTCTGGGAGGTCCTAATTGTTTCGTTGACAATTTATCTTGATTCGTTTGCCGACTAAAAGGAACTTCTTTCAAAGAGACAATTGAGTAGCACTGAACGCTAGCCATCTTGACAGTAGTACGTGAATTGATTGATGAATTGAATTGACGCTGCTACCCGCTCTTTTCTTATTTACGTTACGCATGACGAAAGCGAGTAAGGGCAAGCCCTCCCGGAACCCATAGAGATTGTATTGAAAGCTCTGATATTTAAAAAAAAAAAAATGTTTTTACATGAGAGTCTATGAGAGACTTCTGGGGCGATTTTCAACCTGACTGAAATCGCCCCAAAAGGGTCGGAGCCATTTTAAGCACGACTTTAGCCTGATTGGACATTATTGGCAGATCAGATGTCTAGATTAGAACACTGATAATGAGTGTTGCCTTGATAGAATTGGTTAGAAAAAAAATCCCTTCCTATTCCCGTTTGGCAGTGCGTCGCCCATATCGCCCTAATGAACACACCGCCCCTGCATTGCACTGTACATAACATACTGTATTATGGTACTTTATATAACAGATTTGTATTAGATTTGCACTACGTATGTGCATGTGTGTATGTATGAAAGTGTGTGCCTGTATGTATATGTATAATTATTTTTGTATTATTATATATGGCTTGCTGCTTTTTTGTATTGTTTTTTGTATTGTTTTGCACTGGAAACTCCTGTCACCAAGACAAATAGCTTGTATATGTATGCATACTTGGCAATAAAGCTCATTCTGATTCTGATTCTGATTAAAGATCTTCTGTAAAGAGGACTATTGCTTGGGCCTTGATCTGTGTGTAACTTTCAGAAATCACAAAATGCTTACAATCATAGGCTTCTTTTAAATGTAGTAAATTGTGAATATAATTATATACATTTACAAACAATTTGTTGTAGGTATTGCAAATTGAATATAACACTGAAATGTTTAAAAAAAAGAATTTGTTTAAGGCATATAGGTATAACTGTAGTAATATTGTAATAACATTACTAGTAAGCAACCATAGCAAGTTTTGTGGTTACTATGGGTGTACTACAATTCCCATTGTTAAACTATGATTACGGTAGTAAAACTAGGCTTTGCATTGATGCCTTTTTCACATTTCAATAGGCTAATCAGAACATTTTAAAGATTGTTATTGATATTGTGGTAGGGTAATTGGTATCTCCACCTCCCCTACCTGATGATTAATCAGTCAGCCAGCATTGTTCGTTCTCCCCAATGGCTCATTTGTGTTGGGGAGATAGTATATATAGATTGCGTTCTTCCACCAGGAATTGTCATTGAGTAACTGCCCTTTTTCATGGCTGTTTCATGTCATTGTCAGAGAGTGGGGTTTGGAGAGTTTTCTGGTCTTGGCAGGTTTGATCACTGCCCATCCACAGGTAGGAAGATCATTTTGATTCCGCACTATTGTGCTCACTCTCCCCTTCCTAGGGGGTAGGTTTATATATGATGAACGGTATGTTTGTTTACCATTCACAGTACGCATTTATGACCTGTTCGGCATTGATCTGTGTTTGCCGTTTCCTCGCGCTCCTGGTATGTAGCCCTTCTCATACGATTGTTCTGAAATTGTATATTTATTATAGTAAATGTTTGGTTTCCATCTACAGTGCGTATTTATGACCTGTTCGGCATTGATCTGTGTTTGCTGTTTCCTCACGCTCCTGGTATGTAGCCTTTCTCATACGATTGTTCTGAAATTGCTATTTATTATAATTGTAAATGATTGTTTTAGGTGACCTGAGTGTGTTCTTTCTCGAGGGTCCTGTAACCCGCACAAGAAGAGACAGTCACAATGTAAGTCAAAAACTGCGTTTTATTGCAGGCAGGCAAAAGTACAGAAAAAGGGCAAATCCAGTGAAGAGTAGTCAAAGGGAGCGTGAGGTCGAAAGCCGGGGAATCAAGAGGAAAATGACGAGACTAGTGGGAGCAAAAGACAGGGGAACAAGGGGAGCTGGCAAGCTAAGAGGTGAACGAGAGGAGGTCAAAACTAGACAAGACTAGCGGGGGGCAAAGACACGGGAAACTAAATAAAATAACCAACACCCGTGAAACGGATGTGCTGTGGTATTTATAGGGGAAGGTGCAGGTGTAAACAATGAAAGGTGATGAGACGAGTGCAGGTGAAAGCGAATAAAGGGGTGATTGAGACGAGTGCAGGTGGTCATAATGTTCTGGCCATAGGAGCGTGCATGTGAGCCCGAGGAGATCTCGAGGGAGCAAAACGAGTGTGAGAGCTCGAGGGAGCAAAACGAGCGTGAGCTCGAGGGGGGCGGAACGAGCGTGCAAGCTTGAGGGGGCGGAACGAGCGTGCGAGCTTGAGGAGTGAGTGTGTGTGCGACGAAGCGGGGATGGGGCAGAGGAGCGGGGTTCGTGACAGTACTCCCCCCTCTAAAATGGACGGCTCCTGACGGCCGCGCTCGGTTGCAAGGAAGTGGTGCTGGACGATCCCAACAAACAAAAAAACCCTGAACAGACAACCCACAAAACACACAAACAAAATTGAGGGCAGTCCAAGGGGCACAGAGGGAAATGAGACAGTCCATGGAGTCAATGGGCAGTTTCAAGGCAAGGTCAGGGGGAACATAGCGGACAGGCGGGTGGTCGGGAGATCTAGGGGGCAGCCATAGGGCAGAGGCTGGGTCAGGGGGTCTGGAAGGCGACTGGAGGACAGGGACTGGGTCCGGGGGTCTGGAAGGTGACCACCGGACAGGAACAGGGTCAGGAGGCCAGGGAAGAGGCCACAGGACAGGGTCAGGGGGCCAGGGAAGAGCCGTGAAAGGCAGTGCCGTCAGAGGCGGCTCTGGAGGTGGGGTTCTGGAAGGCTCTGGAGGTGGAGCCGAAGGAGGCTTTAGGGGCGAAGGCCTGAAAGGCTCTGGAGGTGGAGCCAATGACGGTGGCGCTGTGGGAGGCTCTAGAGGCGGAGGCCTGGAAGGCGCTGGAGGTGGAGCCGAAGGAGGCTTTAGGGGGGAAGGCCTGGAAGGCTCAGGAGGTGGAGCCAATGAAGGTGGCGCCGTGGGAGGTCCCCGAGGCGACGACCTGGCAGGCTCTGTAGTCTCAGGGGTAGAGCCGTAGGAGGCCCAAGAGGCGGAGCCATAGAAAGCTCTGGAGTCTTTGGGAGTACAGCCGTGAGAGGCTCGGGGGGTGGAGCCGTAGGAGGCTCGGGAGGTGGAGCCATAGGAGGCTCGAGAGGCGGAGCCCTAGGAAGCTCTGAGTCTCTGGGAGTACAGCCGTGAGAGGCTCGGGGAAAAAGGTCGTGGAAGACTCGAGAGGCTCTAGAGGTGGGGCCCTGGAAGGCTCGAGAGGCTCGAGGGGGGAAGCCATGAAAGACTCAAGAGACGGAGCCCCGAGAGGCTCGGGAGGAGGAGGAGCCCTGGAAGACTCGAGAGACGAAGCCCTGAGAGGCTTGGAAGGGGGTGGAGCCCTGAAAGACTCGAGAGGAGAAGCCCTGAGAGGCTTGAGGGGAGAAGGAGCCCTGAGAGACTCGAGAGGGGAAGCCCTGAGAGGCTTGAGAGGGGGAGGAGCCCTGAGAGACTCGAGAGGTGAAGCCGTGAGAGGCTTGAGGGGTGGAGCCCTGAAAGACTCGAGAGGAGAAGCCCTGAGAGGCTTGGGAGGGGGAGCCCTGAAAGACTCGAGAGGAGAAGCCCTGAGAGGCTCGAGAGGAGGAGCCCTGGGAGGCTTGGGAGGAGGAGCCTTGGGAGGCTCGTGAGGTGGAGCCCTGGGAGGCTCGAGAGGAGGAGCCCTGGGAGGCTTGGGAGGAGGAACCTTGAAAGACTCGGGAGGAGAAGCCCTGAGAGGCTTGAGAGGCGGAGCTCTGGGAGGCTCGAGGCGTAGAGCTCTGGGAGGCTCGAGAGACTTGAAAGGCAGAACCCTGGGGGGCTTGGGAGGTAGAGCTCTGGGAGGCTCGAGAGGAGGAGCCTTAGGAGGCTTGAGAGGAAGAGCCCGCGAGGGCTCTGAGGGGCGAGCAGAGGCTGGCAGAGCCGTGGAAGACTCTGAGGGCGGAGCAGAACCCGGCAGAGCCGTGGAAGACTCTGAGGGCGGAGCAGAACCCGGCAGAGCTGTGGAAGACTCTGGGGGCGGAGCAGAACCCGGCAGAGCCGTGGAAGACTCTGGGGGCGGAGCAGAACCCGGCAGAGCCGTTGGAAGACTCTGAGGGCGGAGCAGAACCTGGCAGAGCCGTGGAAGACTCTGGGGGCGGAGCAGAACCCGGCAGAGCCGTGGAAGACTCTGGGGGCGGAGCAGAACCCGGCAGAGCCGTGGAAGACTCTGGGGCGGAGCAGAACCCGGCAGAGCCGTGGAAGACTCTGGGGGCGGAGCAGAACCCGGCAGAGCCGTGGAAGACTTGTAGTAGTTTTTCATGCCAATTTTGTGAAAAATCACTCAGCATCTTTGGGGTTTTGATTTCAGAAGAATAGACTTTATTATCACACAATAAAGCCGAGATGCCTACGGTGAAACCACAGTACCAACAACAACTGAAGCATCTCTGGTTTGGTTTTACTTAAATACATCTCCTCAAACAAGGTGGGGCTTACATGTATTATCTATCATGCTCTTCATTGACTCTGGTCTTGACCATATTAAGAAGTAACAGAATGTCCTTTGGAAGAGATCAATTCTCCCCCCTAAGTAATGCTATTTATGTTTCTGCACACACAGTCAAATAGTCAAACCTATGTGAGCACATATTCATCACGTCACAGGCCTTTACATACAGTAAACTGAATGTTTACCCCTCAGACAACTGTGGTATAAATCAACAATGTTTTTCATTGATTATTCCTGATTAACTTGATAAAAATATACTACATATTCCCTCCTCTGTGACTTTCTATAGTCACAAATTAACATATTTAAGCATGTACGTGCTCCTGGTTTGGTCTTGTTTTTGGTTGTCATAGTTATGTAGATTGCATTAAACAAAATATTCATCCTAATTTGAAGAGTTCTTGCTTGTAGTGTAGATGTCTTCAACCCAGATGCTTTGCGCATCGTAGAGGATCACCCTTTGGGGAGAGGTTAACCAGCACTTACACCCAGGGCGTGGTTCTTCATATCTTCTTATATATTCATTGAAGGAATCAATTTCCTCCCAAGTTGGTCTTTCTGTCCATTCAGGGTGGTTGCCATTGCATTGGGCCATTCACATCAATCAAAGTCATCTGCTTTACTGTTGCTTGAATCCAAAATTATTTTACCAACGATCACACACAACAGAATCTTATTCCTTCCACAATGTTATTATCCAGACATTATATTAATTTTAGTTAATTGTGCACCCCATTTCTTTTGGCAATCAGGTCATGTTAATTTTTAGTCACCACCATATATTCTTTTCCATTCTTCATTATTATTAAAATGTACATGAGTTCAATAACAGCATAAACAAAAAAAATAATTTTCCAATCGTAATTCTTCATCATGCAAACAGTCCCAGGTTTGCTTAATACTTCTTTAAAAATGTAGGCACTTCTTTGTATGTAATGGTTCTCAAAGCTTTACCTCCAAAATCAATCTATAATTGGTCTTCTACATGGGGTGTGATCCACTGATAACACAGTGATAGAATGCTTGTTATTCATCGCTGTGATAAAATATTTTAATAAAGCAGTTATTAAGACACAGTCGGGTTGTGTGGAACTCACAACTTCTGGCAGGTTTCTTCTAGACCTCCCTTTTGATGCTTCTTTCCTGAAAGCATCCATCCACTTCCTTAAACCCAGTTCACCCTTCTTGGGCATGTTTCCAGGGAGGTGGCGCCCTGTCTTAGGCAGCTCTCATTTTGCAATTGGAGAGTCTTTACCCGTCATTGGGTCGTCACCTCTTGCCACTTGAGAGTTTTACCCATCATTGGGTTATCATCTCTTGTCTCTGGTCTCAGTACCTCGCTTGTCTCTGGTCTCAGTACCACTCAGTCTTATTATCCAATCTTTAATAATTTGGTATCTGTAAACAAACATTTTCCCTTGTTTTAGGGAGCATCACCTGAGAACCATCACAGCCAATGGAGCCATCTACAACTGCTCAAACATTGAGACAGTCCAAAACATGGTTAAATTCACAAAATATTATTCAAAGTTCAACAATCTATTGATATTGTCCAAATGAAAAGTAAAATGCAACAATTGAACTAATTTACAGTTCACTAATTTCCATTCAAGCTGCTATGTTTTTTCCTTTAGCAAAGGTCATAAAAGACTTTGTCTCTTGGTGAAGACTAACCATCAGAACAAATCAAAATACATGATCGCCTCTGTCAAGCTTCTAAGATGCTTAATTTAAATCATCACTTTAATTTAATAATTGCTAAGTAGTTTTAGAACCCACATTTATTCATCCAGATGTACATTCAACCAAATCTCTTATCTTTAGTATGAACACTTCACTTCAAATTGCCCTCTGAAAATATAAATCTTTAATCATGATGTGGAAAGCTGTTTGAACCTTCCCTTCATATTACTGTATCTAACATTATTGTCAAATCACATCATTTTCCATATAAAAGAAAATAAAATCAAAAGAAAATAAAACAATTTAGTGATATGGTTTTAGCCCACTTAAAAACTTAAACTGAGAGCGAGAGGGAAAGAATTTGAGGGAGAGATTGCACTCCTTCACACTGTTGTTACAGTTATTCCCCTTTTTTTTCCTTAGAAAATCACAATAACACATTTGTAATTCTACAACAGTGAGAATAGTGATACATGTAATTTAATAAAATGATATAATCAAATATATTTTATTATATTATCTGCTTTCAACCTTTGCCATTGTAAACCATCTTCAAGAAAACTTCTAGAATTTCTACTTTTCTTATCCCTTCCCTCCTCGCGCAATAAAAATAATGCGCATTTGTATTCAGACCATTGAGAAATTTAAGTTTTTGTTTTAAATCAATAAACTCTCTTATGATTACTTTCTCCCTTTTCTTACTCTTTCTCAGGAGAAGGAACTTTCATTATGTCAAATAAACCAACATAAATCACCTTTTTAAATTAATAAATTAAAGATTTTAAACAAAATAAAATAGTAAAGTGGCACAATGGAAGTTCAGACAAATATCTTGTTTTTTGCAATAATTGATCATTAAAATACATTATGTTCTTTGAATTTCTTACAAGTCTCATTTTTTATATCCTAATGTTATCATCATTTAATAATATTATTTTTCAGTTATTACGTTTTATACTTATCAGCATTTCATGATCAATTATTCAGTTAAATAGCGGAGACAGATGTCACTGTGCATAAACTGTATACCTTAAAACTGATTTTTCATGGATTTACCTCAAAATAAAAAATAGCTTACTAGAGATAGACACTTAATTAACTCCTTGCAGTACTGATTAATCTTTTTCTTTAAAGTGAGGGTAGTCTTTGGAAAATTTAGGGAGTAAACAATCCAATATGTTACTCTTACTTTGCCATTTAGTTTTAATATTTAACCTTCACATCAACAAATTCGCAATTAGATGCTGGATTTAAATTTAGACCCTCAGAACAATTTAGACATGGATATTGAACCCATGGATGGCATTTGGAGAATCAAACATCCAATTAGTCATATATGACTGAAATCAACTTATCAAGAGAAATTTGAATCCACAATTGAAATGTCAATTCAGTAATGATTACCAGCATTCATGATAGTAGGAGGGCCAATCATATAACCGCCCACATACTGTATTTCTCAGTCCGTTTCGTTTTCTCCGGACTGTCTCCTGTAATATAAGCTTCTTCAATAAATCATCTGGCCCAGCAATCTGCAATGGTGAGAGACTGGTTCCAGAATGAGTTATTGAAATGACTTACACAATGCTGACAACAGAGAGAGTAAAACATAGTTAGCATCAATTTCACACAGAATAGACACATTAACATCAAATTATTCATGATATTCAATTTAATCTTAATGTTTCTCTATGGGTTTCACCTAATACCAATCTCCAGTTTTTCCTTAGCATTTAATATTTTTTCAATCAAATATACCACATATTGGGACTTATTTCAATTCTATCTGGCATGATTGGTCATAGAACAAACCCAAGAAAAAACTTATCTGAGTAAATTTGAAACGTAGAGAACATGAAATGATTTAAATCATTCTTAAATTTATTTTCTTTAATTCTAGTCTCAGTGACAACTTTCAGTGTACCCATGATCAACCAATGCCTACACTGTATATATAAAACAAGAAATAAAAGAAAAATGTCTAATCTCAAAAGAATCTGCTATCTCTTTTTCCTAAATTCGGGGGCCCCTGTGTTTGACTAGAGACATTATGAGAGACACCATGAGAGACACCAGGTTGAACCCCTCCTGCTCTTTCTCCTTACAGAGTGCAGGATCGGTTTCTATTAAGAGCACTTAGGTTTCACTCAATCTCTCCAGTCAGACATTCCTAGCAAAAATAATAAACACTATCTGTTTTATTTTTGTTGGTTGATCAAGTTTACACCAATAAAGTTGCACACACATGTACATTGTTCTCCAGACATATTTAAACACATCAAAAATAAAACATATAATCATGGGTTTATATACATTTATATAACATTTATATATCAAGACATTATAGTTTAATTTAATAATGTTAAAAATGTTATTCTCTCATATTGGACTAGACAGAACATAAAACAGACACATGAATTTGATTTACTTTTCATATTCCAATTTCAAAATCCTTTTTTTTAATCTCCCTTTCCCATTTTCTGTGGCTTTGATAACTACTGGCCACACTACGTGAAATGACATCCACATTCTATCCAAAGTATTTGGAGCTGACCTTTGGGAGCTGACCTTTGGGAGCTGACCTTTGGGGTCACATAGGGAGGTATTTTTAAAAAGAACCCTGTCCTTTTACCCTCCTCTGCATCTCTCAGCTTTTTATCTGCCCTGTCTCATATTCCTCAGTGAATTTTAAATTTTCTGGATATAGCTCTTACTTTATTCTTTTTATTTTTCCTGTTCTTAGTTTTTACTCTTATCTTTTTATTTATTTTTTACATTTTAATCTAAATGTCTTTCTAAATCATTTTCCTTATCTTCTTCTAATATATGAATTATTATACCCCATACATGAATACATTTCCTATATGTTTGTCAATTTTTAGGATCGGTTTTCATCTAGATTTTAGTTCTTATTTCTCCACTTGTTCCTTCTTCATTTTTACTTGGCATATAAAAATGAAAAATTATTTTAGCACCATTAATTTAGATAAATCAATACATTTAGAGAATAAATTAGTCTCTTATTTCTTCTTTAAATGTATTTCCTTCTACACTAATCTTCAACAGCAATATTTTGAAACAATTTTCCCGATTTCTTTCACCTTTACTTTACTTAATACTTTTATTGTGCTTTCTCATTTCTTTGAGATTTTACACAGTGGACTTCTAGATTTTACTCTTTCCACTGGAGTTTTACCTTATGTAATATAACAACACTTATCTTATATACAACCTTTGTTTAAATTCCAATTACTTAGTTGACTTCAGTTAAATGCAATACACTGGACTTAAAGCTTTAATTCTTATTCTTATTATTTATTATTTTATTTTTGATTTCTCAAACTGATTTTAATTACTTTACAGTTGTTTCATTTTTTATTTCAATTTCAATTTTTTATTGTTACTTGTCCCTGTGCTTGAAATGTTAAACTTTAAGCACAGATATTTATTTTGACTTCATAACTTTTCTATATGAAGTTTACTTCTCTTCTGTGATTTGACCAGTTCAGAAGTTAAGCATATTTTCACTGCCAGCTGCTAGTTCTAAAAAAACCTCACAAGCTGAGAGTTAACTTTCTGTCTACGCAGCAAAGCTGAGTCTCTCTAACTTGGTCACACACCCTACAATATCTCTTGAATGTATAGATTATCTGCATGAAGTCAAATACATTTCTATGCTACAGTCTAGTTTAGGAGTTATGTTCTAGCCCATTCCAATCAACAGCTGCTAGACTAAGAACAGCCAAGACTAAATGTTTTCCAGACAGTTGTAAGTTAACTTTTTGATTTCTTTTTTTCCTAATTTCGTTTTACATCTATATTATTTCGCTATTTTTATTCTTTTTCTTATTATTTGTTTATACTTTATTAAATTTATTTTTCTATCTATATATCTTTATCATTGGTTTTATCTCCACTTTGCAATATTTAGAATGTTTATTAGGTGCCTTCTCTGCCTGTAATTATCAGCTCTCTTCTGCCTCCATATATTGATGGAAGGTTGAAAATAGCCCAAATATATTTTCCCTGCTGTAAATTGCATATATACACCTTACCATTTATGCAGCACAGGCTGATATTTTGGAACATTTTTAGTTTTCTATATTTTAACAACGGAAATTTCCTTCCACAGTTTTATGAGACAGCTTTCATTTCAAACATTCATTCAACATATAAATGACACACTTTCATTATTGAACAACTTTACTCCATTCGCTTTGTCTCTTATTTATTTATTGGGCTCATATTACATCCACACAGTGTTCCTTTTATGGTCAACGACTAATCACACATTCCAATCCCTGTACCGAACTTATATTTTTATTCAGTCATACTTTTTCATACACATTCACTCTGCACACTCTTTGAACCACAATTATTCTTACAAGCACAGAAATATTACACTTATTACAAACACAAGGCCTTTATAAACACAGAGCTCTCAGAAGATACACTAAAATTCTAAAACACCCCTATTTTACCGTCACTGATTCACTTCCTTAACACAGTGAACGACAACTTTTCACCCCTCTTAGGTGACCTGCAGGATTTATTATTAGTAATTTATCTATTTACTTTTTAATCTTTTATGCCTATTCAGACCTCTTATATTAATATTTCCCAAGAGCGGTATCCGCATATGCCTATTCAGACCTCTTATATTAATATTTCCCAAGAGCGGTATCCGCATATGCCTATTCAGACCTCTTATATTAATATTTCCCAAGAGCTGTATCCGCATATGCCTATTCAGACCTCTTATATTAATATTTCCCAAGAGCGGTATCCGCATATGCCTATTCAGACCTCTTATATTAATATTTTCCAAGAGCGGTATCCGCATATGCCTATTCAGACCTCTTATATTAATATTTCCCAAGAGCGGTATCCGCATATGCCTATTCAGACCTCTTATATTAATATTTCCCAAGAGCGGTATCCGCATATGCCTGTTCAGACCTCTTATATTAATATTTCCCAAGAGCGGTATCCGCATATGCCTATTCAGACCTCTTATATTAATATTTCCCAAGAGCTGTATCCGCATATGCCTATTCAGACCTCTTATATTAATATTTCCCAAGAGCGGTATCCGCATATGCCTATTCAGACCTCTTATATTAATATTTCCCAAGAGCGGTATCCGCATATGCCTATTCAGACCTCTTATATTAATATTTCCCAAGAGCGGTATCCGCATATGCCTATTCAGACCTCTTATATTAATATTTCCCAAGAGGTATCCGCATATGCCTATATTAATATTTTCTTAAACTTTATCTGCCCTTATTTACTGTTATTTCATCTAAGCCCTTAACAGCAAATAAGCTGTTGCATGCATCATTGCATGCAATTATTTCTTCTGGAATCAAAACCCTTTATTCTTATTTTCCTTTCTTTATTGGTTTAGAAGAGCTTTTTGAGCGTTCTTACCACCACAGGCAAACTGGCAAGTAACACAAACGTTTATAAGCAAAATATGCTTACCTCTTAATGGTGGCCACCGTGTTTGTGTTTGCTTTCCCAGCCAGCCCGCGATGTAACGACTCTGCTCTCTTCTGTCGCTGTTCGGCGCCAATTGTAGTAGTTTTTCATGCCAATTTTGTGAAAAACCACTCAGCATCTTTGGGGTTTTGATTTCAGAAGAATAGACTTTATTATCACACAATAAAGCCGAAGTTGCCTACGGTGAAACCACAGTACCAACAACAACTGAAGCGTCTCTGGTTTGGTTTTACTTAAATACATCTCCTCAAACAAGGTGGGGCTTACATGTATTATCTATCATGCTCTTCATTGACTCTGGTCTTGACCATATTAAGAAGTAACAGAATGTCCTTTGGAAGAGATCAATTCTCCCCCCTAAGTAATGCTATTTAGGTTTCTGCACACACAGTCAAATAGTCAAACCTATGTGAGCACATATTCATCACGTCACAGGCCTTTACATACAGTAAACTGCATGTTTACCCCTCAGACATAACTGTGGTATAAATCAACAATGTTTTTCATTGATTATTCCTGATTAACTTGATAAAAATATACTACAGACTCTGGGGGCGGAGCAGAACCCGGCAGAGCCGTGGAAGACTCTGGGGCGGAGCAGAACCCGGCAGAGCCGTGGAAGACTCTGAGGGCGGAGCAGAGGGCGGTAGAGCTGTGGAAGACTCTGGGGGAACCTCTGCGGTCTTGAGCACAAGACGAGACTGGGGAGAAGGGGCCCTCTTCCTTCTCTTGCGTCCTCGGCCAACAGGGGACGTGGCCATGGGGACGGTCGAGGCTACAGGTGCTGGCTCGCCGACCGTGGCGGGCATGGGCGCTGGCTCGTTGGCCGTGGCGGGCATGGGTGCTGGCTCGTTGGCCGTGGCAGGCATGGGCGCTGGCTCGTTGGCCGTGGCAGGCATGGGCGCTGACTCTCTGGCCGTGGCAGGCATGGGCGTTGACTCGCTGGCCGTGCCAGGCTTTGAGACTGGGGCCATGACAGGCTTCGGGACTGGGGCTGTGACAGGCCTCGGGACTGGGGCCGTGTCAGGCTTCGGGGCTAGGGCCGTGTCAGGCTTCGGGACTGGGGCCGTGACAGGCCTCGGGACTGGGGCCGTGTCAGGCTTCGGGACTGGGGCCGTGTCAGGCTTCGGGACTGGGGCTGTGACAGGCCTCGGGACTGGGGCCGTGTCAGGCTTCGGGGCTAGGGACGTGTAAGGCTTCGGGGCTAGGGCCGTGTAAGGCTTCGGGGCTAGGGCCGTGTCAGGCTTCGGGGCTAGGGCCGTGTCAGGTTTCGGGACTAGGGCCGTGACAGGCTTCGGGACGAGGGCCGTGACAGGCTTCAGGACTAGGGCTGTGTCAGGCTTCGGGACTAGGGCCGTGTAAGGCTTCAAGACGGGGGCCGTGTAAGGCTTCAAGACGGGGGCCGTGGTATGGAACGCTGGTTCAGTTTCTGCCTCCCCCACAGTAAACGAGGAACCAGCGTACAGTAGGGCGAGGTCAATAAACTGAGCCAGGTTGAGAGAGCAGCGACCACCAGGCATGAATGATGAGGCTGGCTCATTCAGTCCAAATTGAAAAATGTCATTCAGAGCCACCTCATCAAAATTCACCTGGTTGGCCAGGGCACAAAAATCAACCACATAAGCCTCCAAGGGTTGACTCCCCTGACGCAAAACCAAGAGTTGGGCCGCTGGGTCCATAATGTTAAGGGCACGGTTAAAAGTTCTACAACCGCTGCCCTGCATAAACAACCCTTGGCAAGTGCCCAAAGAGCCATCAAACCTCTCAGGGGGTTGAAGGCTTACGGCGCTCAGAAATGCACTGGAGGCATAAACGGGCTCAGGGGCAGACACAGGTGAAACAGGGTGACATAAATCAGACAAGGGACATACCTGCTGCCCCTGGGCCGTGAGCGCTTGGTCCTGCCTCCAAACTGTAGCTCCTCGCGCCGAATGTGACGTGCACCTGCGCGAATCCTCAGCGCGGGGCATTGTGACTGTCTTCGGTAACGGTTGGTTATTTTGTAACTCGCACAAGAAGAGACAGTCACAATGTAAGTCAAAAACTACGTTTTATTGCAGGCAGGCAAAAGTACAGAAAAAGGGCAAATCCAGTGAAGAGTAGTCAAAGGGAGCGTGAGGTCGAAAGCCGGGGAATCAAGAGGAAAATGACGAGACTAGTGGGAGCAAAAGAGAGGGGAACAAGGGGAGCTGGCAAGCTAAGAGGTGAACGAGAGGAGGTCAAAAGTAGACGAGACTAGCGGGGGGCAAAGACATGGGAAACTAAATACAATAACCAACACCCGTGAAACGGATGTGCTGTGGTATTTATAGGGGAAGGTGCAGGTGTAAACAATGAAAGGTGATGAGACGAGTGCAGGTGCAACAAATAAAGGGGTGATTGAGACGAGTGCAGGTGGTCATAATGTTCTGGCCATAGGAGCGTGCATGTGAGCCCGAGGAGAGAGACCTGCTAACGAGCAGGAGATCTCGAGGGAGCAAAACGAGCGTGAGAGCTCGAGGGAGCAAAACGAGCGTGAGCTCGAGGGGGGCGGAACGAGCGTGCGAGCTCGAGGGGGCGGAACGAGCGTGCGAGCTTGAGGAGTGAGTGTGTGTGCGACGAAGCGGGGATGGGGCAGAGGAGCGGGGTTCGTGACAGGTCCCATTGCCGGGAAGAACTCGCTGTCTTCAGGACGCTGCTGTATTGCTTTATTTTTCTGTTTTGTTTGTTTTGTTTTACTGTTTAATTTAGCATTTTGTCAATTTGGGTACATTTTGAACACTTCCCGACCACAAATGGAGCTGCCGCTCGTCATCTATAGGCCAGTGATTCTCTGTACGCTTAATGATTTCTGGGCTTACAGTTATTGCAGCCAGTGTGGGAACTAAACGCCAGCTTTGTGATCCACTTCGACTCGCTGGAAGTCACTGTCCTGTTTGGAGCTAAGTTGCTGTTACAGCCCATGCGGATTGAATTAGTGTTTGAGTGCTTTTTTGATTTCTTTTCATTTTGTGTTTCTTTATGTCCATAATGCTCATTTAGAATGCTGCATTCTGTATTTTTGTTTTGATTTATTTAAAGGAGCCGAGGCCTGGAGAGCAGGGGGTTGGACTGCTGGTTGCGGTGTTTCCTTTTCCCTTTTGTGCTGTGAATCACCATTGATTTGGCATGCATGCAAGAGTGTGAGTGGGATTTTGTTATTGCTTTCTGATAACTCCTTCATTCAGCTTACTCCCTGCTGTCAAGCCTCAGTCTCATAAAAATTCTTCTAATTGTGATTTTTGTTTGTTTGCTAATCCAATGCTGAAGATATTATGACACCTGGACCTTTTAATAATTTATTGTTTCAGTGCTACATCACTGTTTTACTATATGCTGCCTGTGTGTTGTGCCCCTTGCATAGAGCAGTAGATGTTTTAGACTCTTGTGCAATAAACAAACCATTATTTTGTACACCTGCGACTCCTGCCTTGTTTATGGAACTGGGACTTGCTTGGCCTGATTATTGGTCTTCGCATTGAGAATTCCCAGGGCGGAAGTCCCTGGGTGGCGTAGTCGTTAGTTTAACCTTGGAGTGTGAATTCCTTTTACCCCCTTCTGCCACAATATATAATATCGAATATAATAATTCTCAAAGGACATAGATTATTTACTCTAGCCATCACTGGATGGCACTTTATATTGTGTATATGTATCTTATTTAGCCTGCACAATGTATTTTCATTTACAAGTATGACTTTTTGTGGTTTGGCAGCTGGAATGAAACCTACTCAAGGCTACATACAGAGAAATATCATAATAAACATTGCTATTTCTAATTGTTCAGTTTGCACAGTTACACCATTTTGATACACTTACCTACAAACTCATCAATGTCAATTTGTTAATTCTTGAAGAAGTACAAAAACCTTTGTAAATTTTGTGTGTATGGAGACTAGATTCACACCTTTGGACTTCCACCTGGTCTTGGCAGGCTAGATCTGCTTTATGCATGCTGCTGCTGCTGCTGCTTCCATGTGTCAGTATGGTCCTTCTGTTGGTACTGTGATGCTACATGATGCTACTGAGACAGAAGAGATATGCTGCATCCTCAAACCAAAAAACTCATCATAGGTGTTTTCCATCAACTGTTAGGAACAGAGGAGCCGAAGGGGATAGAAGAGTTTTTGGATTTCAGGTACAGAGACATTGCAGAGAGAGGACAGAAAACTGTTCTGTTGTGTTCTGCCTTCTGTGTCTGGAGGTAGGGATTCTTGGGTCAAATAACAACCTGCTCAGCCCCAAGATTGTCTATGAAAACAGCCTCTTTTGGGTCTGAAGATTTGAGGTGGGACCTTGTGGCATCTGGTGTATGCCAATAACCATATAAGCCTTCATGTCATAATTTTAATGAATGAACATTAGTTGGGCAGAATGCTAAGGTTGCCCTCCACCAGGCCTAAGACCAGCTCGTTTGGCTCCTGAGACGGCCTGCCTGACTGGAAGATGTGTACAGTGAGCTGCAAGATGTCGGAGTATGGATCACCTAGATTTGATTGAAACGCATAATTTCTAATAGTTATGCTAATAGTTTCAAGCAATGCTGTAAAGCTCAACATATCATAGGAATAAAAACATTCTCTCTAATTTAGGTTCATCATTTGTACTTCCTCTGCATCTGTTATGTGTTCTCCCTCAACCACGACACCTAACTTGATGCCTTGAGTGTCTAAGCAACATTTACAAACAACTTAGTATTGCTCAATTCCTTGTTTGATGTTGTGCATTGGTCTTGTTTTCACAATGGTCACATTATTGCAGACGTTCTAGGAAGGATTCGTGTAGCACCTGGACTCCGTCATTTACACTTAGGTGTTGATCAGCAACTGACTCCTAATCACCTCCAATATCCCATGTCAGCTTTCTGACTCAAACACTACTTGAATATTCACTACTGTAAACTAATGTTATTCGAGCTTTGCCTCAAGTAAGGTTGATTTGATCTTTATGTTTGTATTGTGTGTATATAGGACCATCTTATTGATCTCCTGGAGGACTGTAAAGATGCATGTAGAGTACTATCACAACCCAGGGTTTTCGGTTACAGTGGTATATGATTACCTCACCCTGCACACTCAATTTATGAAAGACATGGACAGACTTTAAGTGGCCATTTACACCCCTTCCCCTCATCTGCCATCCCTTCAACTTTCCTTTCCCTCAAGTTGCATTGAAAACAAGTCTCCCCTCCTATTACTGTGCATTAAAATGGGTATAACAAAGTTCAATTAATCTTAGCAAATTTGTACATCTGAATGGTTAGTTTTAATGAGCCGGTATAAAGAAATTCAAGTTAATTTTAGCGAATCGGGATGTGCATGAGTAATCTACTTATCGAGTGCTCGTACTGCACCAGTTATATGAATATAAAAAAAAAAACCTCAATTACCAGCTGTGGGCAATGCCAAATTTTGCTGTACTTTCCCTCTGAATCTCTTCCCAAATATCACAGTTATAGTTGAGTCTACTGGGGGACACTGTGGATGTGTGTCGTTGAGGTGTTGGATGAGAGGAGGAGATATGATGGCAGTTAACCCTTCAGCCAGTTATTTAGGCTTCCTGTCTCTTTGATCATCTTCATCCATACAAATATTCTCACTGAATCCTCTAGAGTTTTCTATATTATCACCTTGCTCACCGGAAGCGCTTGCGAGTGGGGAATCGCTCAGCGGTTGAACTACAAAAAAAATTATCCTTCATACTTGTTTCATTTAATAAGTTCTAGGGCTATATTTAGAGGCGTATCCTTCGTTAAGATGGCATATAAATGATCAATTATTTGATGTTCTAGGGGGAATGTTCTACCTGTCAATCAACTGTTGTGCTAAAACAAAATGTTTAAACTTTTCCGGTTATGTGTTGCTTTGAAAAAGCACATACTGTAAATACATGCATGTATCTGTGTGCATGATATCAACAATACTAGACACAAAGGGCACACACATCTGAAGCTCAGTTAATAGTTACTCCACTAAAACTTTTTTGTGTGTTTTCTTTCTGTTCTAAAATCATTTTGCACTTTTATCTTGCAGAAACACTGATGTATGCAGTCATGAAATCGAAGACCCTTCCCTCGAGTCCGAACACAAGTGGTCAGATGAAACGCATATTATAAAGTGGGAATGGCAATGGTACCTGTCAACTTGTGATCATATCACCTGAAATCTTAATCCCAGGCAATAAAAAGGGCACTCACAGACTCACAAACACAATGGGAGTCAAGTCAAAACTCATGCACTAGGATAAAATGCTTTTCTTGCTTGTTTTTTTATCGGTCCAAATGAAAAATGGCACACAGGATTATGTCAATGTTTCAAAAAATTGGTAAATGACCAATGGTAAATTTTCTGCAAAGAGTTCTCTACTAAAATGGTGAAGGTCAGAGGAGAGGTTAAATGATAGCATCACTTGGTCATGATCTTTCCTTAGCTCGAAGGTTCCCCTCCAGTTGGTGGAAAGCACTGGTGCAGACTCTGGGTCCATGCCATATGGATTATAAACTGGAGTCATATGGATTACGTTTATGATGCCTTTATGTGCTTTTTGGAATATTTAAAAATGTTGGCACCCATTTACTTTCATGTATGCACCAACACCTCTGAAATTTTCTAAAAATCTCCATATGTGTTCTGCAGAAGAAAGAAAGTCATACACATCTTGGATGGCATGAGGGTGAGTAAATTGAGAAAATAATACTTTTGGTTGAGCTATTCCTTTAAATGTTTTTTTCACTCTGAGCGCTTGTTTGTCATCTCCATTTCTTCATGGTCCAGTGTCATAAACGTGCATGCTCACTGTATGAATACATATTTGTGGAGCATCATACACTACATGATTTCCTAAACCTAATCCTAACCAACCTGTTTGCAATTTTCTTGTTTATGTGAGTTTTCCACTGCCACCCTACATTTTGAAAATCTATGGCCAACTTGACTAGACTCACTATAGACATTTTGGTGGCACTTTAAACTTGGATTTTTCAGATGGTAGGATAATCCCTTATTATGCAATTTACATACTGGACAGATTTGTAATAATTGTGGTACATGTATTAACTTTTCTTTTTTTTCATGATTAATTGTAATAAATTGACAGATCTACTAAATATACTAAAATACGCTGGTGTTAAAAAGCTCTTAGTTATTTCCATTATGTGGAATCTTGTATACAATATCATTCAACAAACAGAGTCTGTGTTTTATTTCTTTACTGATCTTAATATTTAGAGATGTGCAGTAAACTGATGTCACAGAATGCACATTTCTGTATGAGGAATAACACATCCTCACATTTAGAGATTTCTACCAGATTATTTTCTCAGTACAGATTATTGAGCACATGGCTTGCGATGTATTTGACAGCCAGCATGGTCTCTTCACAAGTGGGCTTGATCTCAGATTCGGGCAGCAGGAAACCGTAGCGGCCAGTATCACGCAGCTCAAAGGTGTATGAGTACTTCACACCCAGGTCATACGCCCAGTCATCAGAGCCACCAGCAGCAGGGTCTGCAATGAGAAGGGCCAGATTTAGGGAAAAGTTTTCTATGTCGATCGATCTCAAATTGCGGTTAATGCAGCACTAATTGTAAATGTTGCGCCCCCCAAATTGACTGACACTTGGGATCGGAAATTAATAATCGGAACGTATGAGACAGTGTTACCTGACCTGAAGTTAATTAATGGTGAATGTGGCAACTAGTGAACTTCTGTGAATACAGCACCTTAAAAATGTGGATTGAATGCTTTACCATCATCCCATGCTGTATGAAAATGAACAATATTTGAGATATAAGTTCCAAACTGAGGTTGGCTAACACTCTAAATCGAGTGGCAACACATTGTGTGTTTGAAACATCACTTCCATCAGATGGAAAATGGCAAAACCTTACATGTTGTTAATAAAATTCAGCATTATTTGGGATGACACTACACTTTGAATATGTAACACTTAAATGGCCGTGTGTAGAGTACATTTAATTTAATACTGGATAATAAAAAATAAAAAAAACTTACCAGTAGTTCTAATCTAAATAAAATTTAACAATTTTACCCAATATTTGTGTGTACTGCTAATTTAACAATTGTTTCATTAGTTTAGCAACATGCTAATGTCTTTTGGAATCAATTGTGAGTCGTGTCTCTTGTGCTTTATGTGAGTAGCATTATTTTTTTGTGGCATGCACAATTGCTGTTTATGATACGTGTAGCAAATCAGTCACTTTTAGTTTTCATGTCAGATAGGATGCCATTTTAGAAGGCAGTCAATACAGACTGATCTCATGTGAAAATCGGTAACTGGAGGTTGAATGTTCGGTCTGCTAAAATCAGTCCATGCTTTCAAATGTTCGAACAGTGGCCTAGTGGCCGAAGCTGGAACTACAGTTGTACAAATGTGCAACAGCACCAAGACCCACAGGCACAGCGTTGGTAGTTTTCACAGAATGAAAAAAGGGAAAACTAACACGCTTTTTACGTTGTGTTTATGTTGGCTTATGAAGACAGAAGTAAAAAATGCGGTCCACTGGGTTGTGGAACAGAGCTTATGCTTGGATTCTTTATACTCACAGATGGTAGCAGCTCCAGGTCCAACGTCGTATTTGGTTCCATACAGGGTGCGCAGAGCTGAAATAGCTCCTTGACCCACACTCAGCTACCAAAAACAGACACAAGTAGAAGTCAAAGACTCAAATAAATACACGCAAGAGTTGTACCTATAATCCTTTACAGGTTTAATGCTCTGAAAAACACTACAATTAATTATCGGCAGTTGACACAAACGTGTACATTTTTTTTCAGTTATCCCCAGTTAAGGGGATAGTTCACCCAAAAATGATTATCATAATTTTTTCTCCCTCATATTGTTTCGAAACTGTATTACTTTCTTACATGGAGTACAAAAGAAGTTTAAATAGTAATGGCATTGGAATGGTAAATGGTGAGTGAGGTTGTCAGTATCTAACACAGTGGTTACCAAACTTTTTTAAAGGATTCATGACATGAGGAATACAATTTCCCATGATCTTTTTTAATTAATTTTTATCCCCTTTTCTAGCAATTTGGAATTCCCAATTCCAGCTACTTATTAGGTCCTTGAAGTCTCTTCCTCCACTTCTGAGACCATCAATCCATGCTTATCACATGGCATAAGTTATCTTATCGTGCATGACACCACGGAGACTCACAGAATGTGTAGGCTCATGCTAATCTCTACGATCCATGCACAACTTACCACACACCCCATTGAGAGCGAGAACCCCTAATCATGACCACGAGGAGGTTATCCCATGTGACTCTACCCTCCCTAGCAACCGGGCCAATTTGGTCGCTTAGGAGACTTGGCTGGAGTCATTCAGCACAATTTGGATTCGAACTCTCGACTCTTGGGGTGGTAGTCAGCGTCAACACTCACTGAGCTACCCAGGCCCCTAAATTTCCCTTGCTCTTTTGACATATAAAAGGTAATTGTACTATAATGTACTGTAAGTTTCAGAACTCAAAACGTTGAAACCAAGCTGCCAAAATGACTCGTTCTGTTCTTCCTCCACATTGTGATGTCACACTGTGGTAAACATTTGTATCTTACCGCCACCACAAAACATCAACAACAGTGCTTTACGTTTATAAGAAGCAATTAAACAAAAAAATCAGTATCTAAAAACATAAAGTTATCTAAGCAAAATACATACAATTGTTGATATAATCTTTATAGATTATTAGATATCTTTATTCTAATATGTATTATTAGATGTTAAAATGAATATTGTTTCCATGCAGTCAGACTTTGACTGAGAAGCTGACCTGTCATTGAAATTTATTGGGCTTAAAGGAATAGTTCACCCAAAATCGAATCGATATAAATTGCTAATTAAAACGTTATTAACTTTTAAAAAAACGCTTCCTGCCAGCAGTTGATGCAGCACGTAGCTGCCACGTGACGAACGTCACCCAAAAGATCAGCCATTTCAAACAGCATCAGATCCTTGGACAGAAGAACCGATTTAAATTTAAAAACGTTTTAATAATCGACTTACATAAACATAAGCTTATATAAGACTTACATAAACCTATCAATTCACTTCAGAATACATTCATTGATCGACTGGAGTCGTGTGGATAACTTGTTTCCTGCCTAAATGTGACATTTGGGCCATCAAAGTGCTGGTACCAGTTTACTTCTATTAAAAAGACCTGACAGAGATCTGTCTTCTCCTAAAAATCTTCATTTGTGTTCTGCTGAAGAAATTTTGGGTGAACTATTCCTTTAAAGTTACGAGAGCTACATCCACAAACTGGAAACTGCTGTTTTCGAAGGCTGTATATGGAGTTCGAATGAAAATAAGGTATTTTCAAACTGTTTTGAGACCAGCTTCTTTAAGAATCCCATTCATTCAAAAACACTGTCTGTAAAACCATTAACTGTTAAGGCAGCAAGTCAGCTGCCTCCGTTTTTGGATGCATCTTTAAATATCCAGCCGTGTTTTTCTTGTTGAGTGTTTGAAAGCAGCCAGCTGTAGTCAAACAGAGCGTGGGCACCGAACTGAGCCAGTACTCGGTACTGCAGATACTTTTAACATCGGTGGCTATTAAAATATTGAACAACCCTAGCCAGTCATGGCAGCACCCAGTTTTGGAACCAACATTCTGCCTTACATCTTCTTTATGCTCTATGGATGAAAGAATATTTCATAAAAGGTCATAAAAACTGCTTTCAATAATATAATTATAAAAGACTTAGAAAATGCTTTTAATACTAGTTTTAGATGGAACAATACAAGTCACATCGCTACTTCCCAAAAGTATGTCATGTCGATAAACCTTATTCCAACACCTCCTAATAAAAAAAGCAACGGGTATTTGCATAACGTGAGGCAGTATGCTTCAATGTGTGCGTGTGTGTGTGTGTGCACAAATACCAGCTCTGAGTGGTCAGCAGCCAGGCCATATTTGTAGGAATATGGGAAAAGGAGCAGCTGGGAATATGAATGGACAGTCAGGTAGGCCTTGATGATGGACTTGTTGGTGCGGATGAAATTGGCCAAATTCCTGGACTCAATCTCAGACTCTGGGCTGCTTCCACAGTAGGTGTCACTGCAAGGGCTGCTGGAAGCTCCAACGGCTTAAAAATGAAAGGCAAACATTAAGTATATTTCTTGGTATTATGCATTTTATAATGCATAGGTTACGATGAAACAGTGCCCGAGATTCCAATGAGATCTGCACTGCTCAAATAGGATGTAGTAATTAGGAAATACTTACTGCACCACCCAGCATCAAAGTTTCTGTTGGGGTCAGTGCCGATACAGCTGGAGCCACTGTTCTTGGATCGAGTCTTCCTCCACATCCTGTCCTGTAGGACCATAACAAAAAACATTTGAAATCATATTTTTATACATTTGACCTTTCTAATATGTATTTATGGCTGTTTGAGTGTCATTTAAATGGACAATTGCTCCTAAATTAATATATAGAGAGTAACAGCATACAGTGGTGTCCAAAAATCTGAGTCTTCATTGAAAATCTGTCATTTTCTTTTAGGAATTTGGAAACTTTTGAACTTAGACAAATTATTTATTCATCAATCAAATGTCAGTAAATTTGTGAAATCGCCCATATCACTTTGTACAAAAGGTGATTTTTGAAGTCAGTTGAAGGACACACAATGCTCTTTGGAACATCTTTGCAACACTTGAGTCTATGCCAGCATGCAAGGACAAACAGAACACTTAGAAATTCTGAAATATACTTACGTTTTTTAATTCAACTTTTCACTCAAATTTTAAAGATGGTAATATCATTGGTAATGGGGGAAAATACATTTAATTAGAAAAGAATGCAAAATAGAACCATTTTCACTAGTGGTCTTGGACTTTTGGATCCCACTGTACATTATATCCTACTATACAATCTGAGTAATATATTTAAGAATCACAAATATTATGAACGCACATTGGTCCAGGTGTATTCATAGCCATCAATGTTGAAAACGGGCAGAACAAAGAAGTCCATATTATCCAGAAGGTTGGTCATCTCAGAATCACTTCCATAGCTGGACACAGCCTGAGCATAAAACAGACTGTCAATTCACAGATCTCAAAGAAAGAAAGAAAGAAAGAAAGAAAGAAAAATCTTCTGTACCTCATTTATGAACCATTGGCAGAAAGCAGGAGAGATCCACTCTCTGGCATGAAAGCCACAGTCCATGAAGATGGCTGGTTTAGTAGAACCTGTGTTCTTTCCAATCTGGAAAATAATTATATAAACCTTTATCAACCAGCAGAGATAGATATAGTTGTGTTTTAACAATGATATCTACGAGAACATGTAATACACTACAGTCAAAAGTTTGGACAACCTGGTCTGAATTTAGATATCTCATGATCTTAAAAACCTTTTGATCTGAATAGGAGTATGCTTAAAATGTTATTACTTTTATTGATTTATTTTAGAATAGTAAAGGGAAAAGCAGCCAGCATGAATCAACAAACATGAGAACTCCTTCAGTACAGTTTAAGAAGCATCTCAGGACGCACGTCAAGGAGTTGACTGAGAGAATGACCAGTGTGTGCGGAGATGTGATCTGGAGAAAGGGTAGTGACTCTGAAGATCTTACAGAAAATATCATTTCCATTTGGCAGAATGACCAGTTCTGTCGAGCACGTGCCATTAATCTCAACATGGCCAAATTTCAGATGATTATGATATATCGGTTTATCACTCCTTTGGATAAAAGTGCTTATCAAATGAATGAATGTGAATGTATGCAACTGATGACAGAACTGTCATTTTTTGGGTAAACTATTCCTTGAACTGTCAGAGCAGCAGTGGCAGGACGTCACGTTACCTTCAGCAGGTGCATGTTGCGTCCCTCGTAAGTGTTTCCGATCACCTGCCTGCTGAGCAGATCAGGATTGGCAGAGGTGATGGAAATGACCCAGTCATTAATCTAAAGGTAACAAAATACAAGTATAACACAATCCTGAAACAGTTTTGTTAACTGAAAATTTAAAAATTGAAAATTAAAAAAGAACTAAAATGCATTTTCATGACTCCAAATCTAGACAAAACACACTAAAATGACAAAAAAAAAGATTTTTTGTTTTTGATAGACACATACATTATACATTTTGAATCCTTTATTGAAGCCATTCGCCCTTCAGCTAAACATGAAATGCCATTAAGAATTGCATAACAACACTAAAGGGCCCTGAGACATGTATTACACATATTTTTATATATCAGTTAAAACTAAAATAATACACTGAAACCAATACACACAAACAAACAAACTACAAACTAAAACTAGCAGCCAAAAAATGAAAACTAAACTAAATTAAATGGAAATAAAATTTAGATAAACAAAAAATTTTATTTTCAAAACTGCAATAACACTAACCTGATATGGAATGAAATGTTCAATGGGAATTATAAGTTCATGTTTCATACCGTGGCCCAGTTGTTGTACTTAGTGTATTCATGGGCCTTTGTCGCCCTCTTGTGGTCCGTTTGAGCCTCCACAGCAGCCTGAAGCTCATCGATCAAGACCCTGTGAAGACAAACATCATTTCAAAACTTCCTACAATAGCTGCAAACCACAACTACACATCATTTTGTTCGGGACACATGCATTTGTAATTCTATAGTTTTTCAGAGGTGTACCATAGCAATACCATGCTATTCTATAACGTCACTCAGAGTACTATGTAATATGAATGCTAAATGAACAAGGTAAACATCCAGAACCAAAATATGAGTTCCCACACATTTTTACTTGCTTGTAAGAATGAAATACGTGTAGAATGCATATAGTAATCCAAAGAAGCAGGGAAGGTTAGGGTTAGGTTAAGAGTTGGTGTACGGTGTTTGTGGGACTCTAAATAAACATGCTGCAGTGATGCCCCTGTACTGTATGGTAGTATTTAATTTGGGGTGTAAATAGCATCTGACACCATTTGCACTTAAAGAGGATGATTTCTGTTGCTATTTAAACTAAGCATCAAAAGTCTCTGCCTTCTAGATTTATTTTGTACTTATAAGCTGCACATTCACATAGTGTTATGAGAACCTATAAAGGATGTATTTTGCACCATACTAGCATCTGGTATATTTAGTTTTTACCTAAAATGTTAATTGTAAAGAAAAAAGGGGCTATTTTATAGATTTTAACACAGATGCTTTAGATAGAGTTTAACTTGTACAGCACTGAACACCTAACATTCTTATAATTTCACATGATGCTCTTTTAAATGAAGTATAGTGCAGTTTGAGGTGTGTGTCAGACTTACTCAAACTCCATGCCACTCTGCTGTAAGATGGTGTAGACCATGTCAAGCTGGGCTGCAGGAACGTGAATGTCAACGTTCATGTTAATGGTCACAACCTCAGCGTCATCTGGCCTCCAGAAATCCACCTGCAGATGGTGCAACGTGAACACTTACATGAATTTGTGGACATGGAACCGTGTGTCTGCTAAAGGCCTATTAGTATCCAATTATAATCCTACAAGTCTCATTGTCATGTTGTTCCAAAACGGACATTCTTTCTTCCATGGAACACAAAAGGAGAAATTTGAAGAAGCTCTCACAGTTGTTTTGCCTTATAATAAAGTAATGGACAGCGCGGAGTCACTATTCACTTCCGTTACATGGCAAAAAGCAGTGTGAAATTTCTCCTTTTTGTGTTCCACTGAAGAAATGAAGTCATACAAGTTTGGAGCTAAAACGTTTGGAGTAAATATCGACAGAATTTTAATCTAAGATGATGCTGGTATGCAAGACTCTTGTGACTCAAAATGTTTAGCTACCCACAGAAGTAAAAATGGCCTTTGAGCATTGGCGTAGCATCTGCCACCCAAAATGTAAGATTGCACCACTAAATTACGTTTTTTGTTGTTGTTTTTTTGATGCCTCATTAAAACTCTTCTTTTTATATATTAACACGGCTACTTACTCCATTGATTGAATTACAGGGAGCTTAAAAAAATTATAGCCAAAAAGAGATGCAATGGCTATATTTTAGGCAATATTTTCAATCTTCAATGTTTGTGTGCATTTCGACTTTTACCTTGACCTTACGGCCCAGTTCCTTGATGATTGACACGTGTTCGTCAAGTACAGGATTCAGACGGAGGACCTTCTCTCTGGAGAAGTGTAGGAGAGATATTCTTTACCATCATACAGATTTCCACATATTGAATATTTCTGGTTAAACAGAGAAACAGTTTCAAGATTTTACCCCACAAATCTGGTCGGCTCACAGAGAGCAACTGCCACCAATCCCAAGAGCAAAAGCACCTTCATGTTGTCAATGTGATCAAGTCCCTCACGCAGATCTCCCTTTATAATGCTCGGCCCCCAGGGGCCACCCAATCCCATACTTTCTCCAGAATGCTTCCACTCTCATAATTCATTATTCACCTGTCACACGTGCTGTACAAGATATTTTTAGATGTGATTGTTGTCACCTACTAGAGCTTCAAATACAACTCTTTTAATAATTAACCCTATAAGGTTGAACATTAGATGTTCCCAAAGTAAAGAAGGCTTTGACAGAAGGCCACCATTTAAAAAGCTGGCTTTTATTGAAATATTTCTTAACATTAGACCAAAATACAAACAAGATATCCATGTATTTACTGCTAGTTAGTTCAAATGTGATCTTTACACATTTTTACACAACCTGTATATATATAAAAACAGGACAAAAAAAGAGTATTTTCTTTAAAATGTATAAATAGCCACATTTCGGTACGAAAACAAAACTTTCAGAAATGAATTTGCAAAACTTAAGTATGAAACATTCAGCAGGCAATCTAAAGTCAGTTTTTAAGTTCAGTGTGTATGCATATCTCACAGATGTGGTTAATATCTTACACTACAGTAAGACATTTCTTGTCTGAAAATGAAATAGTTGCACTAAACAGGCACAAATAAAGTTTTTAAGTATTTAAGTCATACAAACAAATATTCTCATTTAACTTCAAGCATTACTGATGTACTGCAATATCTAGATGCACTACATATTTACATTGTGGTTTTTGTAAAAGGTCTAAATATTACTACAGGAGATTAAGCAAGATAATTATACACAGCATCTCCCAGATTACAGCCATTGCAATATGCAATACCCTTCAGTTTTTGAGTGTTGTTACTTGTTAAATATGGTTAATTGAATCTTGTATATGAGGGAAGGCAGAAAATCCCTTTGTAAACAGAACGAAAATGAAATATTATATATATATCACATAAAAAAAACAAGATTATGATTTTACTTTCTGCACAATTCTGACTAATCTGTAAATCAACAACCGATTTGCCAGTCCGAAAATAGCTAGTACTGTAATTCTTACTGCACAATTTTAGCTAGTTCTGGGATTTGATCTGGATTAGATATGGTCATATTCCCAGGTCATTAAAAGGGGAACCCCTTGAGTGATAACATGACTAAGTTATTTTCTGTTTTCTGTTTTAAGATGGTTTTGTATAGCTCAAATAAATATGTTCTGTTGTGAAAGAAGATATCATTAATAAATATATAATTATGATAAAAAATAAAATACACAAATAAATTCAATTCAAAATAAGTGCTTAATAAAAATAAATGTTCCATGATTATTCAGTGGATGTTGTACAATTGTCAAGGTGAGTTGCAAAGTCCTGTTTTTCTATTGTTCAGTTATATTGTTTTGGGGGAAGCAGGAGGAAATCACATTGAAAATCCTTTTTATTGATGAGGTTCGATTATTGTCCCAAGCTATGCCATGCTCAAACTTCTGACAGATTTTTTTGTAAGTGGAGTGCAAACTAAATTTCGCGTACTTTCTCACCAAAATTATTGGAAGACTTGAAATATGAAGCACTAGCAGCATAGACTTCTTAATAATATTTTTGGGTCCTTTTTTAGCTTTAAACTAAGTTATTATCAACTGCCATTGTATTGAAAATACATGTTCTTTTGAAAGTGCCCTTTGTGTTCTGCATAACAACAAATGTCAAACAGGTCTGGAACGACATGTGGTTGAAGGGAAATTATGAGAGAATACATTTTTTTTTGGGGCGAACTATTCCATTTGGGGGGTTCACACACACACACACACACACACACACACACACACACACACACACACACACACACACACATACACAAACACACACACACACACACACACACACACACACACACACACACACACACACACACACACACAAACACACACACACACACACACACACATAGCGATTAGCAACGATACAGCAACTGGGACTCATTTATTTTCTCAACCAATGGCGTGAGTTTGGGACAGGACTATCTGTTTTTACGACCATTGTTGGACATTATTATGGACCAAGCATCGAAGGTGCTATATCTTTGGCATATTGAAACAAAACTTGGTATATCTCATAGCCATCTTGCCCTATAGGGGTACATGAGCGAATTTGGCACAGTACTGGTCAAGAAATATGACAAAATGAATATTTTTGCTAACACCATCTAAATAGATTGTGTAAAAACACAAAACTGGTCTCTTTAGATTACTTAAGGCAAACAGCATCAAATGATACACAATGTTCCAATGTCAGGCACACTGGGTATTGGCATTTTGATGTAAAATGCATTTTTAAATTTTTTTTTTATATATATATATATATATATATATATATATATATAAATATATATAAAATATTTATATATATATTTATATATATATATAAATGCATTATTTCAAAAGTATGTCATTTGTTAAACAGTTCAGAAGATTTAGGTTGATAAGTGAATTGGGCCACAGCCAAAAAAAAAAAAAAGAAAAAAAAAATGAATTGGCTTATATCTTATAAACATTTTGAGATATTTGAGGACTTTTGTCCTTTGTAGAATACCTACAACAACAAGAGTACTCGTGATGAATTTACTTTGCATCTGAGAGATATGTTCTTTCAAATTTGCCAATTTTGGTATTTTCTCCACTTTTCCAAACTGCTTGGACCACATAAATTCCACTTGTGAGACAAAAAATAACCTCTTACTGGCCACTGACAGTTTTGAGTTCTTACCTAATTTAAACAGGTCAAATAAAAATTTTAGTTTATTTTTACCATCAATGCATCCCATTTGTGATCAGATTTTCAAAACTATGGCCAGCTGTGCAGCCCAGCTGTAGAAACGCCCAATGTATCCAACAATACAGCCCCTCTGTGACCTCTAGTGAAACAATTGCAATATGTGTGAACACCTCATGATGGACCTAAAGAAAATAAAAACATCTTGTAGTACCTTGCCTTATTGTAGGATTGTCAAATCTTTGCCACACGTATACAAATGGGCATAGGCAGGAAATTAATTTTGGGTGGGCCTCAATAAAAATTAATAGGCCAAGTTTTAACCCCTTTTTTTTTTTTTTTTTTTTTTTTAGCAAATTTTCCTTAACAACAGAGAAGTGGCACATTCAGTCAGTTCTTTCACACTTTCAGAAATCAGAATTTATGCATTTTTTAAACCTATTTTATAAATATATATTTTAGATAAAAGAATAATCTCAAATATTCTGGGTGGGTCTGGGTCTAATTTGGGTAGCCATAGTCCACCTTTGGCTACGCCAATGCGTAAACGGGACGCTTGATGACTTTAATACAGGACAGGTCCACCTCAAGCTTTTCGCTGTCTGACTGTGGGGTGGGGGGCTTTCACCATCTTACTGTGGAGGACATTTAGCAGCTTTGATATGGGACATTTTAAAAAAGAAACCCCTCATAGAGATCAATAGAGACTTTTAGCTATGTTTTAATAGTAGATGTAGTCCTTCTTGTGTTAATTAATCCAGCGGTACAATGGGATTGCACATTCTTTAAGCTGATGCTAAGGTTACCACCAGTTGGACCAGACTCACAGCCTAGCAACCTCAGCAGGTTCTTGCGGAAGTTTTGTCCAACAAAGCTATAGAGAATGGGGTTGACACAACTGTTCAAGTATGAGATGCAGATTGTAAATGGCATAGCTGTGTCAATAACATCCAGTGTTTGGCAGTTTTTTATCACACCGAGCATGGCCAGAAGCTCAATGAAGTGGAAAACCTGGTGAGGTGCCCAGCAAACAAAGAAAGCTAACACCGCAGCAGCTAGCATCCGTAGTGTTTCCTCTTCCCGAGAGCGGACACTTTTCCTCAGCAGACCTCGGGATCCTAGCAAGGTCCGACCAATGAGGCAATAGCATGTTATGATGACAAGGAAAGGCACAAAGAAGCCTAACACACTTTTTAGCATGCTAAGGGTAACTAGCAAGTTGATCTGCTCACTCCCGTGCCAAACAGCACACACTGTAGAGTTTCCAATGTCATACACATCCCTGCTTAGTGCCGTGGGCAAACTTAGAAGCAAAGCGAAGACCCAAATGAGTACACAAGTGAGGCGAGCATAAAGGAGTGTGCGCTGGCGTCTGGAACGCACTGGGTGTACGATAGCAAGATATCTGTCAATACTAAGAGCTGTGAGGAAAAATATACTGGTGTAGAGATTGAAGATGACCAAACCGGCGCTTGCTTTGCACAGGATGCCACCAAAGGGCCAATGGTAGCCCGTTGCCGTGAAAGTGGCCCACATTGGCAGCGTTATAAGGAAGGTGAGATCTGATACAGCTAGATTGACCACAAATACGTTTGCAACTGTCTTCAACTTCATGTAGCGGTAGATGACCAACACCACCATGCTGTTACCAAAGATCCCAATGACAAAATTACATCCATACACCACAGGGATGAAGGTGAAGATGAAACTGTGGTGTCCAGACATGCTGCAGATGACATGGAGATCCTCACTAATTCCTGATGTCTTGTTCTCCATTTTTTATCCCCAATTTTTGGGATTATGTGAATGCAAAAAGGGGTCCGTTATCCACGGTGTTTGTAGTAACCGACACCAGCCTTGGGCCAAAGGCCTCACTGACACCTATAAAAGAGTACAACAAAAATCGTAAGCCACAGTCCAGAGGAAGAGACATCATTACCACAACCACAGGCCATAAACACAGTCGTGAAAGAGTTCATGCTAAGCTCTCATTACGCGCTGCACATTAATACTGTTCTCACTGCTCATGGCATTTCTGTTAAACATGGCGCCATCAAAAACAAATGTTTAATGGTACTAAGGATTCAAAATGCCCCTTTATAACAAAACTAATCTGACCACCTGGAAACTTTAAAAATGCTTCCTTAGTTAATGAATAATAATAGTAAAACTATGGTGTTTATCTCAGACAGGGGTAGACTGGCAGAGAAACGGGGCCGAAATTTGCAGCCGCAGTATGCAGAACGGGCCACAAAACGGTGCCGCGATATGCCGAAGGGGGCAGTGATATGCAGAAAAGGGCAGCAAGACCCCCCACACCCCCTCTCAACAACTTTTGGGCCAGATTCTTTCAGAATTTTGCTAGATTTCTCTTAATTTGTTTGACATTTTTTTTTACTTAATATCTTATGCCATTCTGCTTCTTGAGTATTTTATTTTTATTAATAATGAATTCATTATTTTCTTTAAAGGATGTTTAGATATATTATACTAGAAAATAAGACAAAACACTCATTAAGAATGTCATTAATATGAGGGAAATTATCCAAATAGCTCTTAAATGTCCATGCATTTTATGCAAATTTAACTTCTTGATAATATTCACTGTGTGTGCATATACAGTATATATATATATATATATATATATATATATACACATACTGGCAGCCAAAAGTTTGAATAATGAATAATGTACAGATTTTGCACATTTTGCACAATAATGCACAGACTTTTGAGGCAGAAAAATGAATTTTGAAGTAAGAAATTAAGTTTGCTTATTTAAAATAACCACATCCGAAAAGGGCACACCATTTCCTGTTAATTTCATTAACTTAATTTAATCACATTGAACAAAACAGAACATGACACATCTGTATTTTCTCCTAAAATTATTGTGATCATTTTAGAAATTCTCATTAGTTACATAAATGAGCAACATTTTAAAAATGATAAAATGTTAGGTCAAATGACCTCGAAATCAACGATGATCTCAAGGATCAGGAATATTTTTCAGTGCATAGTGACAAGCAGGTGTTTATGTAACTGCTGTAGTAGTTTTTAATACTATTTAGTGTTTTGAGAAATGAAACATCAAATGGAAAGAGGACCTTCAGGATGAAGACTGACTTTTTATTGATAGTGTATTTCATGAGTTTAAAAGAGTTTTTTTAATTTTCTTTTTACATCTGACACTGTTGACAAGAAGTAGGGATACCAGTGAGACTATAGCAATGAACCTCTTTGTTCTGTCCGGATTTAGTGGCCTACTGATATATATATATGTGTGATGCTCTTGTTCTACCCGCTCCGTACGGGACTCGAACATAGGTCTCTAGCATGGGAGGCGGGTGCTCTAACAAGGAGGCTAAAGTTCGCTACCAGAACGATACAAGTTGAATATACTGTTATATACTATACTTAATATACAAGTTGATGATAATGTTATGCCATAATTTTGATGAAATAAGAAGGAATCATCTCTGATTAATTAAAGTCAAAATGTTGTAATGGCAGATAAAATCATAACACATGTTTTGTCCCACATCTCAAGAATTAGCAGAGGCGGCTCTAGGGAGGGGCTAGTGTTTGCTTCAGCCTCCCCAAGAAAGTCCATAGCACCTCCAGCAAATGTTTGTAACAGCCAGCAGATTATTCTCTGTATAAAGATTGTATGAAGAAACATTTTCCCTGACAATATTATAGCAATCATGTTGTGTGTCCCGTATTTCTGTTGCCTGTTTAGAATCAGAACTAGTTATGTGTGATTTATGAATGAATTACTCATTTGAGTCGATTCCTTCAAAGAATAAGTCAAACGGTTTAGCAAAATGGTCCGAATCAACTCTATATCAGTAATGGTGGGGCAGCCCCTGTAACCTAGCAACCCCTGACCCTGCTTTGTAACAACCAGAGCCATTCTTCCAAGGTAAGCTTACAAAGTTAATAAAAAAACCATAACGTAGCGATCCCATAGAAAATCTTATGGTGATTCAATGGCGAGGATACAAGAGAGAAGAATAATAAACTGCTTTTGTAAGGAAACAGTGCATTCATTAATTGCTACACAAGATATGTTCTTGTAAAAATGCTGCTCCTAAAGTCACCAGAATTAAATGCTTTAGTGCCGTTTGTGCAAAAAGTTTCTCCTGGCGGAGCATGTCCACAGACCCTCAATAAGCGTACACTGTTTTGCTGTACCTGTGCTTCAGACAGTACTGTAAAAAGCTGAAAACACCTCTGAAAGTGTGTTGCCTGTTCTATTGAGTATGCAGCGTAGAGTTTTCTCTTCTGTTTTCACCACATGCAAACATAATAATAAAATCCCTTAGCCATGCCAGGTTTTGCTCATATTTAGAGACCAAACCTCAGCTCCCCCTGTCAATGATTAAGCATCTCTTGTGCACCAGCAAAATTCGCTGGCGCCACCCCTGAGAATTTGTGTTGTACATGTTATTAATAACTGTTTCTGATAAGATACAAAGTGGTTTTCCTGAAGGATGAAGTGGGCACATGGGCTCAGAAAGCTGAATCATCCAACCGTTGAACCACATTCAAATTTCAGAACACTTTTTGTCTTATTGAGACATTTGTACACTAATATATATGGCAATATGAGTCTATTACAGTTTTTCTGTATTGCTAAAAATACTAAACCACATTCTCTGACCCAAATGGTAAATTGCCAGAACCTATTTGTCAAATCAAACACTCTTTTGGGAAAACCTTTAACCATATTGGCCTAACTAGAACTCAGAAACACTTTTCAAAACTCTAAGCACATTCTCTAATTTGAGAATGCATTTCTGATGCAAAATGATAAACACAGGCTGCAAAAGTTAAACACAATTTCAACATAGTTGTCATTATTTAAACATAATGACTCAAAATTTTTAGCACTTGTTTCTAATGATGAAACCAATTAGTGAATGGCCTATAAGCCAGTGCAAATGGCAAGGGCCAGTTGAATATTGATACCAACAATGGATGGCAACTATTGACAAGGCAGAAGAGAGAGAGAGATGGCGTAAGAGGTGGTGGACGAGGAGGAAGAGGACAAGGAGTTCCAAGGGCACCAATTTCTGTCATTGATCATGTCATTGTTCATGAGATGACGATGAGGGAAGCTGGACAAGGGGTTCAACCAAACCTGAGCAGGTTCGTCCACCAAAGTGAGGACGTTCAGACAACATAAAAGCTACAATAATTGGGTTCTTGGTCCTTGAATATTTACTGTAATATATGCAAACATTTAAGTACAGTACAACTGGAGAACAACCTGTGTCATCTATGTATTGATGAACTGTAGAACTGCAAGACTGCCCTCAGGGGGTGGCAGATGTTCCATGTTTATGCTACAGCAAGAGGCTCACATTGTATGGTCCTTCAATATAATGCCATCCGTCTTAGAGAAATACGAGACCAAATAATTGAAGATGATGCCAATTTTAAAGGTATCAACAGCGTGAGCCTCTTCACTATTGATTGTATCTTGCAGAGGAACAGGGTACGCATGAAACAAGTATACCAGATACCCTTTGTGTGCAACTCTGAAAGAGAGAAAGCTATGTTTTCTGTATGTGCAAGTAAGTGTACATTCCAACTGCATTTTGGTTCTTACAGTACCTTACTACATACAGTACTGTAAAAATGTCAGACTTGTGCACTATAATGTAGTACTGTAAAGCAGGGCTGCATACAGATACAAAGAAAAGAAGATGTAGCACTCATACTGTTACTGTAAACCTACAAAACCTTTTGTATATATTTGACCTGGATTAAATGGAAAGGCCTCATGAGTATATTTATATTGATGAGGCTGGATTCAATCTGATGAAATGAAGGTGAGGAAGGAACATCATTTTCCAGCGGGACATTGTGGAAGTCCCTGGTTAGCGTGGAGGCAATGTGACACTTTGTGCAGCCATCAGTAACAGAGGGGTTCTCCACCGCCTCATGCTACCTTGGGGTTTTTTTGGGACGATGTAAGCTTTCACCCTAGTGCCCGGGTCTGGGAGTGGTTCAACATAAACCAACGTTTCTTGATTGTTTTCCTTCCACCCTACTCTCCTTTTTTTAAATCCAATCGAAGAGTTCTCAACATGGAGATGGAAGGCCTATGACTGGAATCCCTGCACCAGGGAAATTCTTCAGCAAGCGATATAGGTGTGGCGTCCTCTCAGGTTTGGATTTGGCACACCAGATGATTCTTCCCCCATTGCCTGGGATGGGAGAATGTGGCATGTGACATTGACGAAAACCTCTGGCCTGACCCAGCTTAGAGGCGTGATGCTGAGGCACAGTAAAATCCTGAATTTGTTGCACAATATGTGTACTGTACTGCACTGCACTGTAGTTTTCTTTTCATTCATTTTTCTTTTTCTTTAGGCCTTTTGCAGTACTGAAGTTTTTTTTCATGCATGCTATATTCTGAACGTGCACTACTATAGTTGCCACTTGCTGTATACAATGCTGTAAATATTTATTGTGAAAACAATAAAATGTTTCTGTTGCAGTTGGTCTCATTGTTTATATGCACTTTGCAATAGAAAATGCAAAACACAAAAGACCCCATGCACAATCAATCAGTAGTGTTAACATTTCGACTGGCTGTGCTTCTGGTACGAGAGCATTTTTGGGTTTTGGCCAAAGTTAAAATGGTTTTGAGGCAATTTTTTGATTTAGCCAGACGTGTCAGGGGTTTTGTGAATGTAGTTTGAAGATTGGAAATGGGTGAACGTTTCAAGAAATAATTGCAAGGATTGGGACTCTACTAGTAAATCACCAACAACTGGAAAAGTCTGGGAAATTCATTAAAGTCATGTCTTCTGGACACACTGTAAGCACTAGGGCGGAAATTGTTCACGACTAGTTTTACTACCTGTGCTAATGAAGACAGCACGACAGTAGAGAGGAAGGAGATAAAAAGACAGCGTGAGAGAGAGTGTATCGCAGTATTGCAGAGCTGTTGTGTTCCTGGTACACTGACCTTAAAGGAGCTCAGCATGAGAATTTCTAATCAGCAAACACCTAAATAAACAGGTCAACAGGGGTCTGGGCTGTGGAAACTGCCTGTGAGAAAATCAAACCTGTTTGCTTTTGTAAAATTAGGTTGCTGCTACTGGAATAGGATGATAAAAGTTACTACTTTGACTGTTGTTTATCATATGTGCAAAACGAATTTTGCCTACTTAATTCAATTTGGTGAAATTGCCCTCAAGCAGCCACAAGATGTAGCAGCTGCTATCTTTAACAATTAAATTGGCCATGGAACACAGAATGTTGAATTGCAGTTTGAACAGGAATGATGGGAAGAGGGATTTACTGATTTTTCTATCCAGTAATTGATATTGAATTGAATGAATTGCTCTGACTAAAATTCTTAAATTACTTAAATTCAAATGCGAATTACAAATCAGCATCAAGCATCATACCTCAACTGAAATTCAGGAATTAGAATTTAATATGCATCAAATTAAATTCTGAATGGCACACAATCCTACAAACATTTGTTTAAAGTTGATTGGTTGTTTAGTGGTTGTGTTACAGTACAGACCAACATTACAGAGCTGTTTCATTTATATGTCAAATTAACCTGGGTTTCTTTGGTTTCACAGATGAGACTTTTAAAAAGCAAGCATTCTTTAGTAAAAACATCAGCCATATCAGTTGCAGATGTGCTGAGAGGAGACCAGCGTCAGGGTGCCAAGATTAACAGGATAATGAAATATCAGCCTTGCATTTCTCCTCCTCAGGCCATTTGCAATAAAGCAGTTCTGCTCATGTCACTGCTTGATTTAGTCCTGTTTTCTTTTTTAAATGAGTGTAACAGTAGGCGGCTGTAAATTTGTCTATAAAGGGAACACAGAAGCTTAATGTGCTAGATGAGCCTTCTTTAAAAGTTGTGCATGTGTTTCTATGCTGTTTTTCTGGATTTCTTTTGGTAACATGAGCACACAATAGTCTTTGTCGTTGGATTGAGTTAATTTTGTCTGTATGGTGAATGACTTACAATTGACATCAGCTGCAAAAATTCTCTTTAATTACTGTGATATAGAGAACTTCTGTGGCAATGCAATACTGATCTGTGGATAACGCAGAGCTACATGTTCTTTCATATGGTTTGACTATGTCATGATGGTTATTCGACAAGTAATATACACTGCAAAAATCTCCCTGTTAGAAAGTTGGAAATACAATTATGTAGTGAGGTTTATATTTAAACCAACTGACAACATTTTCCAAAACACTTTTATATTCAAGATTTCTATGAAACAAAAATCAGGCCACATTGACGGTGAACATGCAGCTCCAAATAAAATCGCTCTGACCATATAGATAAAATTAGAACAAACTATCATAAATAACAACACACTAACACACATGAATTTACATACAAACATCTTTGCACTACCAGTAATTATTATTATATTTTTCCAAGCTTTGGGCTGTTAACCATCAGGTTGCTGGGTCAATAACAGCACACTATGAGCTATGAGCTTTCCCCTATAGCCACTGCTTACTCCCTGTAATAAATGTATTACAAATCACTTAAATAAATAATGACTTGTGTGAATCTCACAACACATCAATGGTTATATTTGGGTCATATTTCACCCCAAAATTATAATAAATAAATAAAAATAAATAATATTTAGCTGAAAGCTGCACTTCTGCGATGGACTGGCGACCTGTCCAGGGTGTCCCCCGCTTTTCGCCCAATGTTAGCTGGGATAGGCTCCAGCCCCCCGCGACCTTGTACACAGGATAAGCGGTTGACGATGGATGGCTGGATGGATGGATGAAAGCTGCACTTCGTAACTTTGTGCTCTCTAGCGACATCGGTGGTTGAAACTTAAATTGCAAGTAATTTGCAGAGAAACATGAATCTCATGATTTGATGTTACCTGAAATTTTCCTGTGTGTGATCATTACTGGGAGATATTCAGAGCCAGAGTCATGTTGATATTATGGTATTCTAATAAACATTTAAAACCTACATTTTACTTGCTTTGATAAAGATAAACGACACTCATATTTGCATATTTTGAATGAATGGTTGAATCTGACACTTATAGTGCTTTTCTGACATAGAGAACTGGGGACTCTCCTCAACCACCACCAGTTACCAGAATATTTTAATATGATTATCCAAGTGTTTTGTTTACTATACATTTTTGTATTGTACTACACGTATCAATTTAAGAGGTGAAACTTGTGATATGGATGATACGAGTACAATGGAATACTTTATTATTTTATATTATATTGTACAGCCTCAGTTGATAACGCAAGTAAAACCGTAAGACTGCAAAAGTACGTCTACGTCATACATCACACTGTAAACTAAAAATAGAAAATGAGGATTTAATAATGATGGGGAATTTTATTTGATAATTTTCATGTTTACATTATTAAAAATGAAAATAATATGCAATATAATACATTTATACAATAAGACAGTAATACATTTGATTCATCATTTCTATAGCAGTAAAGTTATAGTAGATAGTTGGTTACACAACAAATAAATGAATATGTATGTCAGTAGCTGTGCTATGACATCATTACACAGCTGGTACTTCTTTCCTGTGTTTACTGACAGGATGTGATGACACAAGGATTAATAAAATAAGCTTGTGATTTTGCACCAAATATGACCTGACAGCTCAAAATGCAAATCAGATTTTTAGGCTTACATGAATCTGGGTAAGGTAAGGACATTGTTTAGAACACTGATTGTTTTGAGCTTTGGGCCAGCGCTGTGTTGTCATTATCTCACCTTCCTTAATCCAGTACACGTTTTTCTGTCTTGCAAACACAAACATTTGGTTTTCTGTGATGTACTGTTGTTGCGACTTGTGCTGATTTAAATATCACCATGGTAAAGTTGCTATAGAGATGAGATTTTGTTTAAACTGTGAAAATGATTTGTGATATCTGAAATAAGTTAATATGTCAATAGGTCAAAAATCATAAAGAAATCGCGCATAGTTTTCCAGCAAAACTGGGTTTATGTATATATAGCTGTCATGCAGATACATTATAGTTCTATATTTCCCGCTATTATTGCTGGAAATATTTATACATTAATTAATTCATTCTTTTGTATTTATTGAATATATATTGTTTAATATTTTATTAAACATCGAATTCATGTTTTATTTATTTATTTAATGTTTAATGAAAAATCTCATTTCTGTAAAAAAAGTAATAGGGGTTTGTGTGAAATGTAAAAATAATTGGTCACCGGGAGGCGCTATTGCGTATTAAATGCATGCAAATCGATGTATATACAGCTGTCTTTCACAACGAAACACATTATTCATATCATATGATATAGCTCCTCTTTCTGAACAACTTTACCTCAAGAACCAATGGTGTGAAACAAATTGTTTATTACATATTTGAGATTATTTAACAAAAATTCTTTTTTAGCTAGTACTAAGCTGTTCGCCCAATCGAAACCAAACCAGAGTAGAAAGATTCTCTGGAGTCCTATTATGAATAATTATCAAAAAACTTTGAACTTTCCATTCATCATCGCAAAGGTATGGCAAAACGTACGTGGGGGGGCGTGGCCAATTTTACTTGTTATATATCTTGAACGGAATGAGATTTTATAACCAAATTTGGTACACATATGTATGGGGTCATTCTAAGGACACACACCAAAATGTGCGTACCTTTGCATCTTGCTAGTGCTATAATAGTAAAAAATGGCTCTAAATATGCAACCGTTGGTCCGATCGACTTTTCCCAAAGATTTTTTCATGCAGTGTCTTTGTCCAAGTTGCCATCAAGTTCTATGAGGACAGTCACAAATCTTGCAAAACATGGCCGCCATCGACCAATCAAGTTTTAGCAGCTTATGAGAATCACAGACAGTCTTAGAGAGAGATTAAAGATATCTGTGAAAACCTCTGCTACCTGGTTGGCACATGCTTTGAGGACACAGCCATGGATGCCATCAGGACCTGGCGCCTTGCGTGGGTTGACCGTCGTGAATGATCTGATCACAACAAGCACAGAGGTGGTTAGTGCACACCTGTTGAAGTCCACCGGTAGTTTCACTGCAGGGAAGGTGTTGCTTGCCTCAAAATGAGCATAGAATGTGTTCAGCTCATCAGGTAGTGAGGTAAATAGTCCCCATCACAGATTTTCCCACCTTTGTAGTCTGTGATAGAGCACAAACCATTCAACATGCACATGATCCTTGATACTCGACTCAACCTGATGTCTGTAGACTCTCTTTGCAGTTCTGATGGCCCTCTGAATGTCATACCAGACTTTCCAGTATGCCGACAGGTCCCCAGAGTTGTAGGCTGAAGTTCAAGCTCTAAGTTTGGCCCTGACCTCAGCATTGACCCAGGGTTTCTGGTTCAGGAAGGATTTGATACAGATTTAATACATTTCTGGAACCATGTTTTCAGTGCACATAGTGATGTAATCTGTGACAGAGTTTGTGTATTCATTAATGTCTGTATCTGCCTCATGCTTGAAAATCTGCCAATCTGTGGATTGGAAACCGTCCTGAAGAGTGAAGATAGCCTCCTCATTCCGGGGATAGATTGTCTTGATAAGGTTTTATTTTTTTTCTGTTTGAAAAAAGAAGGATGGAGGTGTGATCAGCTTTTCTGAAGGCAGGGTAGGGGAGGGGTTTGTAGCTGCCCATGAGTGCAGTGTAGCAGTGATCCAATGTCTGCTCAGCTCAAGTGTGAAAAATAATGTGCTGGATGTATTTAGCTAGAACCTTTCTCAGATTTGCCCTGTTGAAATCCCCAACAACAATAAAAACAGGGTCTGGATGCGAGTACTCTAGACCATTAATAGTCTCATACAAAATGTCCAACAACCTTTGTCTGTCTGAGGTGGGATGTATGTCACTGTTAGAATGACCGAACTGAATTTGTAGGGGAGGAAAAAAGGTTGTAATTTAACTGTAATGAATTTGACATCAGGAGAGCAGTGTTTAGCAAAAAATGAAACATCTATTCCCAAATGAGAGTTCACCACAACACAAACCCCACTGCCTCTGTGCTTATCTGAGTTTGTTGTTCTGTCCTGTCAGTGAATGGTGAAATCAGGCAGAGTAACTCCATTATCTGGAACAATAGCAACCAGCCAGGTTTCAGTGAAGGCTAAAACACCCCAGGTCCTGATGTCCCATTGGAACTTAATCCGAGCTCTCACCAGTGCTGACATCTTGTGGCACACCAACAACATGAAAAATTAAGGCACTTTATCATTGTTTTAGTTGCAAACTAATTAATACTTAATATCTGTTACATATTTACTTAAATTACCTTAAAGGCTTGAACCCCGTTAATTGCTGCTTGCTGCAATATTATAAAATATAATTGATATTTATTAAAATTATTATTTTATATTATTATATTATACATATAATATTTGTTTATTATATTTAATAATTCTGATTAAATAAGAACATATTAAACTATTGTATATTATTTAAATAGTAAAGTATTCATAAATAATTTTTTAACCATTTTAATAATTAATAAATAAAATAAAATGTATAAAATGTTAAAATAAGAATATTCTCTTCTGTATTAAAGTAAAATGTATTTATTTCAATATTATTTATTAAAATACTATATTACACTAATGTGAATCACCGTTAAAGGGGTTATGACGTGAGCAATCGTCTCAGTTAATGTCGTGACCTCTGTTCCCTGATGGAGGTAATGAGAAGTTGTGTCGATGTAGTGACACTAGGGATCTCTTGAGAGCCTTGGTTACCTCTATCTATGAGAAAAGGCCAATGAAAATTGGCGAAGAGAATTTACATGCCCCTCCCGGACATATGAGTATAAAAGGAGGGAAGTTAGCGTCTGTTCAGGCAGGTTTTGAGCTGAGGAGCCGAGAGTAAGTTCCCGGCCATTTCAGCGGCTTAGTACAGTGTTGTGGCAAGAAGGACACAAAGTCTCATTCCCTCCATCAGGGAACGGAGGTTACGACAGTAACCGAGATGTTCTCCTTCTGTCACTCATTCTAGACTGTGTCGATGTAGTGACAATAGGTGTCCCTATCTAAAATGCCACAACACTGAACCGTGTTACGTGGACTGCTGATGCATGTGCAAGCAAGCTGCTGCATGTGAAAAATAGCAGGTGCATCAGACTGCACTTAACATTCCCCAATGCCCCAAAAGACGTCATATAGTTCCTCACATCCCTGAGGGAGGGAAGCAACGTAACTAGCATCGGAACAGGCTGCGCCAGCCACGGCCTTTTCTCTCTCTATGTTTTCTCTCCATAGAGTGTTAGATGCGGCTGGGGCCATCTAACGCAATAACACGCATTGGGGAAGGCATTCTTTTCCAATCATATTCTTTCAGGGGGAAAAGACCCCGCGGAGACCACATCCGTCCAGCAGGGGAGGTTAACATGCGGCAAATACGTCACATGGGCTTACCGGCCATATATGGAAGTGGCGCGGTGGTAGGTCCTGCCTCAATGGTGAGGAACTCTACAAACACAGTGACCGGGGGGCAGAGGGAGATTACTGGAATAATCAGAACCTGTGGAGCACCTGTTCCAGTACAGAATAGTTGGTGCCTGCGACGGGTCTGGCTGCAAACTTTCTCCACTGAATTCAGAGCCAGAGGACTAGGAAGGAAGGACACCCAGGGTCTGTGATTTGTGGACTTGACTGGGGGAGAAGGGTGCACATCTTCACCTCAGGGGAAGGGAAAGGCACTATAAGCAAGCGATACTCCTGGCCAGCTGCACCGTATTGCCGAATTCTACGTGTTCGGAGCTGTCAAAACACGGGATGAGACCGGCTCAACCGGCCAAGGTATTGGGTGTTGCCCAGCCCACCGCTCTGCAAATGTCTGCTAGAGAGGTGCCATTAGCCATTACCCACGAGGATGCCACACTCCTTGTAGAGTGTGCTCGAACACACAAGAGGGTGGGCATGGCCTGGGTCTGTTAGGCCAAAGTAATGGCATAAACGATCCAGTGGGCAAGCCTCTGTTTGGAGACAGCGTTCCCTTTCCACTGTCCACCAAAGCAGAAAAAGAGCTGCACAGAGTGTCTAAAGCTCTGCGTTCGATCTAAAAAGGTGTGCAAAGCATGCACCGGACACAGCAACGCTAATGCTGTGTCTGCCTCCTCCCAGGGCAGTGTTTGCGGGTTCACTACCTGATCCCTGAAAGGGGTCGTAGGAAACTTGGGCACGTATCCCGGTTGGGGTCTCAGGATGATGTGAGAGTCTGCTGGACTGAACTCCAGGCAAGTGTCGCTGACAGAGAACGCTTGCAGGTCCCCAACCCTCTTGATGGAAGTGAGTGCCATCAGGATGGCTGTCTTCAAGGGGAGGGCCTAGTTCGACTGATTCTAGCGGTTCAATCGGGGCTCCCTGAGGCCTGAGAGGACAACAGAGTGATCCCCTGAGGTGAACAGATATGACCTAGGAGGGTTCAGCCTGGTGCCTCTAAGGAACCTGATGATCAGGTTGTGTTTCCCAAATGACTTACCGTCCACTGCATTGTGGTGAGCCGCTATGGTGGATACATAAACTTTCAAGGTGGAGGGGGACAGCCGCCTCTCCAGCATCTCCTGCAGGAAAGAGAGCACTGACCTGACTGCACACCTCTGTGGGTCTTCAGATCGAGAAGAACACCAATTTGTGAACAAGTGCCACTACAGGGCATAAAGCTGCCTGGTAGAGGAAGCTCTGGCTTGAGTGATCGTGTCTACAACAGCTGGTGGTAGACTGTTTAGATCTTCCACATCCTGTCCAAGTGCCAGATGTGGAGGTTGCCGTCCCTGAGAAAGAAGGTCCTTCCTCAGGGGAATTTGCCAGGGAGGTGCTGTCGTGAGGAGCGTGAGATCCGAGAACCAAGACCGAGTGGGCCATTAGGGGGCCACGAGAATGACTTGTTCCTTGTCCTCCCTGACTTTGCACAGGACTTGTGCAAGAAGGCTCACTGGAAGATATGCGTACTTGCACAGCCCCCGGGGCCAGCTGTGTTCCAGCGCATCTGTGCTAAGGGGGGCTTCTGTCAGAGAGTGCCAAGAGTGGGCAGTGGGTGGAATCTTAGGAGGAAAACAGATCTACCTGTGCTGTGCCGAAAATCAGCTGGACCACCTGAGGGTGGAGTCTCCATCCTCCACTGAGCGTTACCTGTCATGACAGCGCGTCCGCTGTGGTGTTTAGGTTGCCCGGGATATGAGTAAGGTGCAGCGACCTCAGCTGCTGCTGACACCAAATAAGGAATTGGCGGGCGAGTTGTGACATGCGACGAGAGTGAAAGCCTCCCTGGCAATTTATATACGCTACTGTTGCTGTGTTGCCGCGTATCAATGGCAGAAATCTGCGCAGGGCAAGAAATACAGCCAGCAACTCTAGGCAGTTGATGTGCCAACCCAGCCAGGGCCCCATCCAGGAGCCAGTGGCTGCATGCCCATTGCGCACGGCGCCCCAGCCCAACTGGGAGGTGTCCGTAGTAACTACGACGTGTCTGAACACCTGCTGTAGGGGGCTGAATAAGTTACAGCAGGAAGGGATGAAGTTCACACAGTATGTGCCGTGGCGCCATGCCCATCTCGGGACTCGAGTCTGAAGCGGTCTCATATGCATCAACCCGAGCGGTGCAACCATTGCTGAGGATGCCATATGCCCCAGGAGCTTTTGAAATTGTTTCAGTGGAAACGCTTTGCCCGGTCTGAACGTACACAGGCAGTTCAGCACCGAATGTGCACGCTCGCTTGTGAGGCACACTGTCATTGAGACTGAGTCTAACTCCATGCCGAGAAAAGAGATGCTCTGAATCAGGGAGAGCTTGCTCTTTTCCCAGTTGACCCAAAGCCCTAAACGGCTGAGGTGCGTGAGCACCAGGTCCCTGTGTGCACAGAGCAAATGTCGATAGTGTGCTAAGATTAGCCAGTCGTCGAGGTAGTTGAGTATGCGAAAGCCCACTTCCCTTAACAAGGCAAGAGCTGCCTCTGCAACTTTCATGAAGACACAAGGGGACAGGTACAGACCGAAGGGGAGGACCTTGTACTGATACGCTTGGCCGTCGAAAGCAAATCAGAGAAAGGGTCTGTGATGGGGTAATAATATTGAGACATGAAAATATGCATCCTTCAGGTCTACCGCCACAAACCAATCTTGATGCCGTACGCATGTCAGAATAAGTTTCTGGATCTTGAAGGGGATTCTGTGTAAGGCCTGGATCAGAACTTGCAGGTCAAAGATTGGCTGCAACCCACCACCTTTCTTGGGTACAATGAAGTAAGGGCTGTAGAATCCCTTCCCATTCCATCTTGGCTGGAGTGACAGGCTCTATCGTGTCCTTGCGCAGAAGGGTTGAGATCTCCGAACGCAGGGTTGAGATGTTTTCGCCCAGCACCGAGGTAAAGCGGACGCCGTTAAAACAGGGCGGGTGCCTGGAGAACTGAATAGCCGAGTCGGATGGTCCTGACCAGCCACTGCGACGGGTTGGAAAGCATAAGTCATGAATCCAAGCTCCAGGCGAGGGGCACTGAGGGGACGATCACGTGTGACGAGGTGGGGCCTCACGGCGGGGGGAGCAGGCGACGTCATGTCGGGGAGCGTTGCTTCGTCCTGAGGTGGTTGTGCTGAGGGGAGGCTCGAAGCACTTACCTTGCTCCGCGTACCTGGGGTGGGTAGGTGACTGAGGAGAAGGTTCTGAAGTCTCGTCACCACATGCAGGCTTGAGACGCTTGTGTGGTGCAGTTGGACACATGAAGGCGGAGGGTTTGCGGGAGGGGGAGGGGCATGCAAATTATGTCCAACAAACTGGAGAGCGTAAGGGCCTACAGAGCTGAATTATGGTGCGTTCACATACAACACGAAGAATTGCCTCGCATTGCTTGTGAGATTTTGACCGTTGGATTATAAATGTGTGTTTGTATTTCCTCTTCTCTTCCGGAAAAGGACAGGAGGATGGGCTTTTACGACTTGGTTCACAGTAAAGTACAACCAATAGCCGGAATCAAGTAGACGTGCAAATTTTCAGAACTTATCAGGTATTCCAACTTCCTCGCTCACTTTTCTCCAAGCGATGTCTTTTTTGTCCGGTCTCTGTACATGTATGACATTGTGTCATACAATTCTGGGTGCCCACACACTGCTATCACAAATTTTTCATACATTTTTCCAGATGTCTTCTGCTATTATTCAGTATGTCAGTGACATCAGGACAACTGATAGGTTGTTTTGCATTATCACGTCATGTGGATTTTTCGCGAACAAAGTGAATCAAGCCATTCACTTCATTTGCGCCGCTCGCTTCACGTTGTATGTGAACCCACAATTATGCTCATTAAAAACTAAATTTGTGTTCTGCAGAAGATAGAAAGTCATACACATCTGGGAATTACTAATAAACTCAAAAGTCAAATGTCTCCATGAATGAGTATGGTAATGAGAATTTGAAGATACTAAATGATAATCATGTCACAATAAAAAAATGTATTATCTATATATTTTTTTAAATAAATAAATACATAATAATAATAATAATAATAACAATCATATATATATATATATATATATATATATATATATATATATATATATATATTTATAAGCAATATCACATGAGCAAAAGTGCCATATGGCTCTACAACAGCACTGCTGTGATTCGGCCGCAGGCCGCGTGCCATAGGTAATTACAGCAGTTCAGATGTAGGGCCATATAGCACGATTGCAAGTGTGATATTGCTTATATACAACAGTTCAATGAACAAGTACATTTTTAAAAATTAGGAAAAACTGAGTATGGTCATAAAAACGCATTTGTGCATGGAACTACTTTCTTACGTGACAAATCAGAATCTACTGTTGCTGGTTAAAAACAAATGATGCATCCAAACCTTCATTAGTAATTCAAAATGTTCATTTCAGAAATAGTATCACGGCTTGTGCTGTTTCTAACAAGTCAATGGATAAACAAGGATAGACGGATGGATGTGTGTGTTTGTCTGAGTGTGCGTGTGTGTGTATGTGTGTTTGTGTGAGAGAGAGTGAGAGAGAGAGAGAGAGAGAGAGAGAGAGATAGAGAGAGAGATGGAGCATCAGCTGTTGCCACACCCAATCAGAGATGCTTACAGCTTTTTGAGCTTTCTCAGGGGAATATAGATGTAAAAGCGGGGTATTCCTCTCTATTTCGGGGTAGCCGGTGTGCAAATGTCATTCACTATAGAAACAGCTATGTCCTCCACCATTTTAAACAGTATGTATCCAATATGGAAACTCACAGAGCGCTGTTCTATGTAAACAATGACTAACAGATTCACTTTAGGTCAATAACTGGCTCATATTACACACAAAAAATATCTTTTGCCACCACCTGCTGGCTAACATATGTAATTTCAAAACTAAAGACAGTACCGTAACTCCTAACACATATGCACCAGTGGACAGTAATTGAAACTTCATCTGTATGGGCAACTCGCTGTTTATACAGTGAAGAAAACAACCTTTCAGCACAGAACAACACAAACATGAGTTACGTTCTTGCGTTCAAAACACATGATGGAGTGCAAATTCGAACTAAGGGATTTCAAGATGTGTTCTAAGTATTGAACTATATTTAACTTGACACAGTGACCTAAAAAATTCATGTTTATGACGCAACGCACCCGAGACGCTACACAAGCATGTCTTATATATATATATATAATTTTTTAATATTTAACGATAACTATGTATAATTATTTCATCATTATATATTGAATTATTGTTATATGAGGGGCTTTCTCAGCAAATATTTGTATATGCGATTAAATGCGATTAATCGCAATTCATTAATCGGGACATTATGTAATTAATTCGATTAAACATTGTAATCGCTTGACAGCCCTAAAATATATATATATATATATATATATATATATATATATATATATATATATACACAGTATATAAGTCTTAAAATGTTTTAATTTTCTTTATGCAAAATAATTTCTTTATTTTTTCTTTCAATATTTTTATGAGGTACACTCACTCGCTTGCTACTTGCCTAAGCAAAACAAGTATCTAACAGGAAGTCTGTTGAACAGAAGTGTATGATGAGCACCACCATCTGGCTAAGAGTAAGATTGGCCACTAAAAATCTAGTTAATGATTCATTTAGTCTACTCATCTCTCACTTCCGAGAGGTGCTGTCTGAAATCCACATCATCAGCACAACTGTGGCCACTAAAAATACAATTATCTTCTATATCCTCCCATTGGGACAGCAGATACAGTTTGATGTTAACTGGGCTTTTAAAGCAAATGGCTGTTTGGAATAACAGCAGATGCAATGACACAGACATCTTTCGGACATTTTGTTTAGCTGAGCACAAACATAAGCTCAACTCATCAATTTAGCTTCTGTTGCCATGTTGCGTTCTCATCAGATTGATGCAAGCTGCCACCATGGGAGATGTGGCTGACTAATATTAGTCATTCTGTAGTGCACTAAATGATTAATCTTACTTGTGCTGAATCAATGTTAGTTTTATATCCCTTTTTAACCAGATATGACAATCTGTGTTTGTGTTTGTGTCTGTGTGTGGATAGGCCACAGAAGCGGTATGGCCATACATAATTTGGTACTCAGATCTACAATCTAATAAAAATATGTAAACAATTATTTATGTTAGTTATTTTAGTTCATAAAAGTATTTAATTATTTATTGCCTGGTGATATCTCTCATCACAAATATCTGGCAAACATGCTGCAAAACATGCTTGCCATTCATTACTTTCATATGCAAATTAACTTTTAGATTTGTGCAAATCATTGCTAGACGTTTACAGCTCTGCACAGGTAATGGTGAACCTGCAGCAAACCTTTGGTAACAATGGACAATTTCCCATTACTGGCAAACACTTATATGGCAAACTTGTGCCAACAATAAAGTGTTTGACACAAAGGTAATTTATATTTCATAGTCTTTTTTTCCATATGAATTTCATCAAATCTTTTATAAAAGAGCTGTAAGCCATGAACCAAACCAACCAGCTAATCTGGGGTGCGTTTCCCAACAACGACCTAACTCACTGCTTAACCACCATAGAACGATGCATTGCTGGAGCAATTAACTAGCTTTACACAACTTTTTCCCAAAACTGTGGTAACTATGTTGAACATCCATCGTTCAAACCATGTTGGTTCAACATAAATGACATAATACAGGGGGAGGAGTAATAACTTCCTCAAGTATGAAATTATAATAGCTCATTTATACATACACCAGAAAATATACGTTTACGTTTAATGTGAGAAAGCTCCTGAAAAAGCTGCATACACTGTGTAATGCGACAGATCCATACGCTGCAAGATGGTTTTCCTGAAGCACTTTAGCACATAAGCACATGCGCACATATGCAAAAACAAATAAATGCCACTTATGCATTAACTTTAAAGCTGTGTTATCCGACAGAAACTATGTGTGATAAAGCGCTTTCTCTTTAAAGCCTTTTATTCCTTAAACGGCTGCATTCGACAATAGCTTCCTGAAAACCCTGGAATAAGTAATTTTATTAAATGCATGAAAACATGGTCAAAGTGTCGCTAGAGGTCTCAGACATGAGCTAGTGATGTTAACTCAAGGACATAAACATCCAAACTATAACATCTTATGAATGTGTGTGGAGAAGACCAGCCTGCCACATTACAAACATGCTGCAGAGGGGCACCTCTAGCCAAAGCTTTATAGGAGGCGACCCCTCTGGTAGAGTGAGCCTTGATCCCTACTGGCGAAGCTTGACCGCATGCCTAGTAGGCCAGGGCAATAGCATCCCTCACCCAATGCGACACTGTCTGCTTGGTGGCGGGCGCCCCCTTGTTACGGCCCCCATGGCAAATGAATAGTTGCCCTGACGTACGCTACTGGCTAGTGTGGTGGACGTAAGCCTGAAGGGCACGGACTGGACACATTCCGTGAAGTCTTTCCTGATAGCCATTCCTTGGGCAAAATCCAAGCAGGATGGCAAGACAGACAGAGCCTGCAAATCCCAAATTCTTTTTAGAGAAGTAATCGCCATAAGAAAAACCATCTTGAGAGTCAGAAGTTTATCAGACGCTAACTCTAGAGATTCAAAGGGGGTCTCAACCAGACCCTAAGGACTATTGCTAAGTCCCATGAAGGGATACTGGTCCTTGCAGGAGGTCATAATCGCATGGCTCCACGAACGAAGCGAGCGAGCAGAGGAGGTTTCCCCAATGGCATCCCGTCAATCAAGGCATGGTAAGTCGATAGAGTGGCCACATAAACCCTGAGAGTGGCGGGATTAACTGCCATTTTTTGCTGCAGAAAGTCCAGAACTGAAGCAATCTGGCAGTTAACTGGATCTGCATTATGTGCACTGCACCATCTCTCAAAGACACCCCATTTATTGGCATAACTTCTTCTAGTAGAGGAAGCCCTAGTGCTCAGAATGGTCTCGATGACTTCAAGTGAAAGCCCAGTGTCCCTCAGTTGGTACCCTTCAGGGCCAAACATCCACAGCACGGGCCAGGGATGAAATATCGTCCCCCGTGCCTGAGACAGAAGGTCCCTCCTGTCCGGAATCGCACAAGGAGAGCCATCGAGGAGAGACATTATCTGCGAGAACCATACCCTGTTCGGCCAACGCGGCTCTATCAGTAAGAGGCGGGACCCTTGCTGGCGAACTCTGGCCAAGACTCCCGAGAGTAGATAAACTGGAGGAAACGCATACAGGTGCATTCTGGGCCATGTATGCGCCATTGTTTCCAGACCGAGGGGGCTGGGTGACTCAGAGAGAAGTAGAGGGGACATTGCGCTGTCTGTTGGGAGGCGAAGAGGTCCACTTCTGCTCTGAAAAATCTCAACCAGATTTGTTTCACTACCTCGGGGTGGAGTTTCCACTCCCCCGTCTGTATTTTCCATCAGGACAGTAATTCTGCTCCCACATTCAGGCATCCAGGGATATAAATTGCTCTGATTGACAGGAGCTTGCCCTGGGCCCAAAGGAGAATCTGCCATGCCAGTCTGTTCAGCTGGCCTGAACTTAGACCTCCTTGATGGTTTATGTAAGAGAATACTGCTGTGCTGTCCACCCGCACCAGGACATTGCAGCCTCTCAGATACTGGAGGAAGTTTTCAAGGCCAGAAATACAGCCATCAACTTGAGATAGTTGATGTGCCAATTGAGCTGATGACCCTCCCATTCCCCTGGAGCTGGACGACCAATTAAGACCACTCCCCAGCCTGTTAGAGTTTTTCTTGATATTGAGTCTCAAACCCAGAGAAACCTGATGAGCTACGACGATATCCCTGTGCTGTAATGCCAGTTCTTGTGATTGTGCTAGTATCAGCCAGTCGCTCCAGAGTCGCATCCGCTGCATCCATGCACTTTGTGAATGTGCGGGGTGATAAGGCTAGGCCTAATGGAAGAACGTAATATTGGAAAGCGTCTCCCCCGAAAGCGAACCTCAGGAACTTCCTGTGTCCTGGCAGAATTTGTATATGAAAGTATGCATCCATGAGATCGATTGTGACCAACCAATCGTGATGTTGGATTTGAGACACGACCGTCTTGACTGTTAGCATCTTGAACTTGAATGCCCTGACTGAGCGATTCAAGCCTCGAAGGTCTAAAATCGGACGCAACCCCCCATCCTTCTTGGGAACCAGGAAGTATCTGCTGTAGTAACCTGACTCTCTCTCTGGAAGGAGAACATGTTCTATGGTCCTTTTGACCAAGAGATTTTGCAGTTCTTTACTCAGTAGATATGCTTGTTCCAGTTTCACGGTAGTGGGAACCACGCCGTTGAAACGCGGAGGATGGCAAACTAATTCTGTAGCATTTTTCTACTTTTCTTAGGACCCACATAGAAACACACGGCAGTAGCTTCCACCCTGCAAGGTTCTCTGAGATTGGTATAAATTTTGACACTTCCTGTTGAGGGGATGTCAAGTGTTCCGTGTCCTGGACTATGGCAGGAAGCAACGGAACACCCAACATTTCGCTGGAAACCTGGTATGCCTGCAACAATGCCATAGTGTGCAGGGTAGCACCAGCCTGACCTGCTGCCTGATAAGCTTTCCCCACAAGTGTAGAGGTGGTCCTGGATGGCTTTGTGGGGAGAGTGGGTCTCTTTAGAGATGATGCCGAGCTAGGCAAGAGATAACCCGCAAGTGTCTCTTCTACCTGTTGCATCATGGAATACCCCAGTGCCTCAGCAACCACGATAGTCGAATATGTCGACATCGAAGGCACGAAGACACAGGAAGTATAAGGTTTCAAATGAGGTATGAGGTCATCAAAGAAAGGAAGTGTCTGATGTTGTGTTCCATTCCCTTGGCCACCAGACAGAAATCTGTCTTCCATCTTGGAGCGTTTTGGGGTCTCTTGTTCGCGTGGCCAGTCTAACTGTAGTCTGGCCACCGCCCGAGTAACCACCTCGAGCAATTCCTCAGCCACTTTATTATCGTGCGATGAACGCTCAGAGGTGGGTAGCTTGAAGTCCGCAGACTGAAGAGATTCAGCGTCCCCCTCATAAACCGAAGAGGCGATGGAGCGCACTTCTAGATCACAAGAAGGACCAGTTGGATCTGGGGAGAGAGCGAGCGATAGGGACGGACCCATCTCTCACTCCTTGGCCAGATCCATACGGCTATAAATCCTATTCAATTTCATTGATGTGTAGCACACATATTCACAGCTGGTCACTCCTAAAGACGTTCCTAAAGCGCTAAATCAGTGCAGCATCAAAGTGTATCTTTTGATAGGGAACAGTTGAGCCCTAAAGGGGGTGACCACAATTTTGGGCATATAACCTTCTTTGGGCTTAGTTATCACGATTCCCTTGTTGTCTGCCCTGGGTTTCACTTGTCATTGTTAAATGTACTACACTTCCCAGAATCCACCTGCCATCACCACTGCCATTTTGTTCATTGCTCTCACCTGTGTCTAATTCAGTCATCACTCCCTGGTTATTTAAGCCCTGCTTTTTGTTCACTCCTGGTCGTTTGCTGAATGTTGTCAAGCCTGATCTGTGTTTCCCTGCCTGAGTTCTTAGTTTATGTTTGTTTCCCCATCGAGGGTTTTTCCTTTGTGTTTGTTTTGTATTTTGTTAATAAAAAGAAGCCTGCATTTAGACCCTCTCTCCTCGCTGCCTCATTCGTAACAGAACGAACGACCAACTATGGATCTAGCAGGGTTCCTCATGGAGCTGACACAGGCGGACTTGACTGTCCGGGAGTTCTCCTACTTTTTCACCAACGTGGCCAGTTGCACCGGCTGGGATGACCACACTCTGAAGGTGGCATACCGGTTCGGTGTTCCCAAACACCGGTGGTGGGAACTCCCGGAGACTGCACCTGGCGGGAGTACGTGGGACTCATCTTGGAGGAGTTTGCTGCCGGGGAACCACCTCTCCAGATCCCAGCTCCCGCCTCTGGGCTTTCCTCTCCAGCCACGGTGAGTGAGCAACCCCCACGCCTGCCGTGGTCAACGAACCAGCGCTGCTAACTTCATCCACCCGGAGGAGGAGGAGAAAGGCCTCTGCTCTCCAGCCTCCGCTAACCACGGCCAACCAGCCAATGCCTGCAGCCCCGAAGGTCAGTGAACCAGCGCCTGTAGCCCCCGAAGTCAGTGAGCCAGCGCCTGTAGCCTCCGATGTGAGTGAGCCAGCACCTGTAGCCTCCGATGTCAGTGAGCCAGCGCCTGTAGCCTCCGATGTCCCTGAGCAAGCACCTGTAACCTTGACCGTCCAAGAGCCAGTACCCCCCGAGCTTTCCAGAGCTCCGCCTTCCGAGCTTTCCAGAGCTCCACCTTCCGAGCTTTCCAGAGCTCCGCCTTCCGAGCGTTCCAGAGCTTCGCCTTCCGAGCTTTCCAGAGCTCCGCCTACCGAGCCTCCCGAGCTTTCCAGAGCTCCGCCTCCCGAGTTTCCCGAGCTTTCCATAGCTCCGCCTCCCGAGTTTCCCGAGCTTTCCAGAGCTCCCCAGAGCTCTGCCTCCCGAGCTTTCCAGAGCTCCGCCTCCCGAGCTTTCCAGAGCTCCGCCTCCCAGGCTTCCTAAAGCTCGGCCTCTCAAGCCTCTCAAGCCTCCCAGGGCTCTGCCTCTCAAGCCTCTCGAGCCTCCCAGGGCTCCGCCTCTCAAGCCTCTCGAGCCTTCCAGGGCTCCGCCTCTCAAGTCTCCCGAGCCTTCTACGGCTCCGCTCCCAGAGCCTCCAGAGCCTCCTTCGGCTCTGCCTCTCGAGCCTCCTACGGCTCCTCCTCCGGAGCCCTCCAGGCCTCTGCCTCTAGAGCATCCTACGGCGCCACTTTCCTCAGCTCCGCCTCCCGAGCCTCCTACGGCTCCCCCTCCAGAGCCTTCCAGGGCTTCGCCTCCTGAGCCTCCCTCAGTTCTGCCTCCTGAGCCTCCCTCAGTTCTACCTCCTGAGCCTCCCACGGCTCCATCCCCTGAGGCCTCTGAGCCTCCAGAGCCTCCTACAGCTCTGCCTCTCGAGCCTCCTACGGCTCCGCCCTCAGAGCCTCCAGAGCCTCCTATGGCTCCGCCTCCAGAGCCTCCCAGGGCTCCGCCTCTCAAGCCTCTCGAGCCTTCCAGGGCTCCGCCTCTCAAGTCTCCCGAGCTTCCTACGGCTCCACCTCCCGAGCCTTCCAGGTCACCGCCTCTAGGGCCTCCTCCCAGGCCTCCTGACCCAGCTCCTGACCTGTGGCCTCCTCCTAGGCCCCCTAACCCAGTCCCTGTCCTGTGGCCTCCTCCCAGGGCCCCTGACCCTGTTCCTGACGGGTGGCCAGCTCCCAGGCCTCCTGACCCTGTTCTTGCCCGGTGGCCAGCTCCCAGACCACCTGACCCTGTTCCCGTCCTGTGGCCTCCTCCCAGGTTCCCCAAACCTGTCCTTGCCCTGTGGCCAGCTCCCAGGCCTCCTGAACCTATCCTTGCCCGGTGGCCAGCTCCCAGACCACCTGAACCTGTCCTTAACCTTTGTGCCCCCTTGGACTTCCTGTCTGCCCCCTGTGCCTCCTTGGACTGCCTGTCTGCTCCCTGTGCCTCCTTGGACTGCCTGTCTGCCCTTTGTACTCCCTTGGTCTGTCTGTTTGCCCCTTGTGCTCCTCTGGTCTGTCTGTTTGCTCCCCCCCCCACACTCCATGGACGATTTTTTTTTCATTTATTTTTTTTCTCTGAGGAGCATCTGGAAGCCGCTCCTTTGAGGGGGGGGGGGGCTATATCACGATTCCCTTGTTGTCTGCCCTGGGTTTCACTTGTCATTGTTAAATGTACTACACTTCCCAGAATCCACTTGCCATCACCACTGCCATTTTGTTCACTGTTCTCACCTGTGTCTAATTCAGTCATCACTCCCTGGTTATTTAAGCCCGCTTTTTGTTCACTCCTGGTCGTTCGTTGAATGTTGTCAAGCCTGATCTGTGTTTCCCTGCCTGAGTTCTTAGTTTATGTTTGTTTCCCCATCGAGGGTTTTTCCTTTGTGTTTGTTTTGTATTTTGTTAATAAAAAGAAGCCTGCATTTAGATCCTCTCTCCTCGCTGCCTCATTCGTAACATTAGTAATGGCTTTGAAAGGTGTGGTCCCATCTCTAAACAAGAGTCTTTGACCGATCTACAACACATCTGACTGAAGCCAAAGTGATCAGCTAAAGCGATAAAGGGAGTATATGTAACCTTACCACCTCTTGTGGCTCAAAACTAGCTGGAACTGTTGCAGCGGTAGGGCTAGCCGAGGCTTGAACTTGTCTAGTATCTGAGTATAGACTGAGTGTGTCATTAGTGCCTTAAATCTCAGTTTTCAAATGGCAGTCTTCTGGCATAGCATCAACAACAGTAAAAAGTGTTGCAGAGTATTCCTGTATTCCTATGTTACAGAGGAGATGTCACTTTCTCTTTACTGGCTCATAAGGTGGGGAAAGTGAGAAGCGAATTCCTGACAAATTTAGCCAGGGTTATCACTCAACAGACACCAGGCTGCACAAAGACCTTCCAATTTCCTGAGCAGAGATATTGGTGTTTGGAAAGCCAATTTGAGGGTGCAGGGCATTTAACAATTGTTGTAAGTGCCTCACAAGAGGTGTGTAAATTTCTCATTAATGAAAACCCTTGCAACATATGATCATAATTGATGATAGCAGTGCATTGGAGTGAGCCACATATCACCATGGGCGAACTGAACAGGCAAAGCTTGAGAAGAAGAGACGCATGGCTCAAGCCAGCAAAAATACTCGTCAAATTCTCCTTGCTCTGTAACACCATCTTTGCTATACATAGTGTGGGAAGGAGACTGGCATCAGCTTTCCAAGAAAGAAAGCCAAAATGATCATGTGTTCGCAATGAACACAATCAAACTCAGTGTGTGCTGTGTCAACGTGGAGTCAATCCAGGTGATAAACAGAGCTTGTTTGCCTGAAAGGAATAATTGGCAGCAATATACAGTAACAGCCCTTTCATCATAATCTCCACCGAAAGTGATTGTATAATTTGGGCCAAGTGGGGTACAGATCATCACGGCCATATTGGACAGGCGAAGCCACTTGAAATGGAGAAGAAGGGAGATGGTAGACTCTCCATGCTCTCTAGTCCATCCTCACTTGCCTTCCTTGTGCGGACCCTTGGGAGCCAAATAAGGAATATTGTGGAAGAAAAGAAAATGGCTTTAGCTTTCAGAATGAAAGTGAGCTGAGATAAAATCATCTTGAGTTTCATGCATTCAAAGTGAACGCAATCAGTCTCACCGAGCACTGCTTATAACACAGCGATTGTGCTGTCAAACAAATGGATATAGCACTCGTTTTCATGTGCTTGTTGAAATATTTGCAAAATGCTGTCTTTAAAAAGATGTCGTTAAGCAAACAGCTTTTAGTTTCTTTTCACTGAAAGAAAAACAGAAACCAACAGAATCCAATCAATTTAAAATATGGAAGTGCTTCATGGGCTTGGTGTTGCAAAGGATCAAAGGATGCTGATCCAAATGATGATTCACAATGATTTGGGCTCCAGAGCCTGAGAGATATTTCTGCCACCCTGAAGAGGAATTTTCTGATTATGTGGCATTGTGCTCCAGCTTATATGCATGTGATAAGCACGTACAAGTGCGGAGTAACAAGCAGCACCTGCCAACATGTAATTGCCATTTATAGAATGGGGTTTCAGAGATTGGTATTCCTGAGAGTAGCTCCCATAGATAAGCTAATGACACAGTGTCAAAGTGACTGACTTGAAAGGAAACCAAACTTATTTTATATTTTCTTACGCGTCATATATCTGCTTATGCACAACCTTTTCAAATTTTTTTTGATGCTACATTGGCAAATAATGGCGTTATTATGGCTATTTTGAAATCAGATGGTACACAACTGACAGATTCACAATGTTATAGTCAGGACAATGATGTCTGCAGCATCTCATAAATACCTAGCTGGAATGCTACCTAGATCAGTTGCCTCAGACATTTTTTTTTACAACATAGTAATATATTCTACTGTAACTTTGATGAAAGAAAATAATCTGGTAGCATTTATTGAATTAAATAGGACTTCTATACAAAATTAATCCCACAATTTCCTGTACTTGGAGGAAGCTTAACAATGGATGAGAAAAGATGAGAAAAGTTTTAGCAATGGATGAGAAAAAAATAATTTTATTTGTTAGTAATTATGCTTTTATCAAATTATTTTACTCCATCAAGATTTATGCCTGTTTTTGATGAACCCGGTTTAGATTTAACACCATCCGACTTTGGATCCTCCTTGTTTACTTTAGATGCTCAGTAATAAATATACTTTTTGCATCACTGATATTGTTCTGAACTAAATTTCTGAGTGTTTAAACTGATCAGAATCTACTAAATTCGTAGTTAAAATCTACTTAGTCTATGTTTTATTGCTTCTACTTCTAATGTTTCTGATTTATGAAAGGACTGGATCTTTGCTTAGATCTCAGTTGTGTAAGAGGGGCGACTTTGTTCACTAAAGCAAGAAATACATGTTTGAAGTTCACCCCAGCATCATCAACTGATGAGGTGTTTGTGATATATTTTCCCATCAAACTCTATTTAGGCGATCTTTAATTATTTATTAATTCAAATTTTTTAGTCGTCTTGTCTTAACCGCTTTATGACAACTGTAATTTCTTGTACAGAAAATAATAAAATTATCGCTGACACCATATTCAATCTCTCTCATCTTAGAAATATTTTCAGACACCAAAATATGATACTTTTGATACTGTCTCAAATCCTAGTGGGACTTTTAATGAGCTGAGTTAAATTAAATGTTTAACATGATCTCATATTTTCCCCTGATCTTTTACTAACATCAGTATTAAAATCCCACATAAAAGAAATACATTCCTTTTTCAAAGTACCATTATAAATGTTCAAGGCATCCTCAAGCACCTCAAGTTTTGATTTGGTGGTTGATAACACACCCCAGACAGAATAAGCTTTGTTATGGGAAGTGCAACGTTGAGAGATATGGAAAAACGTTTATGTCAAGCACATTATAATTAATGTTGGTTCTTATACAAACATTTTAAAACTCCAGCTTTACTGTTGTGATCCACTAAGCAACAATACAGTGTATTGTTAGGTGGTTGCTTGGGTGTTGCTCACGGTCCCTAGTCAAAAGAGTCCACCCCCAAGACTTCACGATATTCTGGTTCCTAGATATGACCCAGGTCCCTCCTTTAATCTCTCCACCATGCAAACAGTGTAAATCCAATAATTTAGAAAGTAACAGCATAGCTCTGGCCAATAAGCCACACAATTTGAGATATCATTCATGTCTGCGTCACAAATGGTGTGAGAATAATTACTTACAGTTGAGTTACGTTGAAACTCCTTACCCTAAGTGTGAGCAATAATAATAGTGATGCTTGTCTTAGCATACACTAGCCTACTAATTAAAAATTGTACAAGATTTTAGAAATGGCTACTAAATTTCTAAGTATAATACTAAGTATCTGTGATCAGAACTGTGTATAATTCTATGATGTTTTTTTATCCAAACTCTTATGGCTTGTCATGCTCATTAAACGGAATGAGCTTTTAGCACATTATTCTTTTAAGTTGCATATCAATTCACAAGTAAACACACACACACACACACACACACACACACACACACACACACACACACACACACACACACACACACACACACTTGTTGTGTTTCCATGTTTTATGGGGACTTTCCATAGACATAATGGTTTTTATACTGTACAAACTTTATATTCTATCCCCTAAACCTAACCCTACCCCTAAACCTAACCCTCACAGAAAACTTTCTGCATTTTTACATTTTCAAAAACATAATTTAGTATGATTTATAAGCTGTTTTCCTCATGGGGACCGACAAAATGTCCCCACAAGGTCAAAAATTTCGGGTTTTACTATCCTTATGGGGACATTTGGTCCCCACAAAGTGATAAATACACGCTCACACACACACACACACACACACACACACACACACACACACACACACACACACACACACACACACACACACACACACACATATGTTGTGTTTCCATGTTTTATGGGGACTTTCCATAGACATAATGGTTTTTATACTGTACAAACTTTATATTCTATCCCCTAAACCTAACCCTACCCCTAAACCTAACCCTCACAGAAAACTTTCTGCATTTTTACCTTTTCAAAAAACATAATTTAGTATGATTTATAAGCTGTTTTCCTCATGGGGACCGACAAAATGTCCCCACAAGGTCAAAAATTTCGGGTTTTACTATCCTTATGGGGACATTTGGTCCCCACAAAGTGATAAATACACGCTACACACACACACACACACACACACACACACATATATATATAAAGCAAACTAGAAGGGTCCTACCTGAAGCAGTTGATAAGAAATAAAAGTTTCAGAGTCTGAACCAAAGATCTGGAACTGTAGACGAGTGCCCTTTTCTGAACTAGAAGATCAAGATGCACAAAAAGCTTACACAAACACATCAGCACACACAAACACAAACCACCCCCCACTTGTGAAACACATCTAATGTTCCACAATATGTGGCTGTTATGACCACCCCCAGCACACACCCACTCAACAAAACACCCCTCCTGTCTGAATGGCACTGCCTCTCCTCCATCTCACACTCAGTGGTAACTTATGCCATGCTGTCCTCCCATCCACTCAACTATGCAAACGCAAATAGACTAGGGCGCTAACGTGTTATTTTGGTGTGATTACAGTTTTTTTCAATTGTTTACACGCAATTTTGAAAACCGGGTTCTTTTTTTCAAAATATAAGCACAATTATCCAAACACCACACTCAATTTGCATAATTCCTAGATTGTTTGCAAAATGACATACTTCTGTCAAAAAAAACACACTTCAGTGAAAACATATACACATATTTGTGAAAAGGCTATTAGTTTTTATTTAACCAACACAGTCCTCAATGATCAGACACTATTGCAGCCAGTTTCACACTGCTGTGATAAATAAAAAACACATTTGTAAAAAACGAATTTTAGGAAATAGCATGTGCTAGATTTTTGGCCAGACATTGTTATGTAAGGGATAATTTAGATTGGAAAAAATTGTGACAAACCCACAACATTCTTCATGATTAGTTTGAGATATAGGAGAATGTACACAAATAGGCCTACTATAAACTGACCATGCACTGCACAACACTGATGCTGCTGACTGAATATTTCAAGTATTTATTTCAATACTTACAATATTTCTTACCATAGTCAGTTACAGTAATCAACCTACAATGAAATCAATGAAACATAAAATCTGTAGACAAATAAAAATTACTGCATGAATTACAGTACATACACTTTGACTCTGAAGAAAAGTAAAGTAAACAGAAATTACAGAAAACAACTGTAAAACCAACAAGAATACTGTAACTATTCATCTCTCCGTCTGGCTGGATCAGGCCATAAGATTTCATCCACATCACAGGCTATGTCTTCATTGGCAAGGCACCGTTGGAAGAATCGCCTTGTGTGACGAATCCACCCCTGCACAGAAGCTGCTTCAATAAGATCACAGGCCTGCTCCATGGCCTGAATGAGGGGCAAACGGTCATAGGGCCGCAGGTCATATACCTTCCACCGCCACGCTGAAAAAAACTGTTCTATAGGATTCAGGAAGGGGGAGTATGGGGGAAGGTATAAGACTTCAAAATCAGGGTGATCATGGAACCAATTCTGGACCAGAGCAGCCCGATGGAATGAGACATTGTCCCAAACGACAATGTACCGCATCTGGTCCACTTGGTGTAATGCTGTGACAATCTCATGCAATCGGTCAAGAAATGCAAGAATTAGATTTGCATTATAGGGTCCCAGATTTGCATGGTGGTGGAGGACCCCATTTTGTGTGATAGCAGCGCAAATGGTGATGTTACCCCCTCGCTGCCCTGGCACATTGGTGATTGCCCTGTGTCAAATTACATTTCTCCCTCTTCTTGTTTTCGCAAGGTTAAATCCAGCCTCATCCACATATATACATTCATGTTGAATTTCTGCTGCATCCATTTGCAAGACTCTCTGAAACACATTAAAGACAATAAGATGCTATTCAATATCTATTGCACAGTATTTTTTTTTTTGTGACAGAACATTATGAGCAGTGCACAATACCACACCATAGTAAGATGAACAATACATCCCTCCACATACTCATTGCGCAGATGTTTCACTCTCTCTGAATTTCTGTCAAACGGTACCCGATACAATTGCTTCATGTATATTTGATTTTTCTTTAGGATTCGACCTAATGTTGACAGAGAGACTCGTTGGATGTTATTTAAAATATTGTTATCATTGATGATATTGGCTTGGATTTCTCGCAGCCTGATACAATTATTGGCCAAAACCATGTTCACAATGGCAGCCTCTTGTGCACGAGTGAACATAGGGCCCCTTCCACCTTGGTGTCCCCTACCCTCAATCCTATGTAAAAAATTTTATATATATATATATATATATATATATATATATATATATATATAATACATATGCAGCCTACTGTCAAATGTCACAGTAAACATTATTGATGACAAGTACAGCAAGCTTCAGTTTCAATGTACTGTGTGGTTAGCTTACCTGTTTTCTCTATGAAATGTCCGAATTACTGACGCAACAGTATTTCTGCTGAGATTTGGTTGAACTCTTTGTCCAGCTTCCATCAGTGTCAGTCCATGGTTAATAACATGGTCAATAAGAGTTGCACGAATTTCTCGAGTCAAATTTGGTCCTCGTCTTCTTTGTTCAGGTTCTATCAACCCTTCAAGTCCTTCTCTACCTCTTCCTCTATCTCCTTCTCTTCCTCTATCTCCTTCTCCTCTTCCTCTACCTACTTCTCCTCTTCCTCTACCGCCTCCTTCTCTTCTTCTACCAAGGCCTCTTCCTCTATCTCCTTCTCTTCCTCTATCTCCTTCTCCTCTTCCTCTATCTCCTTCATCTCCTCTTTGAGCTCCCCCTCTCATTCTTACTCTTCTTCTTCTTCTAACTCCTTCCATTTTTGTTGAAGACAGGTGTACTCACCTGCTGCCTTTTATAGCACAACTGAGTGCTGCGTTTTCAAATTAGCACATGTGTGCTTCCACACCTGGTGGTTGTGATTATCCAATTCGTTCATTAGTGTGGTCATTGGCAATCCAGTGCTTTGTAATGACAAGTAAGTAACCTCACAATCCTTATCTGTGTCTAAGGTGTGAAAATGTGTTTAGAGTTTTACAAATCACTGTGTGTAATGTTTTGCAAAAAGGGTGAAGCAGACATTGTGTGTAATGTTGTGCAAATCTGTGGAGGTGTTTTGCTCATTGGAGTAGAATTTTGCAAATTGTGTGGAAATTTTTATTTTAGTGTGTAAACAATCGTAAAAAACTGTAATTACATGTATAAAAATAACGCATTAAAAAATCCACGCAATTAACCATGCCCCCTAACATGTGTGTAAATTCTGCAATAAAAATATTTATTTTCCAACCATTAGAGCAATTCAAGCTTACATGTAATTTTCTGTTTTTATGAACTCTGTCAGCAGGGAGCAGTCAGCGCGCCTCAAGAAACCTCACAGCGCAGCCACAGAATGTGACAGCTGGATGAAGCTCAACAGAATGCAGTGATCCTGAGACATGATTTTCAAAGTTTCAAACTACTTTTAACTGCATATATCATCATAAAAGGCCCTACACAAGCCGTTTGTGATGCTGTAAACCAATGAGGCGCTCCAAATGTGTCCGTCTGACGCATATGTTCATAGACAAACAACTAAAAATAGCACTGACCAAAAATGCAAAAACTTGCCCAGTGAGAACAGGACAGATTGATGAGCTCAATTGCAAAATGAATTTCAATCAGCTGTAGGCTTCTATTTAATGATATGTGAACAAAACAAACAAATTAATGACTTCTAAAACCACTATTTGTAGTATCAAATCAATGTTTTACTCATCTGAAAAAATAATGCAATGTATTTGAATCTGAATATTTCTGATATTTGGAGCCCTTTTTCAGAAAATCCTAATATGCGATTTATTCGATGAATTAATCGGCATGTCATGTAATGAAATTGATTAAAATGTTTTATTGACTGACAGCTTTAGTTCAAACTCTAATGGTTGAGAACCACTGAATTAGAGTTTGTCTAACTGGACATCAAGTAGCAACCTAACTAAAAACAAAATTAAGTAAACAAAAATGACCTTGAAATAACATATATTTCATTTAAATTTTATTTAATGTATTTTTTCATTAATTGATTTAAAATCTACCTATTAAAATATTATTTCTAATATTTTTGTTATATAAAATATTTATTTGTAAGCTTTTGTAAGTTTGTCACTTTTTTGACTTTGGTTAAAATACTTTCTGTTATACCACTTCAAAACTGTCAAAACTGTACAAACATTTCAGGACAAGTAGATGGTAGAAACTACTGGTGCCAGTGGTCTCTGCTATCAACTTAAGCCTGCAATGCTTTGGGGAAACACAGCCATGTTTGTTTAACAGGCCCTTCCCAAACAGACAGTCCCTTTAAAAATGTAATAAGTCATAATTTAATCCTAAATATACATTTCACAATTTGTATTTAGTGTTGCTTTACCCTGCTGTCAGCTATCTTACCAGAATAGACCTGCAACCTACTTCTTTTATGAAACACCAGCTGAGAACAACTGCAATAACTGTCCTCCCCTTAAGATATATTAATAGCAATGTCACCAACGTCAGACATTAGAGAAAGGAGGAAATTGGTTGTCTCCAGTTCCTCTTCCATACTCTTGAGATCAAATGAAACTTTTCCCATTGCCAACCTCCCTGTCAGTCACATAAAAATATGAGTGAGTGCACATAGTGCACTGTACAGTGTGACCATTACATCACTGGTTAAGTCTTACCACTTGAAGTACTGAGTGTCCAGACTGGAGGGGCTGATGTTCAGAGATCTGGCATTCGAGACAGAGAATGATAGGAAAAGAAAACAACGTAGGGAAGAGGAGGTTTGGTCTGGTAGGTTGGAGCCAGCTGCGTGTAGACATGGGAAAGTACATGGGAAACTCGTATTTGAGAAAGCTAAATGGATTGACTTAAGAGGGCAGGTCACTTGATCTGGTCCTGTAATCGCTGGATGTTCTTTCATGCTGGTACAGGTCCAGATTAATTCTATTTTTTATAAACAAATGAGGAAAAGAGGCTCTGTGAATGTATTGAATTCAAAGACAAACCACCATTTTCGATAGTTCTGTTTAGGAGTAGGAATCTTTAAACACTTCACGACTGAATTTTCTTTTGATTCAGGGCATTACAATGTGATTACAAAACAATTCTTGATGCATTTCAATTCAACAACAACAGCTTAGGGGAACAAATCTTTTGACATTAAAAATTTACAGTAATGGACTTACCCTTATACCACATTCATCGATGTTTCCTATTTTACTGTATTTTGGCAAATTGGTTAAGCTGACATAGCTACCATCAAGGACTAAAAACAAAATGTTTATAATTACGGTTTGTTCTGAGCAAACACTGCATTTCTTCATTTCGGTTCAGAAGTTCTGCAGCCTCCTTTACAAATGGTATCTATCCAGTTAGAACAAAATAGAAGAACAGTTTCAAAAAAATTAAAATAAGCAATGAAAATTTTTTTTTTTCCAGTGTGGTGAATTTATCGGCACAGAAATCATAACAAGCATACAGTTAATTGACAGATAAGTATTATTTTAATTACAGATCTGCTTATTTGTCAAAACCCGGCAGCATAAAATCTGAATAGAATAGCATGAAGCCTCCACACGCGCTATGTCTCCAAGGTAACACGCTCAACAAGCCACATGATAAGAGTCGCGGACTGACTGTCTCAGTCACAGAGGCAACATCCTCTGCCATCTGGACTGAGGAGAGTCACTATGCCACCTCGAGGACCTAGATCACATTGGGAATTGGGCATGTTTCATTTTTACAGGCAACATGAAGTGGTGTAGTTCCAAAAATGTACTTTGATAAACCCTTTGGTCTTTGGTCTCATGAAAAAATTATCAGAATGAAATTAACCAGATATAAGCGGTTATCAGTTTTTAAAAAGAGACATTGTGTCCAATGAAGTGACACAAGGGGTCTTCCTGGGATGCCAAACGTACCTCTGAACCTGAGAAAAGGCCAATGTCAAGTTGGCAGACAGAATTTGCATGCCCCGCCCGGACATACGGGTATAAAGGGAAGCGGGACAGCGAGTACCAGTCAGGATTTTCTCATTTTTGGTTTTTGTTCCTTGAACTGAATTTAGTTCCTGGCTACATGTTAATTTATTCTCTGTTAGGACTTTAAACCAGGAACCTGTTATTTGTGTGGATCTCATACTGACTGATTTCATTTCCAAAAAAAATAATTATAATAATAATTTTATCAAAGACATTGAGGTCAATTCAGTTCATTTTACATCATTTAAAGTCAACATGAAACACCATTTGCAACCCATTTTAGTTCTGTAATCTGAAACATTTCAAAATTAAACTGGATGCAAAAAATATTTAGGATTTGAAATTGAATTTTGAACTTACCAGGAATAAGCAATAAGACCAGGAACTTATTAAGAAAGGAAATAGGAAATTAAGCAAACTACCACAAAATGCAACCTAGGGCCTATACCATGAAGCTCATTGAGCAAACTTAGGGTTACAGGATTGATCCAATCCAATCTTGATTAATTGGTACCACAATGCTGCTCGTCTACTTTCTCTTTCAACTCAGGCTTTGATCCGGAGTTTAGAAAATGTGTTCACGCGCACGTGCACATGAATGAGTGACGTTTGCAGCAAACAGCCAATCATGTGATTCACGTGATTCAGATTCACTTCTTGTGAGAGATTCTGTGGGATTTAAATCAGTGCTGAAGGCTGATCAATATAAAATGTTATTTAATATTTAAAATTTGTATATTATGTAAGTATTTAAATACATTTAAACAGCACAACAAGAGATGAAATGAAAACAGATTTGATACAGCACAAGAGATCGCCATGGAATCATGAAAAATTAAAACACATTTATACAGCACAAAGGATCACTGTGCAATTATGAATATTTACAGACGCCACTTCAGTGTGTAAAGATGCCTGGTCGAAGGGGCTCTGGCTTGGTTAATAGTGTCTATGACGGCCGAAGGTAGGCCGGCTAGATCCTCCGCGTCCCGTCCAGGGACCAGACGTGGAGATTCCAGAGGTCTGGACGCGGATGCCAGAGCGTGCCCCGTCCCTGAGAAAGAAGGTCCTTCCTCAGGGGAATTCGCCAGGGAGGGGCTGTCATGAGGAGCGTGAGATCCGAAAACCACGTCCGGTTGGGCCAGTAGGGGGCCACCAGAGTGACTTGCTCCTTGTCCTCCCTGACCTTGCATAGCACCTGTGCAAGAAGGCTCACTGGGGGAAAAGTGTACTTGCGCAGCCCCGCGGGCCAGCTGTACGCCAGAGCATCTGTCCCAAGGGGAGCCTCTGTGAGGGCATACCAGAGCGGACAGTGGGAGGTTTCCTGGGAGGCAAACAGGTCTACCTGGGCCTTGCCGAACCTGTCCCAAATCAGCTGGACCGATTGGGGGTTGGAGCCTCCACTCTCCACCGGGCAAGTTTTGCCTTGACAGCGCGTCCGCTATCACATTGAGGTTGCCGGGGATGTGAGTGGCGCGCAGTGACTCCAGTCGCTGCTGACTCCAAAGGAGGAGACGATGGGCGAGCTGTGACATGTGGAGGGAGCATACTCCGCCTTGGCGGTTTATGTAGGCCACCACCGTGGTGCTGTCTGTCCTGACTAGGACATGCTTGCCACGAATCAACGGAAGAAATTTCTTCAGGGCAAGAAAAAACGGCCAGCAGCTCTAGGCAGTTGATGTGCCAGCGCAGCGGGCCTCGGTTCCACCGGCCTGCGGCTGCGCGCCCGTTGCACAAGGCGCCCCAACCCAATTTGGAGGCGTCGGTTGTAACCAGAACGCGACAGGACACCTGCTGCAAGGGTACTCCTGCCCGTAGAAAGCAGAGGTCTGTCCAGGGTTTGAAGGTTTGGCGGCAGGCGGGGGTAACTTCCACGCCGTGAGTGCCGTCAAGCTCGTCTCGGGACTCGAGTCTGGAGCCAATGCTGAAGTGGTCTCATATGCATCAACCCCAGTGGCGCGGCCGCCGCAGGGGATGCCATATGCCCCAGGAGCCGTTGGAAACGTTTCAAAGGGACCACGGTGCCTGGTTCGAAAGAAGCGAGGCATTCCAGCACTGACTGAGCACGCTCGTTGGAGAGACGTGCTGTCATTGAGACGTGCTGTCATTGAGACCGAGAAAAGAGATGCTCTGGACCGGGGTGAGCTTGCTCTTTTCCCAGTTGACCTGAAACCCTAAACGACCGAGGTGCGTGAGCACCTGGTCTCTGTGTGCGCATAGTAATTCCTGCGAGGAGGCCAAAATGACCCAATCGTCGAGGTAATTGAGTATGCGTATGCCCGCTCCTCGTAGCGGGGCAAGAGCTGCCTCTGCGACCTTCGTGAAGACGCGAGGGGACAGAGACAGGCCGAAGGGGAGGACCTTGTACTGATACGCCTGGCCGTCGAACGCGAACCGTAGAAAGGGTCAATGTCGAGGGCAAATTGAGACGTGGAAGTACGCGTCCTTCAGGTCTACCGCTGCGAACCAATCTAGATGCCGGATGCCAGATAGAATTTGTTTCTGGGTAAGCATTTTGAACGGGAGTTTGGACAAGGTCCGATTGAAAACTCGCAGGTCCAAGATCGGTCGTATGCTGCCGCCTTTCTTGGGTACAACGAAGTAAGGGCTGTAGAAACCCTTCTTCGTTTCGGTCGGAGGGACAGGCTCTATCGCGTCCTTGATTAGAAGGGAGGCGATTTCCTTGCGCAGGGAGTGGGCATGTTCGCCGTGCACTGCGGAGGAACAAACGCCCACGAAGGGGGGCGGAGACCTGGCAAACTGAATTGCGTAACCGAGTCGGATGGTCCGGTGCAGCCACCGTGACGAGCTGGGCAGTGAAAGCCATGCCTCTAAGCTCCGTGCTAGGGGCACCAAGGGGACAAGTATTTTGGACGTACCCGGCGGGGCTTCGCAGCGGTGCGGAACAGGTAACGCGGCGTCGGGAGGCGCTGTGGCGTACCGAGGCTCTGTTGCTGAGAATAAACTCAAAGCACTTACCTTGTTCCGCGCACCCGGCAGGGGGCGGGTTTGTGACTGAGGAGGTGGTCTGATGCTGGTGTCCTCTGGACTCGTCTGAACCGGCCGGCCGGGGAACAGTCGTGGGGCTGAGGGCGGAAGCACTGCATCCTGGGCGCCGAGACTGTTGAGGCCTGAAAGCAAAGTGCCGTGAGAACGGCATTTGCGGGCCATGTGACCCAGAGGTAAAGGAAATAGCTCTTTTATTGAGAATTTGGGTACGCAAATGAAAAAACAAAAGATTCTCCTCCCGGCCCTCCACCGGGGGACGGAGCAGTCTTACCACCTCCGAAGTTAACTTCTCGTCCTCTGGGTCCGCTGTCTCAGGGACGCTTGGGAGCCTTCCGGGTCCTCGAAGGGGTCCGTGAGGCAGGGGGCGTACGCTTCCTGCGGTTTGCTCAACACCGGGGCTGAGAGCTGGGCCCAGGTTGGGGCGGAGCAGAAGGTCTTCTGGCCGCGGGAGGACGCCCTCGGCGAGCAGGTGGGGCCTGGGCCGTGGCGGCAAGCTTGCGGCCTCCGTCTGCTTCTTCACCAGGGAGAACTGCTGGGCAAAGTCCTCAACGGTGTCGCCGAAGAGGCCGAACTGGGAGACAGGGGCGTTGAGGAAGCGAGTCTTGTCAGCTTCACGCATCTCAACCAAGTCCAGCCATTGCTGACGTTCCTGGACCACCAGAGTGGCCATCGCCTGCCCGAGTGCCTGCGCTGTGACCTTCGTCGCTCTCAGGGCGAGGTCGGTCGCTGAGCGCAGTTCCTGCAGCGTGTCGGGATCAGGGCCACCCCCGTGCATGTTGCGAAGTGCCTTGGCTTGGTGGACCTGCAGAACAGCCATGGCATGCAGGGCGGAAGCGGCGCGTCCGGTAGCGCTGTAGGCCTTTGCGGTGAGCGAGGATGTTGCTCTACAGGACCGGGAAGGGAGTACAGGGCGGTCCCGCCAGGTAGTAGTGCTTCCGGGACATAAGTGGAGCGCAACAGCTCTATCCACCTGGGGATCTCCGTGTACCCGTGGCGCGCTCCGCCGTCGAGTGTGGCGAGGGCGGATGAGCAGGTGGCGGTGCGACGAGTGGAGAGGGGTGCTCTCCACGAAGACGTCAGCTCATCATGCACCTCCGGGAAGAAAGGAACCGGGGGGGCGAGGCTGTGAGCGGTGCCCCACACCCAAGAACCAATCGTCCAGCCGTGATGGCTGTGGGGAGGATGGAGGGTTCCAATCCAGGCCCACGCTGTTGGCTGCCCGGGAAAGCATATCGGACATCTGTGCGTTGGCCTCCTCCTGGGCGTGCAAGCCCGAAGGCGGCAGCCCAGAGGAGCCCTCAGCATCAGAGCCCACGCCCTCCGATGTCGCGGCAAACTCATCTGCTTCCATCGCAAGAGGGTAGGCAGACTGGCTGTGAGGCGAGTCGCCGCCACCTCGAGCGGGACGGAGTCAACGAGCGTGCCGGGTGCGGGTGGTCCGAGGGGCGTACCGGCGAGCTGCACCCGCTGCCATCCCGAATCGCCTCCATCGCCAGCCGCATCGTCCTCAATCCCGTGGGAAGAAGGAGCGACGCGGGGCGGCTGGAGTGGCTTGCTTACGGTTGTAAGCAAGCCGCGATCGCTAACGTTGTCATGGTCATGTTCTCGCAATGAGAACATGAACCATCCACAAACGCAGCCTCAGTGTGATCACTGCCCAGACACACGAGACAACGCCTGTGGCCGTCGGAAGCGGAGAGTACTCTACCGCATCCAGGAACAACACAGGGGCGGAAAGGCATCTTTATAAAGACGCGTCCTTAAAAGGACGTTCAACGCAGCTGTGTTTTTTGCTCTTTTAGAGGAAATTACTCTTTTAAATAAAATCACTTATGAATGAAAGAACTCGTGAGAGATCTTTCTTATCTGCAACTGTTGATGCGCTCAGGGGCAGGAAGTGCACAGCCGTGCAAACAGGAGAAAGCCGCTGTTGTGCGCCGTAGAATCCAACAGCATGCAGCAGAGGATAGCAGGAACTCGGTGTGTAGAACGCAGCAGTCTGCAAACACGACCATCGGCTCCGAAGAAATTTTTCTGAATGAACTCCCGTATTTGCACCGCTTAAATACCCGTATGTCCGGGGGCGGGACATGCAAATACTGGTTGCCAACTCTCATTGGCCTTTTTTCATAGTTCAGAGGTGAATATCGGCGCTCAAGAGAGACCACTAGTGTCGCTTCTCTGACACAACGTGGAGAGAACAACAGATTATCAGTTCATAAACATACTTTTCACCCTGTTCCTCACACAATGCTATTTGATGACCAGGGATGTAAAGTAGGGAAATACAAATTCTCTTGTTACTGTAATTGAGTCATTTTTCTCAAGCCCGGATTGAAACTCCATAATGCTCCTGGGCCTGAACACATATCGTGCCAACTTCCCCCACACACCGCACATACGCAACACAAATAATACTCAATAACTCTGACATGAACACGGAATAATGCAGTGTGCACACAAGACCACACAATATCAAGCAATTTTTTAAACAATTTTCAGAAGAATGCACTGCTAGTGTGCAGCCCTAAATGCTATAGTAGTTAGATACTCATAAAGTACTTAAAGTTGCAAATAATATAACATAACAGTACAACTATCTTTTCTAGGCTGAGATATAAACAAAGTACACAATCAAAAATGATTGCTCACCAAAAATTGTAGCATAATTTACTCACCTACATTACAAACTCCTTACAGACTTATGTGATATACAGTATTTAACATTATCATCCCTCAAATCTAAGGCGATTGTAGAGCAGAGCATCCTGAGACTCATGCCCTCACAGTGAGAGCCATGAGAGCCACTTCAGCATGGCCCAGACATCAGATACAGTTTCCATGCCCGTCTGATTTATTATTGTATATATATATATATATATATATATATATATATATATATATATAACAATAATAAATGGATAGAAATGTCTCCGCCGGAATACTGCATGGGAGTGGACCACTCGTCTCGCTGCAGATGCTGCTTTGTTAAGGTGATGAGTCGTCTCACTCGTGTCTGTAGATGAAGAACTCGTCCACTGGTGGAGTGTTTCTCGATGACGAAGCAGAGATTAGAGGGCTTGCCAAGATGACAGATGATGTTGCTGTCTTGAAGAAGAAGTGGTGATTTCTCACCCACTTATATAGAACAACTGTGCACTTAAAGGGGCGGGGCTCAAACACCATCGCCAATTATGGAATTGCCGTTATTGCTTCAACTAGGTCAAGTTGAAGCAATAACTAGGAGAAGGAATTTCCTATAGCGTCAACTTCTGACACAATGTTGAGAGAATGTAATCGAAAGAGAACTGATCATTGCATGGATTCATACCTGTGAATTGAAATCAGCACCAGTACTATCTATAAAAGCATTTTAAAATCCTCATACAGTAATAATAAACGATTGTGATTGGCCCTTGTAATAGTGACACAAGGTTCCTAGAGAGGATACATGCAAGCAAGCAATCAAGTTTATTTATATAGCACAATTCATACATAGAAGCAATTCATTGTGTTTTACAGTGGATACAACTTGGATAAACTCGTCAGTCCTTTTGTGAGAAAATACCCCACATCAATGTCTAAGAGTCTAAAGAGTTTAAGAGCTCAGTCATAGGCACGTGAAAAGAGAAGTGTTTTTAATCTGGATTTAAAAATGTATACGACTGGTGCACGTCTAAGATCTTCTGGCAATTTATTTCAGTAAAGTACAGCATAACTGCTAAACGCAGCTTCTCCATGTTTAGTTTGAACTCTGGGCTCTTCAGGTCCTAAACCATTCAGAGATTTATAAACTAAAAGCACCACTTTAAAATCTATTCTATAACTGACTGGAAGCCAATGCAAAGATTTTAGAACTGGAGTGATGTGCTCTGTTCTCTTGGTCCTGGTTAACATTCTAGCAGCTGCATTCTGAATAAGCCGCAGCTGTTTTATAGTCTTTTTAAGAGGTTCAGTTCAGTTCAGTTCAGTTAAGAAGCCATTACAGTAGTCAACCCTACTAGAAATAAAAGCATGGATGAGTTTCTCTTGGTCTTTTTGAGACACCAGGCCTTTGATTCTGGCTATATTTTTTAGATGATAGAATGCTGTTTTTGGTGACCGATTTGATATGACTGTTAAATGTGAGGTCTGAATCTATCAGAACACCAAGATTACATACTTGATCCCTGGTTTTAATGGCCCGCAAATCCAGCTCTTTACTAATACTTGTTATTTTATTTTTGTTGCCAAACACAATAATCTTAGTTTTATCTTGGTTTAATTGTAGACAATTTTGGTTCATCCAGATATTTATGTGCTCTGTACAGTTACACAGAGAGTCTATTGAGCTGTTGTCATACGGTTCAAAAGCCATATATATTTGAGTATCATTGGCATAGCTGTGGTAGTTAATGTTGTTGTTCTGTAGAATTTGGCCTAGAGGTAGCATATAGAGATTGAACAGAAGCGGTCCGAGAACTGATCCCTGTGGAACTCCACATGTCATAGCCACCCTATCCGATTCATGATTACCAATGGTGACAAAATAACTCCGGTCATCTACATAAGATCTGAACCAATCAAGAACTGTCCCAGAGAGTCCTACCCAATTTTCCAACCTATCTATAAGTGTTCTATGATCTACAGTGTCAAATGCTGCACTGAGTTCTAATAGATCTTGAACTGTTATTTTATCTGAATCAGTATTCAGCCGTATATCATTTAAAACTTTAATCAGGGCCGTTTCAGCACTGTGGTGAGGTCGGAAGCCTGACTGAAAGAGACCGCTTGAAGTCACAAAATTGCTGCGTTGATTGAAGACAACCTTCTCAATGATCTTGGCTATAAAAGGGAGATTTGATACAGGTCTATAGTTGTTCATTATAGATGCATCCAGTGTTCTCTTTTTTAATAGGGACTTAATGGCAGCTGTTTTTAGAGACATTGGAAAAATGCCTGATTGCAGAGAGCTATTAACTAATTGCTGCAGGTCTATTGTTATAGAGTTCAAAGACTGATGGCAGTGTGTCGAGACAACATGTAGAAGCTTTAAGATGTCGAACGGTTTCTTCTAGAGTTTTTTTTATCAATTGTATTAAATTGCAACATAATAACCAAGTTATGTCTTGGTGATCGTAGTGATGGTACAATGTCCTTGTTAGACTGTGAAGTTCTAATAGTCCATCTAATACTTGTAATTTTCTCACTAAAGAAACACGCAAATTTCACAGTGGACATAAATTCTGATGCTATTTGTTTTATTGGGTTTGTAATCTTGTCGACCATGACAAGCCATTACAAGCCTCAGAGAGCGGGTATTATTGATGTTCTTGTTGATCATTCCAGATAAATGTTGCTGTCTGGCCCAGTGTAATTCATTGTTAAAGCTACCAAGGCTTTGTTTATAGATGTCATAATGAAGTTTAGTTTTCCTCCACTTACGTTCCGCTTTCCTTCATTCTCTTTTCAGGGCGCTTACCATCCTGGTGGTTCTCCATGGTGTTTTCTGTTTGCTCATGTTTTTCTTTATCTTTACCGGTGGAACACGATCCATGACATTCAATATTTTGGTATTAAAATTATCAAGGATTACATCAACTGACTCAGCACTTATTGTCGGAGATATAGCTATGGCTTCCATAAACTGAGAATTGGTACTCTCATTAATGTACCTTTTCTTAACAGAAACAGAGTTTAATGCAACATTATGATAAGTGATTCAAAAAAGACACAGAAATGATCAGACAGGGCCATGTCTTTAACCATGACAGAGGAAATATCGAGACCTTTTGAAATAACCAGATCTAGAATGTGGCCTTGAGTGTATGTACGCTCTTTCACATGTTGTGCGAGATCAAAAGTGTCAAATAGTGCAAAACGTTCTTTGGCATTATTGTCCGTACTATTATCTATGTGGATGTTAAAATCCCCTGTAATAATAAACAAGTTATAGGCAACTGATATAACAGAAAGTAGTTCAGCAAAATCATCAATAAAATTAGCAGAATATCTTTTAGGTCTGTAAATAAAAAAACAAAATTTTGGGGGTACCCTTCAATGTAAAACAGAGGTATTCAAAAGAAATACAATTACCTAGTGTATATTCTTTGCACTGGGATGTATCTTTGAATAGGGCAGCCACTCCTCCTCCATTCCTACCCTTTCGACACTTATTCATATAGCTAAATTTTTGTTAAGAATAGTAGCTCTACAATCTTCAGTTAGCCACGTTTCAGTGAGAAACATAAAATCTAGGTTATAGGATATTATAATGTAATTTACCAAGAATAATTTTATGGCGAGAGATCTGATATTAAGTAAAGCCAGCTTAATAGATATAATAGGGGTTCCTGGACTGGTAGGTTGACGTGTTACAGTTAACAGATTAGACAAGTTTACTTTATAAGTTGCATGGGCACGATTCCTTCTATTTCTAATCAACACAGGAATAGAGATACTGGGTCCTAGCTTATACTCAAAACAGTCGACATTGTGATTTTCACAATAGCAGGGACCCGAAGGACATCACCAAGTATATCCTGTGCTCTGTGAAAATAAAGGACAAGGTTGTTGATGATGTGGCAGTTCTCTAAGCAAAGGACTGGGACATAGGGAAAAATAAGCTCTGCTCTCTTTGGTTAGAACTAGTGTGGCGGAGGGAGGGAGGGGGAGTGTGTTAGAGGGGGAGTGGGTGGTGTGATTGAGGTAGAGAGGGTGAGTGTGGTGGAGGGGGGTGGAAGTTGTTGTGCTCCCATTTGGGACAAAGACAACTTCTCAAAACATTGGGTGATTTTAGTTAGAGTATCAGGAGAGGGGTGGATACTCTGCCTATGAGTACTGTCCTTCATGCTTATCTTGTTTGGACATGGCATTCCAAGAGCATGACGTATGTTGGCACCAAGCATCCGACATCCCATGATGTTTGGATGAACCCCATCAGGTCTAAAGCGATCTTTGCAGTTCCAAAAAATATTGAAATTGTCAATAAACCTTATCCCGTAGTTGAGGCATGCCGATATCAGCCACGTATTCAGCCCAAGGAGTCTACCTAAAAGATTTAATTCCTTTCCCCAAGGTTGGAATGGGGCCTGAGATGAAAACGTGCTGTTGAAAGTTGTTTATTTTCTCCAGTAGCATAGAAAAATCCTTTTTCAGGATCTTAGAGCCAATTTTCCTTTGTAGAATGTAAAAAGACCCAGTGTGGATAATAATCTGCATGTTGCTTGGATGTGTAGAGACAATAACTGGCAACATTTCTGTTAGCTCTCTGACTGATGTGTCAGCCATGGTTAGGATTTTAGTCTTTGCCATTCTGATATGCTTAGTTATGTCGTCCCCAATAGAGGTAGTATCAAGTTTATCAGATGTGGAATTAGCAAAGTTTCTTCTTTCCTTCGTCCTATCAGAGGTTTTAGGGCTATTTCTTGGATTTTGGTTAGCCTAAATGCTAATGTTATGGTTAACTTCCCTAGGTTCATGCAGTATTGAACTCTTATGAACTCTTTAAGTTTAAGAGAAGAGCATGCTATAGATTAAACTGTGTCATTCCTCATTCTCAAATAAACATGTATAACATCAGCAAGGAAACCGTAATGGTTACTTTTTTAACCTCCATTCCCTGATGGAGGGAACGAGATGTTGTATTGATGTAGTGACACTAGGGGGTCGCCCTTGGGAGCCCCAAACACCTCAGATCTTTGAGAAAAGGCCAATGGGAATTGGCGAGCGAAATTTGCATGCCACGCCCCTGGACATACGGGTGTAAAAGGAGCTGGCTCACAACCACTCATTCAGTTTTTGTGCTGAGGAGCCGAGACAGAGACCCGGCCATTTCAGTGGGTAGTTCAGTGTTCTGGCAGGAGGGACACAACATCTGGGCATATAGCTTGGTCGGGGTCTCAGGACCACGTGAAAGTATTCTGGATTGAACTCCAGGCACGTAGACTGACGGAGAATGCCTGCAGGTCCCCTATCCTCTTGATGGACGTGTGCACAGTCAAGAGGGCAGTCTTCATTGAGAGCGCCTTCAGCTCAAATGACTCCTGAGGCTCAAAAGGGGCTCCCCACAGGCCCTGTAGGACAACGGAGAGATCCCATGAGGGAATGAGGTGCGGTCTAGAAGGATTCAGCCTCCTCGTACCTCTAAGGAACCTGATGATCTGGTCGTGCTTCCTGAGAGACTTACAGTCAACTGCATTGTGGTGCGCTGCTATAGCAGCGACATACACCTTTGAGGTTGAGGGGGACAGCCGCCCCTCCAGCCTCTCCTGCAGGAAGGAAAGCATCGACCCTGGGGGTCTTTGCATTGCGAAGAACACCACTTAGCGAACAGACATCACTTCAGGGCATACAGACATCTCATAGAGGGAGCCCTATTCTGAGTGATCGTGTCTACCACCGCGGGTGGTAGGCCACTTAGGTCTTCCATGTCCCATCCAAGGGCCAGACATGGAGATTCCAGAGGTCTGGTCACGTGCCAGATGGTGCCAAATCCTGAGAGAAGAGATCTCTCATCTGTGGAATTCGCCGAGGTGAGCCATATATCTAACAGTTTTCTTGAAAGGTGAATGGATCGGCATAGGAATTCAGCTTGCTGAACACAACTGCTCGGCTCAGAAGAAAAAATCTGAATGAGTGGTTGTGAGCAAGCTCCTTGTATACCCGTATGTCTGGGGGAGTGGCAGAGGTGTTTGGGGCTCCCAAGGGTGACCCCTAGGGTCACTACATCAACGTCGAGAGTGACAGATAGGGAACTACAATTGCTCAAAGGTAAATTAAAGTTTAGGTAAATTACATAGTGACTCATGTCTTAGTAAAGGCAATAGTAAATAAACAGTTCACAGCATCAAAATGAGTGTTATGAGACGTTATAAGCAGTTCTGATAACTAACGCTAATGTTATTAGGTGTGAAATCACCATCAAATAACCCTGTTTCTTTTTATGTGACTGTGATAATCGTTTGCCTTCAATCTGATTCACAGTCTTCACAGATTTCAATCAAATTACTATGTAATTTCACAAATTATTTTACATAAAAACAGCAGATACATACACTCACCTAAAGAATTATTAGGAACACCATACTAATACTGTGTTTGACCCCCTTTCGCCTTCAGAACTGCCTTAATTCTACGTGGCATTGATTCAACAAGGTGCTGAAAGCATTCTTTAGAAATGTTGGCCCATATTGATAGGATAGCATCTTGCAGTTGATGGAGATTTGTGGGATGCACATCCAGGGCACGAAGCTCCCGTTCCACCACATCCCAAAGATGCTCTATTGGGTTGAGATCTGGTGACTGTGGGGGCCATTTTAGTACAGTGAACTCATTGTCATGTTCAAGAAACCAATTTGAAATGATTCGAGCTTTGTGACATGGTGCATTATCCTGCTGGAAGAAGCCATCAGAGGATGGGTACATGGTGGCCATAAAGGGATGGACATGGTCAGAAACAATGCTCAGGTAGGCCGTGGCATTTAAACGATGCCCAATTGGCACTAAGGGGCCTAAAGTGTGCCAAGAAAACATCAGCCTGCACAGTGGTAACAAGGCATGATGGATCCATGTTCTCATTCTGTTTACGCCAAATTCTGACTCTACCATCTGAATGTCTCAACAGAAATCGAGACTCATCAGACCAGGCAACATTTTTCCAGTCTTCAACTGTCCAATTTTGGTGAGCTGAGATGAGTGGTACCCGGTGGGGTCTTCTGCTGTTGTAGCCCATCCGCCTCAAGGTTGTGCGTGTTGTGGCTTCACAAATGCTTTGCTGCATACCTCGGTTGTAACGAGTGGTTATTTCAGGCAAAGTTGCTCTTCTATCAGCTTGAATCAGTCTGCCCATTCTCCTCTGACCTCAAGCATCAACAAGGCATTTTCGCCCACCGGACTGCCGCATACTGGATGTTTTTCCCTTTTCACACCATTCTTTGTAAACCCTAGAAATGGTTGTGCGTGAAAATCCCAGTAACTGAGCAGATTGTGAAATACTCAGACTGGCCCGTCTGGCACCAACAACCATGCCACGCTCAAAATTGCTTAAATCACCTTTCTTTCCCATTCTGACATTCAGTTTGGAGTTCAGGACATTGTCTTGACCAGGACCACACCCCTAAATGCATTGAAGCAACTGCCATGTGATTGGTTGATTAGATAATTGCATTTATGAGAAATTAAACAGGTGTTCCTAATAATCCTTTAGGTGAGTGTATGTTCCCCTTCTGTCGCTCTCTCCACGTTGTGTCAGAGAAGCGACACTAGGGGTCTCTCTTGAGTGCCGATATTCACCTCTGAACTATGAAAAAAGGCCAGTGAGAGTTGGCAACCAGTATTTGCATGTCCCGCCCCCGGACATACGGGTATTTAAGCGGCGCAAATACGGGAGTTCATTCAGAAAATTTCTTCGGAGCCGATGGTCGTGTCTGCAACTGCTGCATACTACACACCGAGTTCCTGTCATCCCTCTGCTGCATAACTGTTGGATTCCACGGCGCACAACAGCAGCTTTCTCCTGTTTGCACGGCTGTGCATTCCTGCCCCTGGGCGCATCGACAGTGCAGATTTAAAAACTCTCACAAGTTTTTTCCCTAAAAGAGTGATTTTATTTAAAAGAGTAATTTCCTCTAAAAGAGCAAAACACAGCGGCATTGAACGTCCTTTTAAGGACGCGTCTTTATAAAGATTCCGCCCCTGTGTTGTTTCTGGATGCGGTAGAGTGCTCTCCGCTTCCGACGGCCACAGGCGCTGTCTCGTGTGTCTGGGTAGCGATCACACCGAGGCTGCGTTTGTGGATGGTTCATGTTCTCACTGCGAGAACATGACCATGACAATGTTGCGGTCGCGGCTTGCTTACAACCGTGAGCAAGCCACTCCAGCCGCCCCCCGTATTGCTCCTTCTTCCCACGGGATTGAGGACGATGCGGCTGGCGATGGAGGCGATTTGGGGATGGCTGCGGGTGCAGCTCCGCCGGGTATGCCCCCTCGGACCACCCGCGCCCCAGCATGTTCGTTGATTCCCGTCCGTGCTCGAGGCGGCGGCGACTCGCCTCACAGCCAGTCAGCCGACCCTCTTGCGATGGAAGCCGATGAGCTCGCCACAACATCGGAGGGCGCGGCATCTGATGCAGAGGACTCCCCTGGGCTGCCGCCTTCGGGCTTGCACGCCCAGGCTGAGGCTGACGCACAGATGTCCGACATGCTTTCCAGGGCAGCCAACAGCGTGGGCTTGGATTGGAAGCCTCCATCCTCCCCACAGCCATCACGGCTGGATGACTGGTTCCTGGGGTCTGCGCGCCCGCTCACAGCCTCGCCCCCCCGGTTCCGTTTTTCCCGGAAGTGCATGACGAGCTGACGTCTTCGTTGAGAGCACCCCTCTCCACTCGTCACACCGCCACAGGCTCGTCCGCCCTCGTCACCCTCGACGGCGGAGCGTGCCACGGGTACGCGGCGATTCCCCAGGTGGATAGGGCGGTTGCGATCCATCTATGCCCCGGTACCCCTACCACCTGGCGAGGTCGCCCCGTACTCCCTCCCCGGACCTGTAGAGCAACCTCCACGCTGACAGCGAAGGCCTACAGCGCCACCGGACGCGCCGCTTCCGCCCTGCATGCCATGGCTCTCCTGCAGGTCCACCAAGCCAAGGCACTTCGCAACATGCACGGGGGTGGCCCTGATCCCGACACGCTGCAGGAACTGCGCTCAGCGACCGACCTCGCCCTGAGAGCGACGAAGGTCACAGCGCAACTGTGGCTGAACATGGTCGAGATGCGTGAAGCCGACAAGACTCGCTTCCTCAACGCCCCTGTCTCCCAGTTCGGCCTCTTCGGCGACACCGTCGAGGACTTTGCCCAGCAGTTCTCCACGGTAAAGAAGCAGACGGAAGCCATCTCTCACATCATGCCTCGCCGCAAGCCTGCCGCCACGGCCCATGCCCCGTCTGCTCGCCGAGGGCATCCTCCCGCGGCCAGAAGACAAGCTCCTGCTCCGCCTCAACCCGGGCCCAGCTCTCAGCCCCAGCATCGAGCAAACCGTGGGAAGTTCAAAAAGGTAGCGGGTGGGGTGAGTGGGGTCCAGAGTGATTTTACCAGCCCTTTTCCTCAATCTGGAAGTGTATAGTTCTTGAATGGGGGGTAGGGGGCAACCAATAATCCTCTCAGCAGACCGAACTGTCCTTTGTAGTCTTCTGATGTCTGATTTAGTAGCTGCACCAAACCAGACAGTTATTGAAGTGCAGAGGACAGACTCAATGACTGCTGAGTAGAACTGTTTCAGCAGCACTGGTGGCAGGTTGAATTTCCTCAGCTGGCGAAGGAAGTACAACCTCTGCATGCTCACAATGGAGTCGATGTGTATCTCTCACTTCAGGTCCTGTGAGATGGTAGTGCCCAGGAACCAGAATGACTCCACTGCTGCCACAGTGCTGTTCAGAATGGTGAGGGGGGACAATGTTGGGGTGTTCCTCCTAAAGTCCACAAGAAAGTCCATTTTCAGATCTCTCCAGAGATGTTCAATCGGGTTCAAGTCTGGGCTCTGGCTGGGACACTCAAGAACATTCACAGAGTTGTCCCGTAGCCACTTCTTTGTTATCTTGGCTGTGTGCTTAGGGTCGTTGTCCTGTTGGGAGATGAACCTTCGCCCCAGTCTGAGGTCCAGAGTGCTCTGGAGCAGGTTTTCATCAATGATGTCTCTGTACATTGCTGCATTCTTCTTTCCCTCAATCCTGACTAGTCTCCCAGTTCCTGCCGCTGAAAAACATCCCCACAGCATGATGCTGCCACCACCATGATTCACTGTAGGGATCATATTGGCCAGGTGATGAGCGGTGCCTGGTTTCCTCCAGACATGACGCTTGCCATTCAGGCCAAAGAGTTTAATCTTTGTTTCATCAGACCAGAGAATTTTGTTTCTCATTGTCTGAGAATCCTTCAGGTGCCTTTTGGCAAACTCCAGGCGGGCTGTCATGTGCCTTTTACTGAGGAGTGGCTTCCGTCTAGCCTCTCTACCATACAGGCCTGGTTGGTGGAGTGCTGCAGAGATGGTTGTTCTTCTGGAAGGTTCTCCTCTCTCCACAGAGAAACACTGGAGCGCTGTCAGAGTGACCATGGGGTTCTTGGTCACCTCCCTGACTAAGGCCATTCTCCCCCAATCGCTCAGTTTGGCCAGGCGGCCAGCTCTAGGAAGAGTCCTGGGTGTTCCAAGCTTCTTCCATTTATGGATGATGTGCTCATTGGGACCTTCAATGCTGCAGAAATGTTCCTGTACCCTTCCCCAGATCTGTGCCTTGATATAATCCTGTCTCGGAGGTCTACAGACAATTCCTTGGACTTCATGGCTTGGTTTGTGCTCTGACATGCACTTTTAACTGTGGGACCTTATATAGACAGGTGTGAGCCTTTCCAAATCATGTCCAATCAACTAAATTTACCACAGGTGGACACCAATCAAGTTCTAGAAACATCTCAAGGATGATCAGTGGAAACAGGATGCACCTGAGCTTAATTTTGAGTGTCATGGCAAAGGCTGTGAATACTAATGTACATGTGATTTTTTGTTTTTTGTTTTTTTTTATAAATTTGCAAAGATTTCAAACCAACTTCTTTCACGTTGTCATTATGGGGTATTATTTGGAAAATAATGAATTTAATAAATTTTGGAATAAGGCTGTAACATAACAAAATGTGGAAAAAGTGAAGCGCTGTGAATACTTTCCGGATGCACTGTACTTGGTTTTCTTAATTTGTATTTTTTTTTTTTGTTTTATTGTTATTCATTTGTTTCTATTCATTGCTTTAACTTTTTCGGATTCATTAGTTTTTTATTCTTATTTTATTACAGACTGTTTACTTTTCTTGAACAATTACTTGAGAAATTGAAACAATGCATATAGAATTAACAAATTTGTGGTATCAAAACTGGTATCAAGACTCGTCAGATTTAACTACTGACTGCTGAAATTTTGGGATTGTGACCATGCATGTTTTGTGCATTGTAGATCTTGCTATAATAATAACATTATGACATTTTTTAAAATGTAGATCTAATTACATCAAAATGTGAGACAATGCAATAAAGATATCAACTGAACACAATAACTCTTGCATCAACATAATTGCTGTTTACTTAGTGCTATGGATCATGAAAAACTTTTAACTTGATAGTACATGTCACATCCATTCATATTTTGACACAGGCAAGGAAGAACTTCAGTAGACATAATGACTTTCAGGCTACAGCAACAACATCATATACGGGTTGCGCAGCTGACACGTGTGCGACCAAAACCATGAAAAACATTGTTAGAAATTTGATGAATGAAATGAATGATCATGAGGAGAGTCAAATGTCAGCTTAAGACAATGAAATTGTGGTGAAAAGAAGTCATACACCTTATGCAGGATTAAACCCTAAACTGAGTTTTCTTCTTGAACTTCAAATTAAAAGGTAGTTTACCTTGAGTTTACATGTAAACCAACAATTTATGATAACACTTATCTAACAATTTCCTTCCCTATCAATGGTATGAAAAGTTTATTGTGATAAATATTAATATTGAGCAATAGAAAAATTATTTTGTGATAATATTTTTGGCCATATTGCCCAGCCCTATTTAGCAATGTGTATTTTGGAACTGCAATGCTGTTAGCAATCTCAATATCTCTGCCCATATCAGTGTATTACCTGAGATTTACATTCTTTCTGACAAACAGCCAAAAAAGGGAATGTGAATTATAGTATGTATACTACATTTATAAATTTCATCACACAGTGTTTATCATAAGGGGGCATAGCTTTCGCAACTCAATACTCAACACTCACAACTCATGAGTACTTTTAAATGAGCTTCTCTTTTACACTTAAGTAGTTTTTAGGACAGTAATTTTACTCGAACTACATTTTTTGGGAAGTAAAAGTACTTTTACTTGAGTATGATTTTTCAGTGCTCTTTTCACCCCTGCTCATGACACCAAAACACTTTTACTACATGACTTCTAAGGCAATACATTTTAACATTTGCACTTCATAACTAACTACATTTACAAGCTTATTTGGGCATGATCAAGTTGTGCAGTGGCTCAAATGATAGAGCTTTACACTAGCAATGCAAATGACCGAGGTACAAGTCCAGAGGAGCTTACCAACTGAAAGTGTCTGAGAAGCAATGCAAAATGATGGCACACTTGCATTTTATGACACTATTTGTTAGGTTTAGGGTAGGGAGGTAAGGTTTTTTATTTATTTTTATTTAAAACTCGATAGAGCATTAACCTTATTAACTTCATCTGTTTGGGAGAAAATGTTACGCACTTTTAGTGCCACACAGTGGACATTTCACCTCAGAACTGCCACAATACATGTCATGAACCCCATAATATAATTTTGCATAAATGTTGCCACATTCATGTAATTTTCATAAGTTCAGGCTTTTAGACAAGATGAAGTAAAGTATAGTGTTGCCTCTCTCTCCATGGAACAGGTAGCTACTGTGTGGTCTGCGTAGAGTATTCTTCATCTGGCCACTTAATGTGAAACAAGATCCTCTTCATGTTGTACTAGATCATTAAAGCCTGGTGATTTTCCAAGACACAACAAAAGAGCAAAGTACACGTAGGGGTGTGATTTTCTGACACCAAAACATCCCCACAAAAGACTTCCAAGAATATTCACAGTGAAAATGCCAAATCTGGAGAAAAGGCAGCTGCACATTATAAACAAGTGCGTAATGGGTGACTGGTCCATTGCATTATACAGCAAAGATTAATTCTGCTTTAGGATGTTCTGGTTGGTTTTATCATGTTCCTAAACATTCTTCACATCCCCTTATTTATTGGAGCTGAATGAAAACATATCCCTCTTAACTTGTCTGTGCATTGTGGATTGACTTGATAACATTTAAGAATCACTGAGGTCAAGCAATGATGTCAATGGCTCAGACAATGAGGACTAGTTTGCTTAACACAGAGAGATTTTATAAAACACTTGCCAACTTGCAAAAACAATAAGCTTATTACATTTATCACTTTTTTCCAAAGTTTGTTTCTACCTTTCTTTACTTTGCTCCAATTATAAGCTGAACTCATTATTTGTGCTTTAAACTCCTGAGACCCAAGCATGACTGCTGTATTCTTTTTAAATTGTAAATAATTTAACTTTTTGATTTGGATCTATCATCTAATAAACATGCAACAACATAATATATATATATTAGGGCTGTCGATTTAACTCGTTAATTTAGTGCGATTAATTTTATTAAAAATAACGCGGTAAAAGAATTAACGCAATTAATCGCAATGCCCCCGGACTGTAATAAGAAAGATTCCTGAGAAACGCAAGCTTATAGTACCACCTGTTTACTCCAGAGGGCAGTAAGTGAAACTTCAGCTGAATGGGCAATGCACAGTTTATACAGTGAACAAAACAACCATCCTGCAGACAGCACAACACAAACATGCGTTACGTTTTTGCGTTCAAAACACTTGAAGGAGCGCAAATTCGAACTAAGAGATCTCAAGATGTGTTCGAAGTATTAAACTATATTTAACTTGTGACCTAAAAATCTTATGTTTCTGATTCAGCGCACCCGAGATGCTACACAATCATGTCTGATGCAGGTGCACATTGACGGGTCCTTAAATAAGCCCTCTTAATAAAGCTCCAACTGATTGACATATTCACTTGTGTAATGGATTGCTGTGAACTGTGTGCCAATGATTGACTTATGATCAATAATATGATAGTAAACAATACATTGTATTCTAAAGCCGCTTTTTGTATTGTCTTATCAATTATTAACTCTTCTGCTACAGGAATGTAATGCATTTTAATTATCTGAATATTTTTTATTTTATATATATATATATGTATATGTATATATATATAATTGAAAAATATTTAAAGATAACTATGCATAATTATTTCATCATTATATATTGAATTATTGTTATATGAGGTTCTTTCTCAGCAAATATTTGTATATGCGATAAATTGCGATTAATTAATCGGGACACCATGTAATTAATTCGATTAAAACTTTTAATCAATTGACAGCCCTAATATATATATATTTAATGAGTAAATAGTTTTCCTAAAAATGTATGGCAACATACTAGGTGGACAGCAGACCAAAGTTATTTTCTTTTTCTTTTTTTTAATCAAATTGTTTATGTTTATAGGAGTGTTGGATATTCATGTTTTTGAGACGTTACAGACATTACATCAAGAATTAGAATCAATAATTCTGATTCAAGTAATGGCGAGCATCATCCATTCACAGTCTGTCTCCCTCATTTTCTTCAAGGACTCTTATTTGGAAGTTTTCCCCTGCACTACGTTTCCCAGAGTTCACTGCCTTAATCACTTCCATCGGTTCATCATAATCATCCGCACCTGCATTCCATTCCCTCATTAGTTTCCCTGTATATATACACTCACCTAAAGGATTATTAAGAACACCTGTTCAATTTCTCATTAATGCAATTATCTAATCAACCAATCACATGGCAGTTGCTTCAATGCATTTAGGGGTGTGGTCCTGGTCAAGACAATCTCCTGAACTCCAAACTGAATGTCAGAATGGGAAAGAAAGTTGATTTAAGCAATTTTGAGCGTGGCATGGTTGTTGGTGCCAGACGGGCCGGTCTGAGTATTTCACAATCTGCTCAGTTACTGGAATTTTCACGCACAACCATTTCTAGGGTTTACAAAGAATGGTGTGAAAAGGGAAAAACATCCAGTATGCGGCAGTCCTGTGGGCTGAAAATGCCTTGTTGATGCTAGAGGTCAGAGGAGAATGGGCCGACTGATTCAAGCTGATAGAAGAGCAACTTTGCCTGAAATAACCACTCGTTACAACCGAGGTATGCAGCAAAGCATTTGTGAAGCCACAACACGCACAACCTTGAGGCGGATGGGCTACAACAGCAGAAGACCCCACCGGGTACCACTCATCTCCACTACAAATAGGAAAAAGAGGCTACAATTTGCAAGAGCTCACCAAAATTGGACAGTTGAAGACTGGAAAAATGTTGCCTGGTCTGATGAGTCTCGATTTCTGTTGAGACATTCAGATGGTAGAGTCAGAATTTGGCGTAAACAGAATGAGAACATGGATCCATCATGCCTTGTTACCACTGTGCAGGCTGGTGGTGGTGGTGTAATGGTGTGGGGGATGTTTTCTTGGCACACTTTAGGCCCATTATGTCCCAATTGGGCATCGTTTAAATGCCACGGCCTACCTGAGCATTGTTTCTGACCATGTCCATCCCTTTATGGCCACCATGTACCCATCCTCTGATGGCTACTTCCAGCAGGATAATGCACCATGTCACAAAGCTCGAATCATTTCAAATTGGTTTCTTGAACATGACAATGAGTTCACTGTACTAAAATGGCCCCCACAGTCACCAGATCTCAACCCAATAGAGCATCTTTGGGATGTGGTGGAACGGGAGCTTCGTGCCCTGGATGTGCATCCCTCAAATCTCCATCAACTGCAAGATGCTATCCTATCAATATGGGCCAACATTTCTAAAGAATGCTTTCAGCACCTTGTTGAATCAATGCCACGTAGAATTAAGGCAGTTCTTAAGGCGAAAGGGGGTCAAACACAGTATTAGTATGGTGTTCCTAATAATCCTTTAGGTGAGTGTATATATATACCCTCTAGTTTTGTTCATCACTTGTCAGTCCTTGAAGTGTTACGTTAAGTTTTGATATTAAGATTTATTGTTAGTTCCACTCCAGCGTTTATTATTAAAGGATTAAAATAATCTACTCCTGCGTCTCCTCTCTGCCTCTTCCACTCTTAGACACAAGTGTTACACACTGCCATCCATGTTAAAATAAAATGTAGCATTATAAATTCTGAATCTAAGTATTGATCATCATTGTCCCATGTCTGCCAAACAAATCTGTAGCCTGAAACTGAACTTTTGGTCAGATGTTAGGAGTGAATGCACTTGGCTGCATAGGAAAGCTACATGATGCTCCCTTGCTCCCTATTTAGTGAATTACTAAAGCTCCAGTGTGATGTCTGTCTGTGCTGGTCACAGAACAGTTCAAAATGTAACTTATTTTCACCCTTATGCCATATAAAGCCTCTAAAAGCAACAATTTTCAGTTTTTAGATGCACCCATTGATTCTCAATGTGATAATTCAGTGAGGATTTCCAACCCGATCTCATGAAAATTAGTACATAATTTACGAGTTGGCTATTTTGTATGGTCTCGCACTATATTGTTCGCATAAACTAATACAACTTAATCACGTACAAATTCCTGGATGTCTAATTCAGAAATAAGCATGAGTTCCACACACGAGACACTAAGGACATACTTATTAATACTGTGCCCTAACCCAAACCGCTTATCTAAACTTAACCAATCAGTAGAGTGTTTAACCATGATAGGAAGCTGTTGTGTGTGACAGAAGCAAGTAATTGTCACGTATTAGATGGAAACGATGTCCAGCAACGTTATTGGCTGTAGTGAAATTCATAGAATTCAAACGAGTGCAGTCGCAAAATATCATATGAATTAGCCACATTTTTAAAAGTCGTTGGAATCCTGATGATTTCGCTGTGAGAGTGTGTTGAGATTTCTATGGAAAAAATCACTAAATTACACATTAGTATACACTGTGTTTAGCAGCATGGCGTTTCACGATTAATCGCTCAAATCTTAAAAATGGCGTATCGGGGGGCTGGGTAGCTCAGTGAGTATTGACGCTGACTATAACCCCTGAAGTCGCGAGTTCAAATCCATGATGTGCTGAGTGACTCCAGCCAGGTCACCTAAGCAACCAGATTGGCCCGGTTGCTAGGGAGGTTAGAGTCACATGGGGTAACCTCCTCGTGGTCGCGATTAGTGGTTCTCGCTCTCAATGGGGCGCGTGGTGAGTTGTGTGTGGATTGCAGAGGGTAGCATGAGCCTCCACATGCTGGGAGTCTCTGCGGTGTCATGCACAGTGAGCCATGTGATAAGATGCACAGATTGACTGTCTCAGAAGCGGAGGCAACTGAGACTTGTCCTCCACCACCTGGATTGAGGTGAGTAACCGTTACCGCACCACCACGAGGACCTACTAAGCAGTGGTAACTGGGCATTCCAAAATTGGGAGAAAAGGGGGTAAAAAATTTTTGGCATATCGATGGCATATCGGATGAAACTAGAGACTCATTTGACTCAAACAGGCTTCAATGTAAAAACTTAATTAGGTTTCTTACCAGATGTAGTTTTGTTGGTATTTCAGATCAGTCAGTTTAAATTAATTTAAATGATACGTTTCGTATAGCGAAGCCAAAATACATCGTCTACGCATGTGTTCGCAGGGTCGCACAAGGTTAAAGATGCTGTAAGTGTTTTCTTTTTTATGGAAAAGAATGCAGAAAATGTCCTATTTCCTTAAAGAAATCACTGAAATAAGTGTCCTGACATACCTTACCAGTCACTGTGACAGCTCTAGAGTCTGTAAACAGCAAACAAAAATGTGTCATTTTTTGGGCTTTGACGCTTTCTGCCTGTCAATCATTCCACGCATTCTCAGTGTTGTAGTTGAAGCCAGAACCACCACTCCCTATATGCATATTACACAGTCTTTGTAGTGCACCAACTCCCTATTTGGGCATCAGAAAATCCCCTGGTTGCACTTCCTTGCTGCAGTTGTTCCTGAGTGGCTGCACAAGCTCTGATGATAACACAGCTGATTCATCATTGGTCAGACTCACAACGTGACAATGGTGACGTGTGTTTCATGGTCTGGGTTTGCAATGGCAAACAACACATAAAAATTAACACACCTAAACACTCTTATTCTATTTGCACTTTTTTCAAAAGCATTTTAACTACATTTATCAAGCTCAAAAACATTCATCCCTGTTACAATGTTAAGATAAGAACAATGATCAAACTAAATTTTTCCCCCTCTTATTCATGGACAAAACAGTATAAACCAAATATATTTACAAACCAATATGTGATTTCAAACTTGCTAACCTCCTATGAAGTAATGCAACAAGGTCACACATATACTGGCTTATAACAGGGTTGTAAGCACGTATAATATTTAGTTTGACCTTCTGAGTTGGACAAATACCATTTCCTATAGTTTAAACCCCTACTTTCACTGACATTTATTTCACTGTCAGCAAACATTTGACTTTTTTTTACATTTTACTTTTAAAGCATTTGAGTTATCTTTGCACTCTTAATATGTATGTAATATGGATGAAAATTATACAAATTGGTATGACGATGGATAATATTCCCATTGAAATACTGAACAATATGTTGCTTTAATGGTATTCAATATAACAGTAGTCAGCAAGCAGGGAAGCATTAACCCACATTAAACGCTATCACAGTTACACCAGGCCCGCCGTCAGATGGGGGTCAAAAGGTACAGATGACCCCGAGCCAAAGGTCTATAGCTGACCCTTAATGGGATCAAGTACAACAATTTACTTACTGACTTATATCACCGAAAATAGAATGCATATGTATTTACATGATAAATACATACATTTTTATCATTAAAACACATTTCAACTTGTCATCTGATTCTGATACCCCATCCCCCCACTGTTATTGTGAAAATAGTTTGGTCGAAACACCTGGCCAATCAGATGTGTGGAACAAACACAATGTGCATTGTGCAGCTAATGTAAAGCGGGGACTGTCAAGAGAGTCACAATGCCTCACCAAAGGCTAAAATCAGGGGTACAAAAAGAAAAGAGAGCAAATACAGTGCAAAAGTGAACGAAAGATGCAGAGAGGCGATGGCCAAATTTCTTGCCAAGCATGAAGCACTAGGTATGAAGAGAGGAGCTAGTGTAGACTAGCAAATAAAACTACAGCTAGCTAGCTTAAACTATAAATAATGTTCGCATGTTCACTTAACTAGATAATATATCAATATAATAGATAGATATAAATTCCCTTATAAGTAGGGAATGGTACCAAAACCTTGTATAAATCGGGCCCCGTTGCAAAATTATTAAAGACCGTAGTATTGATAAACTTCGACATTACGGTTCTTTTTAACGTCTTGGTGTAATTGGTGTACACTGGAGTGGTACTGTTAAGTAGAAGGTTGACGGTTCGATCCCCACAGCCACCATTGTGTCCTTGAGCAAGGCACTTAACTGCAGGTTGCTCCGGGGGGATTGTCCCTGTAATAAGTGCTCTGTAAGTCACTTTGGATAAAAGCGTCTGCCAAATGCATAAATGTAAATGTAAATGTAATTTATAATCACGCTGCTGCAGCCTCTCTACTCTGTTTCGGAGCTGTGCTACACACACACACACACACACACACACACACACACACACACACACACACGTTGTGTTTCCATGTTTTATGGGGACTTTCCATAGACATAATGGTTTTTATACTGTACAAACTTTATATTCTATCCCCTAAACCTAACCCTCACAGAAAACATTCTGCATTTTTACATTTTCAAAAAACATAATTTAGTATGATTTATAAGCTGTTTTCCTCATGGGGACTGACAAAATGTCCCCACAAGGTCAAAATTTTCGGGTTTTACTATCCTTATGGGGACATTTGGTCCCCACAAAGTGATAAATACACGCTCACACACACAAACACACACACACACACACACACACACACACACACACACACACACACACACACACACACACACACACACACACACACACACACACACACACACACACACACACACACAAGGGATGACCAGATCCTAACAAACCAAATGTGGGACAAAGAGTAGCTATGTTAATGTGGGACTCGTTACCAATTCTGAGAAGTCAGAAATCTATCTAAATTAAAAAATAAACATCGCAATTTTCCCGCCGCTATGTAAGCAGCAAAGATGGTGACAGGTCCACCTGCACTTGACCCACATGTGCGCAGTTTGATTGACATCAAACACAGCCCCACAATTAACAATTGATAAAAACAAACTGATAAGTAGTATCGATCAGAGCAATAGCATTGATAAAATCATACCGATACCCATCCCTACATATAAGGCAATTATATTGCAACCTGCTGGAATTACTAAAGCTTGCAATTAGCTCATTTTTAGGCCTGAAGTCAGCAAGAAAATAATCAGACCATTCCTATGATATCACCCTCTATCAGAAACTGAGGGAGAGATGAGCATCCCTAAACAGTGAGTGTGTGAGTAACACAAGGATGGGTGGGTGGAGGTGGACGGTGCTGGAGTGGGTGTGGATGAGGGCAGTGCCGTGGTAAGTAGAGGTTGCTGTTTTTGTTGTTGTTGTTTTTTAAATAAATAAACAAAAATCATTAAGAGTAAGAAAGCGCTCCTTATTAGAACATTAGTTTTTCATATTCAGGTTGGCAATGAGCATGTACAAACAGCATACAAGCACTCCACACAGTCAAAGTCTGTCGCATCCCAATTTGGAAAATGTTGCCCCCTGTCTATAAATCCTGATGGCGGATAAACCCTGAGTTACACAAATATTTTGATTTGCACCAATCACTCTTTCGAGAATCTTTCACAGTCATCTTTATGTGTGTGGTGTGGTGTTAGTGACTAAGGACACATCTTTACCTCCATCATGTTCCCGTTACCAAGGTTCTGAAAATATTTACAACTCTCACAAGAGGCGCATAAGAGGTTGTTAGCTTAACTTAGCTGCATACTATTTTCTCAGTAACTGACAGTAACAGGATGTTTTATTGGGTCGTGTGTCTGCGATAGTGATGTGTTTGCTTTGGATAGTACATAGTATACCAAGTGTTACGAACCATAAACCAACATGAAAGGCAATTAGACCAAATCCCAGGTCCACAGATATTCAAAGAGAGTGATGTTAGAGAGAAAGCCCATCCTTTGTGCTCAAAGATGTCTATCTGGTCCTAGATACATGCCCTTGCACAAATCGGGAGTTCATTGCAAATTTGCCTCAAACTTGCAGAAAATTCGCCACTGATAAACTTCACAGGCAAACGAGTTTCGCGGCAAACTTGCGGCAAATTGACCATTGTTGCCAAAGGTTTGCTGCAGGTTCATCACTAGCGGTGAAGAGCTACAAACATTTGAAGCGAATCACAAGCTAGTTTGCATGTGAAAATAATGAGCGGCACATTTGTGCAAAGTTTGCGGCTAGTTTGCCAGAACTCAAGATTTTTTGAATGGGTGGGCATCACTTTGATCATTTTGATTGCATTCGTCAAGTTCAACAATTGTACACTGTTACAAATATTAGTGTAAGAACGATGTTCAAACAAATGTTTTTTCATCTTTAAGGAAGAAAGTGATTAGGGGATATGTCCCCACCATAAATGCCTCGATATTATAACAGCTGTGCATGCTGTGGGTGTTTAGCTCTGGTGATGATAGCGTGCAATAAACCCAAGAACACTGATGACTTCTTAATTATTTCTTAAGTTCACAAACTCCCATGAACAGAACTTACTATTTCTCTCTTTCGATTTTAGCACCACACCTCAAACTAAAAGTCCTTTCCAAAATATAATGGATCCCTTTCACAGATTGCGATGATGAATTTCCTCCTTAATTGAGCACAGTAAACCGTGCCATCTTTTTTAGTTGGCACACATTAAACATCATTAAATTCAAACCTCATTGTTGGTTCTTATGTGTCTTGTGACCAAACAGCATAACATCAAAACTGCCCCATATTCGATTAGGGAGCTGCAGTTGGAAGTTATTGTATGGCTTCAGCAGACATAGAATATAGTACACAAGTCATATTGATTACTTTTACTAAGGTTATATGCTTTTTTTCTTTTTGGAGCTTACAGCCCAGAGTCAGAATTCAAATTCATTATATGGCCAAAAAAAAAAAAAAAACAAAAAAAACAAAAAAAAAACTATGTGAAGATTTTGTAATATATTAGACTCTTACAATATGATATGAACAGCATTTGTGTGGCCTCCCTAATAGTCATTGTGGGTTACAGAAAAGTAGCATTTGAGTGAATTAAAGCACTTAAAATGTCCCTCACTTTTGGCTTTTAGTGTCCACTTTATGGTCTCTGTTCTGCATAAGACCAAGTTATGGAAATTGTTGACCTTAAATTAAAACAAATGTTTCTAACATTCTATAGTTTGTCTGAGACAGTCTCCCAAATGTCAAAAATACAAACTTATTACCCAAACAGGAAATGGTTAGAGATTGGTTAAAATGGTGGGAAAGAGAGGGTAAAGGAGAGGACGGATGCAGATCTGTATTAAATCCAGAGGGGAGGATGGAATGCTGCCTATGATTTCAGCTCTTCAAAAATGTATCATATTAATTTGGTTTGATGGATGATGAGCTTTTATAATTCATGCGTTAATGTGAGTTGAGAAATTATTGGTATGAGAATATAAGACGCAGTTCAGTTATATGCTTCATGTTGTACCATGACAAACGTATCTAAATATCTTCATGTGAAATTTGTTGAGGCAAGGGTAAATCTGGAAATTAAAAGGCTAAATTGGCTGTAGATTTTTGATGTTGTGACATTGTGCTAAGGTCAATAGTTGATCTGTTATTAAATACAAACATGTCACATTTAACATTTTGAAATGCAGTTGATTTCCCATGGAATCTTGCCTAATAGGATGGAATATTTATGAGCGGAACATGCAGGAAATGATGAAAACATCTAAAAGAACACTTGGTTTGGTATGTATTAATACTTTAATTTTTCTTCAAAATTGATGTCACATCAGGAAATTGATATCATAATGAGTGTTTACTTTGTTAGAGCTGTCATTACTGTGGACAGGCAGGAAACATTTACTCTTGAGGAAATTGAACGATTCGACCATAGGATTTAGTTATCAGAATTCAGTCAAGAGATTTGATTTAGTAAAATTCTTTCTTTTCTCATTCTTCCCCTTTACCTCACCTTTTAGTTATTTCTCCACCACTTTAGTATTCAACCATAAAATAAATGTTACTATAACACAATTTTCGCAAATTGACTTTTATGTGCCATGTTCTATGCTTCGCCACAGTTTCCTGGTGAAATGAACACTAGAGGAGTTACAACAGCTGTACGTTTTATCCACTTCCACACAAATCACGACTACAAAGGCTGATTATGACTTTATAAACACTTATTATCACACTATTACTCACACACTGCTATGTTATTGTCGAAACATTTTTACTTTAAAAAAATATAAATTTTAAAGCTTGTTTTACAGACCCACCGACATTTACACACTTATTCTAATGTGACTAGCTTCCGCGGTAGCTCACATGAAGTGTTGGACTTGAAGGACTGTGGTTCGAGTTCAGTCAAGCATGCAAGCTGACACATAAGATGAAAGTGTCATAGAAAATGATGTGGTTGTTTCAGAAAATGTGCTTTTGATGTCAAATTTGCTTTTAAAAAACTATCGTTTAGGTTTTGGTTAAATGTAAGGATGTCTGTTTTGTTTACCTCTCATTTATCTTTTAGTACACAATAGGTTAGATTTAGGCTAAAGTGTAGGGTTAGTGAGGTACATTTTACTCATTAAATCATCCATCTAAATTTCACCTAAAAAACCTTGTCCAATTAAAACATCATTCACTCGCTTTTGGGGCCCCCTGCTGGACATTTATCTGGCAAACTGCAGCCAAACGTGTAACAGCACGGAATTCTCCTTTACAAAATGTTTTGCCATGGTCACGTACATTTCACGAGATCAAGCTGTAAGTATTCCTCATCCTTCCTCTTTTGAATAGTGTAACAATAGAAAAAAAAAACATCCAATTGCCAATGAACAAAAGTGTTTTGGTTATGAGAGACGCGAGATATGTAGTAGTTTTGCAATATGTACATTTGTGTTTCCATAAATCATATTTGTATTGTTATTTCATATCTAATATGTATAATAATGCAAGATATCTATTTATTTGTTAATTACAAGACAAAAGAAGTACTATATTCACACAAATGACTACTATACTATGTAGATTGTCTGTGCAATGATGGTGAATTCTCAGTATTGTGTGTGTGTGTTGATGTACATATATTAAACATGCTATTTGTTACTCAATGTGACGCTGTTGTAAGTGAAGATTTTGAGTAAAAAAGCACTTCAATATTGTTCTGTTTCTCACTCACACCTATTATTTAGCATCAGAAGATATGGATTTAATCACTGGTGTCTTATGGATTAATTCTATGTTTCCTTAATGAGCTTGAAAGTTCTGATCACCATTGACTTGCATTGTGAGGACCTACAGAGCTGAGATATTCTTCTAAAAATCATTGTTTGTGTTCAGCAGAAGAAAGAAAGTAAACATCTCGGATGGCATGAGGGTGAGTAAATGATGGGAGGATTTTCATTTTGGGGTGAACTATCCCTTTTAACTGGTTTGCACTTCTCTCTATTGAGAACTTATGAACTTCAACAAAAAACAAAAAAAAAGTCATTAATTTAAATTGTTTGTTGTTAATTTATTTGAATATGACAGGCCAGTTACCACCTGTGGCATTCTCATGCCACTTCTGAAATACACGGTCAATACTTTTATCCTTGTTTAGGCCACATCTGGTCCACAACAGTTCTTCCTTCAATTTACACACTATGGGACACATCTGGGCCAGAACCATTTATTCAACGATCTCTGGGCCAAATCTGGGCCACACACATAATGTCTACTCAACAATAGAGCATGGGCCAGATCTGGCCCACACCCATTAGCTCTGCTCACTTCATGGTGTGTGGGTCAGATCAGGGCCGAGAACCCAGCCATATACTGGGCCAGAACAACATTAAGTCAGCAATGTGACCCACAAGTGGGCCAGACAAATTTTGCTAACTGGAGATATTTTATTCTATAAATTTTCTTGAAAATGCTTTTACATTTTTACAATATCTGGGTATTTTGTAGATCCATTTGTCATAGATATACAGTATGTGATAGGTGGCTAAAAACTTGAGGAATATAATAATGTTTGGTGAAACACATATGCTCATGGGGATATTGGAAAAACTTACGTCGCCTCTTATAGAAAAGTGAAATGCCTGAAAATATACATGCTCATATATTTGTATAATTTTGTGTTAATATATACAACTAACGTTCAATCATAACTGTCCTGGGATCAGATTTAGTACATTTTGTAAACATAATGTGAGATAATGTTCCTCAGGGACAGGAAAGGGACCACATCCAGAGAATGACCCATTTGATGTTTAATATCCTATTAGTTCAGTTAGAAAACTATTCAGCGCTGGTCGATATGTCCGGTTCCCGACACGCCTCTTCCTTAACCAATCAGGAGTTGTTAACCCTCTGTGGCGAAGCATTGATCATGTTAAGCAGCAGCTGCACGCGTAAGCAGATCTAGTCCGCCAAGACCAAACCTACTCTCAATACCATTTACACAATAAACTATTTTGTCAAATCTACTCAAGAGTTGTCCTAACTGAAATATTATAAATTGTGTACAGTAGAGAGACTGCACTGTGGGCGAGGCTTTCCAGAATGACATTACGGAAATAAAAAGCAAGCAACCAACATAATGTGCTGTCGCTTGTCACAGACGTGGCTAGTTTTGGGTAAAAAGTCAGAATAGCAATGTTGGGCTAGTCACTCAAAAAAGCAGTCCATAAAAAATTACTAATCACTTCTTTAAAATTTGAATCTGATTGCTTTTACTTATTACTTTATTGAAACAAGTCCTCACATTACTAATTAAGTTACTTTCTAAAACACGTTTCATTGAAACATTTTTGTTTTTCTGCTCAACGAATTCAAAATAATTTCTATATTTCTTCTTTGTGCATTGTCATACACCCTTCAGCTATCACAGAAACTCAAACAAACCTTTATATTAGGGATGTCAATCGATTAACATTTTAATGAAATTATTGACATGGTGTCCCAATTAATTAATCGTGATTAATCGCATTTAATCGCATACACAAATAGTTGTTGAAAAAGCCCCTCATATAACAATAACTCAATATATACTGATTATACATATTTCTATCAATATATAATTATACATAGTTATCTTTAAACATATATATATATATATATATATATATATATATATATATATATATATATATATATATATATATATATATATAATTAAATGCATTACATTCTTGTGGCAGAAGAGTTAATCATTGATAAGACTACAAAAAGCAGCTTTAGAATACAATGTATTGTTTACTATCATATTATTGATCATAAGTCAATCCTTGGCACACAGTTCACAGCAATCCATTTCACAAGTGAATATGTCAATCAGTTGGAGATTTATTAAGAGGGCTTGTTTAAGGACCTGTCAATTTACACCTGCATCAGACATGCTTGTGTAGCGTCTCGGGTGAGTTGCGTCATAAACATAAAATGTTTAGATCACTGTGTCAAATTAAATATAGTTTAATACTCCATCTTTAAACACACAAATTGCGCTCCATAAGTGTTTTGAACGCAAGAATGTAACGCATGATTGTGTTGTCTGCTAAATTGTTTTCTTCACTGTATAAACTGTGTGTTGCTCATACAGCTGAAATTCACTTACTGCCCTCTGGAGTAAACAGGTGGTACTGCAAGCTTGCATTTCTCAGGAATCTTCCTTATTATGGTCCGTGGGCATGCGATTAATTACTTAAATTTTTTTAACGCATTCTTTTGTAAAATTAATCGCACTGAATTAACGCATTAAATCGACAGCCCTACTTTATATGAATTCATTTTTTAAATGTATTAGACGTAAACATAATTATTTTTGAAATATCCATCCATCCATCCATCCATCTTCAACCGCTTATCCGAAGTCGGGTCGCGGGGGCAGCTGCTCCAGCAGGGGGCCCCAAACTTCCCTATCCCGAGCCACATTAACCAACTCTGACTGGGGGACCCCGAGGCGTTCCCAGGCCAGTGTGGAGATGTAATCTCTCCACCTAGTCCTGGGTCTTCCCCTAGGCCTCCTCCCAGCTGGACGTGCCTGAAACACCTCCCTAGGGAGGCGGCAAGGGGGCATTCTTACCAGATGCCCAAACCACCTCAACTGACTCCTTTCAACGCAAAGGAGCAGCGGCTCTACTCCGAGCTCCTCACGGATGACTGAGCTCCTCACCCTATCGCTAAGGGAGAAGCCCGCCACCCTTCTGAGGAAGCCCATTTCGGCCCCTTGTACTCGCGACCTAGTTCTTTCGGTCATGACCCAACCTTCATGACCATAGGTGAGGGTAGGAACAAAAATTGACCGGTAGATCGAGAGCTTTGCCTTTCGGCTCAGCTCTCTTTTCGTGACAACGGTGCGATAGAGCGAGTGCAATACCGCCCCCGCTGCCCCGATTCTCCGGCCAACCTCCCGCTCCATTGTCCCCTCACTCGTGAACAAGACCCCGAGGTACTTGAACTCCTTCACTTATTTTTGAAATATGTGTAACCCAATTAATGTACCTTAAATTAATAACCTACATTGAAAGTTGGTACCTGTAATCTGATTACAAAATGTTTAAATGTACTACATAAAAAAAGAGAACAAAACCACAAAATGTATAATTGTACAAAAGTAATGTAACACCTGAATGAATGGAAGATGGAAAGGGTCTTGTCCTGGTCATCTAGGATGATCTTGATGGGCTTGTCTTGATTTTCCATTAAGAAATAGTGTAAATGTGATGCAGAATGATGTTTGTTGTTCCATGTCTTGATTATATTCGTCTCAGGATGTACACATATTTCCTCTGGAGCTTTGGACAGTCAGAGGGAGGTCACTTAAGTGTTTGTGTCTCCCAACCTGTTCTTTTTAAAGTCAGTCCAGTGTTGAGCCAAGACCTTGAGGCAAGCGAGACAGTAGGGTCATTGAATTTGCTCTTTCATGCGTCACCCTCTAAGTCTCAGTTCACTCATCCACCAGCAGGCATTCTCTTCAGACAGGGATGAGCAGTCACCCTCGGCTCCTCAAAAGAGCCTGTATATCAGCAGCCCCCCTCTGTCAGGTTTACTTTTCAACTTAATCAACAAAACTCAACCAGAACAGAGAATCAGAAATAGAAAATAAACAGATGGAATTAGGCTGGGCTTTAGTTAAGTTTTTACATGAGACTGGACTAATTAGAGAAATATAATTTGTGACTAATAAAGTCATGATTTTACACACTCCAATGTAGTAGGTGGCCGTATGCACCTTTCACGATGGTCTGTAACCCACGAGAAAAATAAACAAAGAAGAAGAACAGTGGTCCTGGGTTTAGTATTGTGATTGTGTAAAGCAGTGGTGTAGTTGGGGTCATACGCACATTTACAACGTAAGCTAACTTTTTTCCAGGGCTGTTAGCATATAATGACTTCTAAGGATCAATATTTGCATATACCCTTGGTTTACCCACTTGTTTTGCACTTCAGAATTCAATAATCTACAGTCATGTTAGTTTCCATTTAACTGAACTGGAAAATGTTTTATGAAACTGGAGTTTCTTTGATGTATTTTGTGCGTTATCACTTGAATTCTGTCATTCCCTGCCCCTGACAACCAATGTTGTCCATCATGGACTGAGGGAATTTATGACAGTGAGTAGAGAGAGAGAGAGAGAGTCACCCTCACGCTGAAGCAGTATCAGGTAAAAGTATTTAATGAAATATGTAATCGCCCTGTAATTAAGGAAACAAATTGCGTTCCGTATGAAATCCACATGTGATGCCAGTTGTCCTGTATTTTAGCATCATGCACCCGAACTGCTGAGAATGTTTCACAAATCGAAAGTAATGGACCTGAAACACACATCTTTCGCATGAGTTGTGTGAGATATCGGCTGTTTCTTTAAACAGCAGTGACAATCAGTGGACATCTTCTGTCATGTCATTTAGCATTCAAGTGCATTTTAATTGTTTCTGACCACTGTGATTTTAAAACACCAGTAAACACACCTATTCATGACATGCCATTACATTTTATTGCATATGTCAGAGCTCGTTCATATGAGAGAGAGAGTGAGAGACAGAGAGGTTGATCCAAGATGGCGGCACGGTAGCATGCAGCGGGCACTCCGGAACCCAAACGGTGCTATTTTTGTCACTTAGCCCGACTTTTATGGCACATGGATATCGGAGCAACCGGTGTTCGTGTCTACCATCGCCAGACACTGTTAAAATATAAGATTCATGCAACAACCAAGCTGCATGATGATCTGCAGGAGTTGCTACGTGAACTTGGCTTGCTGCGGAGACCAGGCCTCCAGTCCTCTGCATCGCCTGATGCCGGTGCCAGGGGGAGTTGACGTCATAAGCGGTGTGCGAGGAAGCGAAAGCACGGCAAGAGGGCAGGGGTCCATGCAAGGCTAAAAAAAAAACCTTGCCGGCCAGCTCTCCCATCTATCCTGCTCTCAAATATTTGCTCCCTGGACAATAAACTGGACACCAGCAGACTACACAGCGTGAGCTTAGAGTTTGCTGCGTATTTGTTTTCACGGAGACGTGGCTCAGCGACAGAGTTCCGGAAGCCGCCATTCAGCTAGATGGGCTCGCCTCATGCCAACAGAAATGCAGCTCTGTGTGGTAAGACTCGCAGTGGTGGCTTGTGTGTTTACATCAACACGGAATGGTGCAATAACTCTATGCTAGTCTCTAGTTACTGCTCATCGGTGGTGGAGCTTGTGACTGTTAGATGCAGACCTTTTTATTTACCACAGGAATTCACCACTGTTATTATAACCGGAGTTAACATTTTCCCCAGCGCAAACGCTAAGGAAGCGCTCTGTGAACTGTATAGGCTTATGAGCGAACTGCAGAACGCTCACCCTGACGGACTGTTTATTGTCACCGGAGATTTCAACCATGTGAATCTCAAGACAGTGCTCCCTAAATTCCATCAGTATGTGGACTTTGCAAAGAGAGGGGCGAACATGCTTGATCTGGTTTACACAAACATCCCAGGCGCGTACCGGGCGGAGCCCCGCCCCCACCTCGGCTACTCAGACCACATCTCTGTTATGCTAATCCCAGCATACAGACTGCTTGTCAGATGCACAAAACCGCTTCAGAAGCAGGTGAAAACCTGGCCAGCAGGAGCCATCTCTGCTCTTCAGGACTGTTTTGAGTGTACTGTCTGGCACATGTTCAGGGAGGCTGCAACATATGGCGACTCTACCAACTTGGAAAAATACACAGCATCAGTGACCAGCTACAGGTGTGTGCGCTGCTGAGGACCTGAGACTCTGCCTTCAGAGCAGGCGACAAGGCTACCCTAAGAACAGCGAGGGCCAAACTGTCCCGGGCCATCAGAGAGGCAAAGCAACCAGCATTGTGGATGACCCCACACACCCCTCACACAATCTCTTCACCCTCCTGCTGTCTGGCAAGAGGTACCGAAGCATTCGGGCCCTCACAGCCAGACTGTGTAACAGCTTCTTCCCCCAAGCCATCAGATTCCTCAATAGTCAGAGACTGGACTGACACACACACACACACACACACACACACACACACACACACACACACACACACACACACACGTGTTGCACTTTAATTATTGTCACTTTATACCTGGCTGCTACCTCAATAACTGCTATGTCCATAGAACACTATCTCATAGTATGTTATGTTTACATTTGGCATTTTTAAAAACTGTCATCTTTTTTCACTACTGTGTACTGGTCGGCACTGCATTGTCTCTCACTGTGCATATTGTCCTGTTAATTTTTAGTCATTTATTGTACAGTCCCGTACTTTTTGCACACGTTTGCACGTGCACCTCATATAGGTATGTTATTTAGTCTGTGTAGTCTCATGTGGTTCTGTGTTTGTCCTATGTTGTTTTATGTAACACTATAGTCCTGGAGGAACGTTGTCTCGTTTCACTGTGTACTGTACTAACTGGTTACAATATGGTTGAACGACAATAAAAACCATTTGACTTGACTTGGCTTGACTTGAGGTAAGAAAAACTGTATTACTGCATTAATTCAAAATAAAAGTTCAGTAGTACAGGTTTAGTTAAAACTCTTAACAGGATTTTCTTACATTTCCCTTATGATAAACACTATTTACTGCCAAAACAACGATACTAATCCAATAAGAAATACATTATTTTTATGTTAAGCCTCTCTTCTTCCTGGTTGTTGTATTAAAGCATTTTTAATTTTAAGTTTAGTAGGCAACGTTCACACTGAACGTGTTTTGTGTCCGTCGGCACTGTATTTCTACGTTAAGCAGCGTCTCGGACAGTAACAGCCGTAAATATGGGTCATTCCTACAGTTCTTTGTAAGTCCCCATTACAAGTTTGTGTGGTATTTATATTGTTTAAGTTCACCCAATTACAATTTTGATAGGCATGTTATAAAGAATAAATACTTTTTATAATGTTACACACTTCTGTGCTTAAAAGTTAAATTTTAAATAATTGAAATCATTTTCTGTTCCACTGTGTCACTTCTTCATGTCCCAAAAACTGCACATCAAACATCTTTGACAAAACTAAATGCTAAATGATTGGATTTTTCCCCACATACATGTAAGAGTTAAGTGTTAGATTCTAACATGTATTCATTTGTGGTAAAAAACTGTAACACTTATAGTGGGATTTTTTTGTGTGTGTCTAGATTTATTGCACACCTGTTATGTTATACTATGACCTTTCATTGAAGATATATTGGGGCTTTTCCACTGCACGGTACAACTCGATTCAACACTGCTCGCTTTTTGGGGTTTCCAACTGTGGTTTAGTACCACCTCGGTCGAGGTTCCAGCATCACTAGATTTGCGACACAGGACATCAATCCGCTAGTTTAAAAGCTACAGCGATAGCAGTATAATTTGTTCACACAACTTTTGAATTGTAAAAAGAAATGGCTGTGTGCAAAACCAAGCCGTGGTCAATAAACGAGGTGCATGCGTTCCTCTCGTTAGCAACGAACTAAACATTGTGAAACGAAAAAGTATTTCAGAAAGTGTCTCAGCTGTTGGCCGCACACGGATACCACCGGACCTACCAACAGTGAAGGGAAAAGTAAAAATATACTTTAAAGTGACTATCCAGGAAAAGAGGAAGTGGTTCAACCAAATGGCCATATCTATACCGGCGAACAATGGGAGGGAGAGTGCCCTGGACATGGCCATGGCTGGAGTTCACAATGGAGGATGGTACGTTTTCTTATGTTAACTCTATACTCTGCTCTAAAGCTTCACTTTATTCAGTTGACCAGCTAACCAGGCCAATTTAACTGTTACACTTGTGTAAAATCACCATGCAACAATTGCTTTATGCAACACAATGAGCTAGTAGCTAACAGCTAGCTGTCATGTTATAGTTTATAGTTTTGTGTCACGTTTAAGATGATGTCACGGCAGTAGAGGCGATGCAACTACCCTGTTATTGTCCACCCTGACGCTGCCCATTTAACTGGATGGACATGTGAATTTTTTAGTAATTTAGCTTGACCAGTTTGACAAATGCAATCTTGAATATGTCCCTGTAATGATGAAACATGAAGAAACTTGAAAAAGTATGTTTTATTTTTCAAAAGTTTCAAAGCCGGAATGTCACCAAATTGTATGAATGACCCATTTACAAAATGTACAGAGTTGCAGTTCCTCAGCTCTCTATATGCAGATTATGCAGTCTACAGTAAGAGTAAAGTGCAGTTTACAGTAAGAGTAAAGTGCAGTCTACAGCAAGAGTAAAGTGCAGTTTATAGTAAGAGTAAAGTGCAGTCTACAGTAAGAGTAAAGTGCAGTCTACAGTAAGAGTAAATTGCAGTTTATAGTAAGAGTAAAGTGCAGTCTACAGCAAGAGTAAAGTGCAGTTTATAGTAAGAGTAAAGTGCAGTCTACAGTAAGAGTAAAGTGCAGTTTACAGTAAGAGTAAAGTGCAGTCTACAGTAAGAGTAAAGTGCAGTTTACAGTAAGAGTAAAGTGCAGTCTACAGCAAGAGTAAAGTGCAGTTTATAGTAAGAGTAAAGTGCAGTCTACAGCAAGAGTAAAGTGCAGTTTATAGTAAGAGTAAAGTGCAGTCTACAGTAAGAGTAAAGTGCAGTCTACAGTAAGAGTAAAGTGCAGTCTACAGTAAGAGTAAATTGCAGTTTATAGTAAGAGTAAAGTGCAGTCTACAGTAAGAGTAAAGTGCAGTCTACAGTAAGAGTAAAGTGCAGTCTACAGCAAGAGTAAAGTGCAGTTTATAGTAAGAGTAAAGTGCAGTCTACAGCAAGAGTAAAGTGCAGTTTATAGTAAGAGTAAAGTGCAGTCTACAGTAAGAGTAAAGTGCAGTCTACAGTAAGAGTAAAGTGCAGTCTACAGTAAGAGTAAAGTGCAGTTTATAGTAAGAGTAAAGTGCAGTCTACAGTAAGAGTAAAGTGCAGTTTATAGTAAGAGTAAAGTGCAGTCTACAGTAAGAGTAAAGTGCAGTTTATAGTAAGAGTAAAGTGCAGTCTACAGTAAGAGTAAAGTGCAGTCTACAGTAAAAGTAAAGTGCAGTCTACAGTAAAAGTAAAGTGCAGTTTATAGTAAGAGTAAAGTGCAGTTTATAGTAAGAGTAAAGTGCAGTTTATAGTAAGAAACTTCGCAAGCTATGCCATTTATCAAATGATGAAATATTAGTAGTTCTCCTTTTTTTGTGGGTGGGGGGACTTTTGTGGTAGGTTCCTCTCCCCTGCAATCATCGCCTTCCGGCAGGATCTGATGGTTCGAGCAAGAATCCTGATGCTGAACCATAGGACAGGGCTTATGCCAAGGGAACAAATCTATAACTATTCATGTTATTCCATATTATCAAGTCCTTGGAGAGAAATGGAAGCCTGAGCGATAATTCTCACAGAGGACTCGTAGTTAACATTGCATCAATCATTCATTCAATTCTGGCATCCCATCCAATCATGATCTAGCCAACCGAGATGCTGAACCGTAGGATTGGGCTAATGCCAAGGGAACTAATCTCTCACTTCTCATGTTATTCCATATTGACGAATCCTTGGAGAGAAATTGTGTTACATTTCCCAACCCTAACATTGAAAATTAATTTATTTTATTTTGCTTTGCAAAAGCACAAAATTACATGAGATGAGATGAGTTCTGTCTGATACTGATGATTTGTCTGATTGTAAACATCTGTGTGTGTTTGTGGGTGTAAATGGCAAGACATGTCATGGCGTATAAGACAAAAAAAAAAGTGCAGTAAACAATATGTGATCGTGTGAAATGTCTTCACTTTAAGAACACATTTGGAGCTTTGCCAAAAGGAAACCTTTGTGTACCTTTCCATGTAATACAGTGACTCTCCTTGGCTATTTCTGTCTGATGTCCGGTTGACAATGCTTTCATCCATCATTCCAATGCATTTTGTAAGTGTTGTAAGCTTTAGAGTTTGGGGCCTTGCTTGAAGATCCCAACATCCTCAAAACAGACCACTCTTGTTCTGGCAGTACAAATGTCTTGGTGTGTACATCAACATCCATAGTTAATTTTTATATTGTAGCATGCATAATTGTTTTTTGAATGCAAAAAAAAAAAAAAAAGGAAAAAAATACTAAGTATGCTTTTCTTAGTTCCAAGGAAAACCTGACGACATTAAGAGAATAGTTTATCCAGAAATTGAAATTCTGTCATTATTTTCCCAAACTAATATAATTCCAAAACAGTATAACTTTCTTCTAACAATTTTTTATTTTTTAGGAATATATATATATATATATATATATATATATATATATATATATATATATATATATATATATATATATATATATATATATATTCTAAAAATATAAATATATATATATATATATATATATATATATATATATATATATATATAATGTATAATGGTTACTGTTCTCCATGTAATTAATTAAAAAAGGACAAAGCATGATACAATTTATTTATAATAAAATATTAATTTGCTCTATTCAAAGTCCTCTAAATGTCATTAAATAAATGTAAGTAATTATTAACTAATTATTTTGACATCCTGTCTAGTTTTCCATTATCAGAGAATACCAACTTAAATGTCGATCTTTTCCTCACACGATCACTATAGTATGGTGTCATAAGATATAAAACACAGTGCAGAATATGGCCCACTTTAATGATACTTTAATGATGCTTTTCTTGTCATAGTGGAACGGCATGAAGGTAAGTAAATAATTATATAATTTTCTGTTTTGGGTGAGCTATTTTAATCTAACAATAATGGAATCTATGTTTCTAAATATTACTTTATGAGAATACTGGAAGCCAGTTTATTTCCACTGTTGGATCCAGTTTACTGCCCACTTTCCTAAGAATGAGGAAGGATGTTATCCCATATCCTGTTTCTATGAGTGTTTATGAAGCCCAAGTCACCTCTATGAACCCCTTTTAAAAAGAGACAATGGGACACATTTGTCAGGAAATAACAGAACCACTGGTTGTCAATGAAACAGTGATGGTCATTATAACATCAATTGTTATAACTGATCCAAGATGGCGGCGCAGTAGCACGCAGCGGCCACTCCGGATCCACAATGGTGCTATTTTTGTTAAAAAAGCCCGACTTTTGCAACACATGGACATCGGAGCAACCGGTGTTCGTGTCTACCATCACCAGACACTACTGAAATATAAGACTCATGCAAAAACCAAGCTGCATGATGACCTGCAGGAGGCGCTACGCATACTCGGCTTGCTGCGGAGACCAGGCCTCCAGCCCTTGGCGTCGCCTGATGCCCGTGGCCGGGGGAGAGGACGTCGTAAGCGGTGTGCGAGAAAGCGGAAGCGCGGAAAGAGGGCGGGGGTCCATGCTAGGCTAAAAACAAACCCTAGCCGGCCGGCTCTCCCGTCTATCCTGCTCTCAAATGTTTGCTCCCTGGACAATAAACTGGACTATATCCGACTCCAGCAGGCTACGCAGCGTGAGTTTAGAGACTGCTGTGTCTTTGTTTTCACGGAGACGTGGCTCAGCGACAGAGTTCCGGATGCCGCCATTCAGCTAGACGGGCTCACCTCGTTTCGTGCCGACAGAAATACAGCTCTCTGCGGTAAGACTCGCGGTGGTGGCTTGTGTGTTTACATCAACACGGAATGATGCAAGAACTCTCTGCTAGTCTCTAGTTACTGTTCATCGCTGTTGGAGCTTGTGACTGTTAGATGCAGACCTTTTTATCTACCACGGGAATTCACCACTGTTTGCATAACAGGAGTTTACATTCCCCCCAGCGCTAACGCTAAGGAAGCGCTCTGTGAACTGTATGGGGCTATGAGCGAACTGCAGAACGCTCACCCCGACGGACTGTTTATTGTTGCCGGAGATTTCAACCATGCAAATCTCAAGACAGTGCTCCCTAAATTCCATCAGTATGTGGACTTTGCAACGAGAGGGGCGAACGCGCTTGATCTTGTTTACACAAACATCCCAGGCGCGTACTGGGCGGAGCCCCGCCCCCACCTCGGCTACTCAGACCACATCTCTGTTATGTTAATTCCAGCATACAGACTGCTCGTCAGACGCACAAAACCGCTTCAGAAGCAGGTGAAAACCTGGCCAGCAGGAGCCATCTCTGCTCTTCAGGACTGTTTTGAGTGTACTGACTGGCACATGTTCAGAGACGCTGCAACATATGGTGATTCTACCAACTTGGAGGAATACACAGCATCAGTGACCAGCTACATCAGCAAGTGCATTGATGATGTCACTTTCTCCAAGACCATCACCACACGCTCCAACCAGAAGCCGTGGATGACTGCGGAGGTGCGCACACTGCTGAGGTCCCGAGACTCCGCCTTCAGAGCAGGTGATAAGGCAGCCCTAAGAACAGCTAGGGCCAAACTGTCACGGGCAATCAGAGAGGCAAAGCGCGCACACGCCCAGAGAATCCACAGTCACTTCCAGGACAGCGGTGACACGCGGCGCATGTGGCAGGGCATCCAGACCATCACCAACTACAGGACAACATCAGTTGCCTGTGACAAAGATGCCTCCCTTCCAGATGCGCTGAACGACTTCTACGCTCGGTTTGAAGTGCAGAACGACGTGATGGCGAGGAAGTCCACCCCTCCTCCCAACGACCAGCTGCTCTGTCGTACCACGGCAGATGTGAGGAAAACTCTACGTAGAGTCAACCCACGGAAGGCTGCTGGACCAGACAACATTCCTGGCAGAGTGCTCAGAGGATGTGCAGACCAGCTAGCAGATGTTCTTACTGACATCTTCAACATTTCTCTGAGCAGCGCCGTCGTTCCAACGTGCTTCAAGGCCACCACCATCATCTCCATGCCAAAGAAGTCTTCAGTGTCCTGCCTCAACGACTACCGTCCCGTCGCACTTACACCCATCATCATGAAGTGCTTCGAGAGGCTCGTCATGAGGCAGATTAAGACCCAGCTGCCCCCCTCACTAGACCCACTGCAGTTTGCGTATCGTTCAAACTGCTCAACGGACGATGCCATCACCACAACCCTCCATCTGGCCCTCACCCACCTAGACAATAAGGACTCATACGTTCGAATGCTGTTCATAGATTTCAGCTCAGCATTCAACACAATCATTCCCCAGCACCTGATTGGAAAGCTGAACCTGCTGGGCCTGGACACCTCCCTCTGCAACTGGATCCTGGACTTCCTGACTGGGAGACCTCAGTCAGTCCGGATCGGGAACAGCATCTCCACCACCACCACACTGAGCACTGGGGCCCCCAGGGCTGTGTGCTCAGTCCACTGCTGTTCACTCTGCTGACTCACGACTGTGCAGCAATGCACAGCTCGAATCACATCATCAAGTTCGCCGATGACACGACCGTTGTGGGTCTCATCAGCAAGAACGATGAGTCAGCATACAGAGAGGAGGTGCAGCGGCTGACGAACTGGTGTAGAGCCAACAACCTGTCCCTGAATGTCGACAAAACAAAAGAGATGGTTGTTGACTTTAGGAGAGCACAAGGTGAACACACTCCGCTGAACATCGACGGCTCCTCTGTGGAGATCGTCAAAAGCACCAAATTCCTTGGTGTTCACTTGGCGGAGAACCTCACCTGGTCCCTCAACACCAGCTCTATCACCAAGAAAGCCCAGCAGCGTCTCTACTTTCTTCGAAGGCTGAGGAAAGCACATCTCCCAACCCCCATCCTCACTACATTCTATAGAGGGACTATTGAGAGCATCCTGCAGAGGATAGTGAGGACAGCTGAGAAGATCATTGGGGTCTCTCTTCCCTCCATCAAAGACATTTACAAAAAACACTGTATCCGCAAAGCAACCAGCATTGTGGACGACCCCACACACCCCTCACACAAACTCTTTACCCTCCTCCCGTCTGGCAAGAGGTACCGAAGCATTCGGGCCCTCACGGCCAGACTGTGTAACAGCTTCTTCCCCCAAGCCATCAGACTCCTCAATACTCAGAGACTGGTTTGACACACACGTGTCCTGAGTTGCACTTTAATTACTGTCACTTTATAACTGTCTGCTACCTCAATAACTGCTATGTGCATAGAACACTATCTCATAGTACGTGCACTTTATATAGGTATATATAGGTTTTTTATATAGGTATTTTATTTCGTTGTGTTGTCTCATGTGGTCCTGTGTTGGTCCTTTGTTGTTTTTATGTAGCACCACGGTTCTGGAGGAACGTTGTCTCGTTTTGCTGTGTACTGTACTAACTGTATATGGTTGAAACGACAATAAAAACCACTTGACTTGACTTGTACCATACTCCCATTTCCCATATTAGCTGTCTTACCAGGCCTGATGAGATTGAAGGTTTACTTATAAAATATAATTAGATTGTCAATTACAGTGTGTATTTAAGTGTTTCACATATGCCATTTTGCATGGGGTGCCTTGTCTGTCCCTGAGGAAAATCATCTTTTATGACATTTAAAACATTGAAAATGCTGTCAAGACTATTATATTTAAGTTTTAAAAGCTGAGGCATGTGCTTTCCACATTTGTTACCTTTCCTTTTGAAATGCTGTCATAAATGATATAGAGTGTGTATTATCTCAACATGTTTCAAAGTCAAATATTGTGAGATCGGATAAGTTTTAACACTCTTCTAACTCTCCACTCATATTCCACCATGTTGTGCAAATGTATTTGTGGCAGGGCGGAGGGCGGGGCCGGGTTGTGATTATACACACCCGGTCCCTTATCGGGCTAATTAAGCCTCCAAAAGGGATAAAGGCTTAAAATAAATAAAAATATACATTTAATAGAAATAATTTTATCTTCATGCAAACGTACACATGCGTGGACATTATATTTTGGCTTCGCAATACGCAATGCTTAAATTAGTTCAGAAGACTCTTGGCTGTCAGTAAAGGGTTAAAATTTCAATGTATGGAGTCATGAGACAAAATAACATGGCGCCGATCACAGCAGAGTTTGTCTTTGGGAAAAATGACAACAAAACTACATATGGTAAACCTAATTACATTTTTATATTGAAACCTGGTTAAGTCAAATGATTAGAGTCTCTAGTTTCATCTGATACGCCATATTTAAAATTGTATCTATTTATCATGAAATGCCACACTGGGCATTTACTATTAACTCCTATTAGTGGACACAATGTACACTAATGTGTACTTAAGTGCTATTTTTCCTTAGAAATCCTATATTTACTGAGCCTTATCACATTGAGAATCAATGGGTTCATCCAAAAGCTGAAAAGTTTACTTTCAGAGGCTTTATATGGCGTTAGGATGAAAATAAGGTGCATTTCAAACTGTTCGGAGACCAGTGCAGACAGACAGCACACTGGAGGTTAAGCCATTCACTCAATCGGGAGCAAGAGAACATCCTATAGCTTTTCTATGCAGCCAAGTGCATTCAATATGACCAAAGGTTAGGCTTCAGGCAGCAGATAATGTTTGGACCACTCAACATGTTTTTCAGACATGGGACAAAGGTAAGTAGTACATAGATTTATAATGCTAGATTTTATTTTAACATGGTTGGCAGTGATTGGATGATCCTGGCCAGTACCTTGAATCAGAATTATTTATTCTAATTTCTGATTGGTAAAATTTTTCCGCACTGGCGATCACTTGTTTTACTGTGCAAAGAGAGAACACTGAGATTGTGTTGCCAAAGTAGAAAACAAATGATCTTAAAAGTCAAATCAAGTTCAATCATTTTTATTTGCATAGATTTATGTTTGTGCTTTTCCCAATACAGAAAAGCAGCTGTAATGTCTTCAACGGGTCAAAAACATGAATAACTAACACTCCTGGAAACAATTTGTTAAAAAAAATTTGACTTTCTGTAGCTTGGTATTATTTTAAATTTCACAACTTAGTCCCAACTAATATGAATCTATAACATTTCTGTCAAAATATCAGTTACTACAGTTTTTGGTAATGGCACACACTATTTTCTCGTCTTTTCCTCATCAGCACTGTTTAGAATGTCGAGACTGATCTAATAAGATGTTTGACATTCTCCATAGTGCTTCGAAGAAAACAAATAGAAAATGTCCTATGAATTTTTTAATTAATTACAAACAAGAACCCAAAGTCATACTTTGAAAAAAGTAATGTGTCACTATGTGAAAGTTTGCCCCTTAAAGGAAAGCTCCGCTTAAACTTTGCTACAATTATCCTTTTAAGCAGAATTAACCAGTGAGAACTGTCACATTTTTGTTTGTTAAACTGTGCTGGGAGCCCAGGATGTCGAAATTATTTTAATCATCAGCCTGTGGGGACATTAAAAAGCACTTATGTTCTCACACGTCGGACACCTCGCAGGATCAGGATGGTGGAGGTCCAGTCAATGCTGTCCTACTTTGTGAAGTAGGTCAGGATATCTCAAACATTTATGCAATGCTGATGAAAGTATGGAATGACTTGGAGGGCCTTGCAGAAATATGTAGTGATCACATCTATGGAGGCAAAACGTTCCACCTTGATAACAAGAATGGACAATGTTGAAAAACAGGTCGAGTTACAGGAGTAGGCCTAAAGAGAGCTACATGCTAACCCACCTGCTACCAAGGCTGATTTGGAACGCGTGTGGGAAACTAGAGGATATGGAAAATCGGAGCAGACGTAATAATGTTTGTTTCATTGGAATCCCTGTGGGAAAGGAAGGTCAAGATATGATGAAGTTTTTGGACAGGCTTATTCCAAATTTGATCGAAATAGTGGACCGCTGGCTCAAAATTGAGCCCACCCAGAGTTTTTGGTCAGCTTCCAGTGGCGGGTGAGAGACCCCGATCTATGCTGGCAAGATTCTTGCGGTCGGCTGACAGAAACTTTGTTCTATGAGCGGTGAGGAATAAAGGCAAAATTTTCTGGGAGGACCACAACATCATGTTTTTTTATTTCTCTTTCTGCCTTTATTGACTTATTGTTGAGTTCATTAGTCCATTTTGTGGGTTTGATGTGATTATTTACTGGGTAAATCGCTAATGGTACAGTTTATGTTAAAAAAACACAACAAAACAAAAATATAGCCACAAGCGGCGAATGTTGGGGTCTAAGCACATATGTCCAAAAAAATCATATTTGACAGAAAAGATCCTGTGGATGATATGGACACTGATATTTTAGTGACATTATAATTGCATTGAGCACAGTTGCAAAATGAGGATTTTCTAAAGTTATAGTAACCTCTAGCATAAAAAATGAATGAAACTCGGCATGTTACCTCAGAGTATTCTCTTGTCCATATATACAAAATGTTGTTACGTTTGAAAATTGCACTCACAAGATATAGACTAATTAGTCATTTTAGGCTGCTCAACAAAACATATTTGATTATATCTTTGGAACATTTTGACATATATAAAAATTCTACGTTTTGTAAATGACATATGCCAATTGTTGAGCGAAACGGAGCCTAGGACTAATGCGGAAAAAGTAGGTTTTTCAAATAAACCAAAGTCAAAGAAAACCTTTGTTGTGGAAATGGAAATTGACTATCACTGTATGATTTGGCGGCACTGATGGATTCAGAAAAGCTTTAGAATTTTATCCTAGCCTATGTGGTTCCAGAGATATTAGCAAAAAGGCGAATAGTTAATTATAGTGCCACCATGTGGCCAATTGTCATGAAATTTGTTATACTGCTTCATGTAGTTACCCTGCTTGTGTATAGTAAGTTTCATAACCATCTGCCATTCCCGATATGAGTTATTAAGTGTTGAAAGTTTATTGGCTGCTGGCGGCCATATTTGCTGATTTGTCAAATCTATTTTTTAAGAATATGTTAGCACATGAACCAAAGAAGATGTATATTTTGAACTTTGTCACTCAAACGGCTGCAAAGTTATGACAGTTTTGTAATGTAAGAAACTTTGCGTACATCTTCAAAATGTCCTGCTGACTATGTATACCGAGTTTAGTTACGTTTGGAGTTTGTGTTGAGTAGATATTGATCAATTACGGAATTTTATTGTTAATTTCTTCTGAATGATTTGACGTATCAAAATAGTTTTGATAACTTTTTATCAGGGGGGTCTGTAGATTATGTATACCTAATTTTGTGTGGATCGGACTAATGGTCTCAAGCAGAAGTTAGAAAAAGTATATTTTCAACATATTAAAAATGGCAGAAATAAATTACTGACGGAAATTGTTTAGGGCTTGACTCTAGGAATATATCCATGACTTACGGTTTCAGACACCCACAAACTTTTAGGGCAGAAAAAAAAGAATCCTTAAAAGAAGAAAATCAGTACAAATACAAGCTTTGCTGCTTGGCTCCCTAACAAGGAGAGAGAAAAAAATCCAGAAGCAATAGTGTTGCGGAATATCTTGTGAGTGTGCATGGACAGTTGGATTTCTGGTGGTTGGATGCCAGTTGGGATTGTTGTGTGCGGGGTTGAAGCTACATTTTTGTTCTGTTCTGTGGGTTGTTCAGGATTTGATTGTTACATCAATGTAGGAAAGTGGTCTATATAATGTTGCCTTGGGTACACAATTTCTGTTTAAATGTCAATATGTTACACTTTAATATAGGTAAAATGTTTCTCTCTGGTTTGGTTGAAATGCAGGAGCAAAACCTTAGTTTGTCTAATATTTATGCACTCAACACTGATGATCAGAGCTTTTTTATAGATCTTGAGGGGAAGCTACAAGCCGCTGGGAGCCTTCAAAATGTGGTTTTGGGTGGAAACTTTAATGTTTTAATGGATCCAGTCCTTGATCATAGTGATGCCAAAGTGTGTAGATGGAGATTGGTAGGGGGATAGGGGTAGGGATAATGGTTGACTCTGTGCATGTATATTTTGTTTTGTTCTGTGTTATGTTTGAAAATCAACCAATAAATATATTAATCTGAAGAAAACAAAAGACCTGAACCTGGTCGGGTTGCAGACCTCTAGTGCTCTAGTCACACCAAACTGTTCAAATGGGAAGCACATATAATTATTAAAGTTATGAAATGGTGAGTGGGTATTTGGAGGCACATTGAATAAAAGCTCAAATGAACCACTCAGTAAATCTAATAACCCCCTCCCTTCCCAAACACAAGAGCGCCAGACTCCAGCCTCAGCTCCCTTTTCCTAATTAACCACACATACACACAAAGGAAGTGTCAGCTAAGGACAGCAGTGTTTTTACACCAGGGGAGGACTGCTGCGGTTGGTCTCCATACTGATCAAAAACCTCCCTTTACACATTACAGACAGTCACTGAAGCCCAACAGACAACTTCACTGAGCTGAATCATGGGTCAGACCATGTCCAATAAACTGAGCAATTCTGGAGAACTTGTATTGCATTGACTCATCACACATTTTAAACACCCCTATAACTGAACTCCTGACTGAACTAACTGAACTGACCTGGCCAGGCCTTTCGACCTACTGTTTAACGTTTGATCAGTCTATATGAACAGCACTTTCTCTTCCGAAAGTTCGATTTACTGCCCCAGTGGTTGAAGCTGGAGGTGTTGTTTATATGGTCATGTGTGAGGTTCAGTTTCCGGGTTTAAAGTCCACATGTTTGCACCAAAAGTGATTTTTTTATTTTTTATTATTTATTTTATTTGTAAATTATGTAATATAGTCAATGGGAATGCATATTTTGTTAACTCTATCCCCTAACCCAAACCCCAACCCTAAACCTAACCATCAGTGGAGTAAAAATACAACCTCAGAATCATATGCGTTCCCACAAAACCAGAACACGTGTCTCGGAGGTTGCTCATGCAACACTCAGTAGCACTAGAGGGAAATTTGATCATGATTGAATTGATGCAAAAATGTCTGGGGTATGGAGCTTGTCAGTAATTGAGCAGTGTGGGTTGATTTCAGGATACATCAATTTTGGAAGCAACATGTTGAATTCACATGTGATCATGTTGGCTTACACAAGTGGTGCCAGTGTGAAAATCTCCTCTCTTACCATTACTATTGATTAAATGGCGAAAAAGCATTACATAAATAAAAATGATTTACATTTATTTACATTTGATAACAAAATCCCGTATTGAACTACTTAAAATACTCAAGTGTCCCGTATTCACATGTCGTTCAGTTAACTTATATTAAAGGAATATTCCGGGTTCAATACAAGTTCAGCTCAGTTGACAGCATTGGTGGCATAATGTTGATTACCACAAAAATTTATTTTAACTCTTCCCTCCTTTTCTTTATAAAAAACAAAAATCTGGGTTACTGTGAGGCACTTACAATGGAAGTGAATGGGGGCCAATTTTTTAATGTTAAAATATAACATTTTTCAAAAGTATAACCTCAAGACATAAACAGTATGCATGTTAACATGATTTTAGTGTGATAAAAACAGGTTACAACTCAAATGTGTTCACGTAGCACGGACAGTGACACTTTTCACCTGTCAATCATTTTGCTCATTCTTGTTTTAAGCGGATCGTTGAGGCTATGTATGTTTGCCAGATGAAGGAGCTATTGTGCCACTGTTGAATTTGACAGCCACTGGAACAAAAAATGCTGCTCTTTTGCTCTGTTTTGGCCTCAAAATTATCTTTGGAGGGCAGGTTTTGGAATGAGGGGGCGTGGCTAATTCAACAGCTCAGTCATGTGAAAGCTTCAGAATGCTTAAATCGCTTACAGCACCTTTAAATTTAACAGTGTCAAGTTAAATGCAGTTTGAAACTTTGAAAACCATCTGGAGACCCTTGAATTCAGAGTTGTGCTCTGTCCAGCTGTCTTTGAATGCATAAACGCATCTTACTGTGTGACACTCCTTTACTAAGTGTGGTTTGTTGCCTGTCAAATGAGTGTTAGCTCTACCACTGATGTTGCACTGACTGCCCCCTGCTGACTGTGACCCACAAAAACATGAAGCTAGAATTGCTTCACTGGTACGAAAATTCCATACAGAATTATCCTACGGTCAGGGGCATGATTAATTGTGTTATTTTTTTTATGCATTTTTCTTATATATTTATTTACACTGATTCAACAACCTTAATAAAGAGCTGAAAAAAGTGACAAATCAATATAACATTATGTAACAGAGAACAAAATCTAGAATAAAGTTGAGACCACAAAGAAAAGATGGCTTGTAGGTGCCATCTCCAGACTTTTCTTTAAAGGTCAGTTATGTAATACCTGCAATCACATGTGAAACATATGTCACCTAAATGTCTAATAGGGTTTTGATCTCGCCAAACAAAAAATTACCAGCCATTAAACCAATAACAAGCTTCCAGAATAGCTTTATACTGAAAAGGGGACTAGATGCATTTCTTTTTATAGTTTTACAGATTGCTTTTACAGTATAATTCATAATACTGCCATATCTTATTATTTGTCCATGGTTTTTTCGTGCCTGGGCATCATAGAACACTCTATTTCATCTATGCAGACGCAGTGACATATCTCTCGATGCACATCACAAATGCGTTTAGAACAAATAAGGAAGCATTGGAAATGTCATAGTGAACAGCCTGGCAGATAAATGTCCACTGTTTATATTAAATCACAGACACTATGCCTGCTGGGATCGCTGCAGGCACAGCACACATGCTATCTGTACAGAGACAAGCCATGTGGAAATCACATTAGCTTACACGTCTGCGTTCTAAGCACTTTACCAACGCCAGCCCTCTCTTTACTTCTCCAGATGAGTCACAGTAAGCCCTAACAATATTTAAACAACATATTCATTTGTCATCCAACTCGAAGCTGGACCCATGTGTGTTTTGTGCTGATCTCCTAAAACATGGTTGACGATGAGTGTATCGGTGGTAACAAAAAAAACTTCGAAGAATAATCTAGACAATCTTTGGATGTAGATTTTATTCCTAAAAGAAGGTTTTTTTTAGTTCTGCTTCCTCGTAGTTTCAACAAGTTTAGCATTAGAAATCTGCACTGATCAAAATTACAGTTGTGCTTAATTTGTCTTGTGCAGGAGACATCGCACACCAACCAAATTATCTTTATACGAACAAAGCTTGAGTCAGGATATAAGCTTCAATAGAGTTTGCTCTCCAGCTTTCATTCGGGCTGATGTAAGAGTGTTTTTAGAAGGCAGATACATCCCCTTGATACATGTTCACTGTCCTTGTCTGCATATCGTGTCGCCGTTTTGTTGTCCGTTCTGCATAAAGCGGCGGCCCATTCGGTACATTTCGCGGACGAACCACCAGCCCGCTCGGTGCTCCCGATGGCCAGTCTGCCCCTGATCGCCCCCAAAGTGTGTCGGCCCACAGGGAAAATTCCTGGTATGCCAGATTACCAGCCAGCCCTGGTTTTGAGACCCAAGAAACCAATTAATGACACCCAGACTCCTAGGCCATGTTCACACAGCAGCAGAATACAGTTGTCATTCCTATTTTGAGTGGTTAATATGGCTGTGTTTACACACAGGACAGTTATTTACAGGTGTGACAACTGCATTCTATAGCCGAACTGACACATGCAAATTTTCAGGTCTTACAACCGCATTCTTGGCAAGCCTGTGCTGTGTGAACAGAACCATACTGGACAACTAGTTGTTAGTTATGTCATGTACAGTGAGAGCAACGCTGGACTGTACATGAGTATGTCTCTTATGTGGGATTTCTTTAAAGGAGATGGAGATATTAGCTGTTTGTCATCTAAAGATTCAACTGTTGTTTTCCACAGGCAGCTCTCGGGCATGAGCCGCGCGACACAAAAGCTGCGCTCTGCACACGGTTAAAAACATTCAAAGGCGCTGTTGGTTAATTATGATCTGATGGATGAACTAGCGCCTTGACTGGACTTGCTTATTTAATAATGGCACATACATTTTGATAATCCATGCCGGTGTAGTGGACGTAACCCATTTTTAGTCATTGCCACTATGTTTACAGCTGTTAGAATACGGGCTTGACTTCAGTTGTTCGTTCATACAGACAGTATTCAAACTGCTAATGTAAACTGTTGTGAATGGGACATTTCATGACTCACACCTGCAAGTGAATATGGTTGTCAATCCCATATTCTGTGTGAATGCAGCCCTAGACTAAATTTCAATGCTGGTTCAGGCTGGTTTAGGGTGGTTTGGTGTTGGTCTAGCTGGTGGACCAGAAAATGCATATTATTCACCAGCAAAGAATGCTGGTCAACCAGCATGGCCTTTCAGGTGAAGAATGTTGACCAAGGAGGTCTTGTATGTTAAGCTTATTAATAAGCCTAGTGGGAACACCTGCATTCTGATATCCTGTTGAACGCTTTGATTGGTCATTCTAGAATATACCCTGAGTGTTTTTAGGCTAGGATTCCTGCTGGTGGTGACCTGCCATAAACAGATCAGTCTTTTGAGCCAGCATACACTCAGTTTGATCAAGTAGTGTACATAAAAAAATCCTCTTTTTCCTTCTGTTGCTTATAGGGGATTGTTCAGTGTCTTTATCCAAAAACGATATATTACAAATGAGTAATAGCTGACATCATGAATCAGTTGGATTTATTAAAGTATCCTATTATTATTTATAGGAATAATAGAAGATTTGACCACCAAGTAAACCACATAATAACATCAAATGCTGAAACCAAAGACTGCAAGATCATGTAGATTTACACTCTACAACATCAGGAAGATGCTGAACATGCTACACAACTGCTTGTTCAGTCACTTGTCATAACTAGACTGGACTACTGTAACGCTCTCATTGCAGGCCTCCCTGCATGTGCTATTAGACCTCTGCAAATGATCCAGAATGCAGCAGCACGTCTGGTCTTTAATGAACCTAAGAGAGCACATGTTACACCACTCCTTATCTCTCTCCACTGGCTGCCGGTTGATGCACATATTAAATTCAAGGCTCTGATGCTGCATACAGAACAGTCACTAGGTCTGCTCCAACATACCTAAAATAATTTCTACAGAGCTACACACACACACTAGAAGCCTGCGGTCAGCTAAGGAACGTTGTCTTGTTGTACCAACAAAAAGAGGCACCAAAATACTTTCTCTGGCTTCATCATACCGCATTGGTGGAATGACCTTCCCAACTCCATCTGTGAAGCAGACTCACTCTCTATCTTCAAAAAACAACTTAAAACACATCTTTTACATGAGCACTTAACTAGACCAGTTGTTGTACTTTAATCTGTTTTGTTTACTATTCTGATGATAGTGAAACTTTGTAATATGCCACTTTTGTACCACTGTCTCCTTGAGATGATTCGCTTATTCCAATAATGCAAGTCACTTTAGATAAAAGCGTCTGCCAAATGAATAAATGTAAATGTAAAAGTAAAAATTATAACAATAAGAATAAGAATAATTACATTGTTTTTTATAATAATAATAATGTAATAAATAAATTGGTTTTGTAAGGGTAGTGGTACATTGCAACCATCACATTTAGAATTTATTTGGGTCCACTTATAATTTGAAAGAATCAGTTTCAGCTAATTGTGCTTTAGTAAATAAAAAAAAATAAAAAACGAATTGAATAATAAATTAATTAATTAAAATAAACAGATATATATATATATATATATATATATATATATAGATATATATATAGATATATATATAGATATATATTCATTCTTGTGTTTTGTGCCAATGACAATATTTATTGAATTATAATTTTTTAAACAAAGTATAAACATATACAACCAATTCAAGTGTACACATACTGAAATACGGATAAAGACTGTTAAGTATATGGGGACTGTGATGCTGGGTGTAGAAGTGGGACAAGACAGACAGAGGTGCGGATCCAAATGCGGTATTTATTATAGCACATAGTAAACAAAAGGGTAAACACAAAGAAAAGTCCACGAGGGGAAAACAGGTAACTGAAAACACAATGAAACAGTCCAAACACGAGGGAACAGAAACACGAAACTGTAGACAGCAGGGTAACCTCAGACGGAACAGACAGGGAACAGGGTAACCACGGATGAACACGGATGAACACGGATGAACACGGATGAACACGGATGAACACGGATGAACACGGATGAACACGGCGTAGCATGGGCACGGACATGAAACGTCAACGATCGACAGTGACTAAACAAAGAAACAGGGTTTAAATGCACGGACAAAGTGGCGACTGAACGAGACACAGGTGGAAACAATGATGAGCGCAGGCAGTGAGGGAGAACGGGAATAGTGGGAAATGTAGTTAAACACACGGACAGTGAGACTCAGGGCGGACAACAGGGAAAACGTGACATGGATCAGGATCGGTGACGGGTGAAACAAAAAACACGGAGCGGACAACAAGAAAACGTGAAACAAACGTGATAGTGAAACAAAGAACAGAGGGCAGACAACACAGGAACGGAACGTAACAGGGACAGTGACATAAAATGGGTGAGCGCAATGAAGTCAAGGGGAGGGGGTAGACATACTTGTCATGTCACAACATCATGTTCACAATAAATCTTAACAAGTATATAGATGATGATAATTAGAATATAAAGTAAACCTGTCTGGTCATATTATTGCCAATCTCAGAGCCAACACCTGAAGTGAACTACCAACTTTTATTAACTGTTTTAAATCAATAACATGGTAGGCATAACAGGCTACATTTAAAGGAATAGTTCACCCACAAATTTAAATTGCCTCATCATTTACTCACCCTCATGCCATCCTAGATGTGTATGACTTTCTTTCTTCTGCAGAACACAAAGAAGATTTTTAGAAGAATATCTCAGCTCTGTTGGTCCATTCAAGTCAAGTGAATGGGTGCCAACATTTTGAAGTTCCAAAATTCACAGCATAAAAGTAATCCATATGATGCCAGTGTTTAAATCCATGTTTTCTGAAGCGATATAAGTGTGTCTGAGAAACAGATCAATGTTTAAGTCGTTTTTTTCTCCATAAATTCTCCTTCCAGCCCAGTGGTGATGTGCATGAATAATGTGAATCCACAAAAACAATAGAAGAATGTAAAAGTGAAATTAGAGAGTGATAGTAAAAAAAAGGACTTAAATATTTAAATGTTTCTCACCCAAACCTATCAACTATCATATTGCTGTAGAGAAAAGTAGCTAGTTACACTACAAACTACATGACTAATATACTGTAGCCTGCTCCATTTAAGCTACTTCATCTTATTTATAATACTAAAAGGAATAAGCTTCAATTTGATCTTGTGTTTATTTATTAGAAAGAAAAAGCATCTCCAAAAATCTGCAAAATCTACAAAAAACGATATTGTCAGTTGCAGTATGTGTGATATTCACAGTACTACTGAAGTTTCTCAAAATCCCATTTCAAAGGTAATGCTGACTGGCATTATCATGGTACAATGATGGTATCAGAAGATATTACCAGGGAGCTTTGATAAATCCCTTAGTACTGAGTTAATAGCGTATTCATATATTATATTTTCATGGTACTCTAATGTACTTCATAGAATTCCTCAGTTCTACCGCTGCACAAGTATTGTCAGACATGGTAATATCATGACACTTTTCCATTCTCTGTTTTGATGCTCTTTTGGGTGGAAATACTTTAACTGCACTACAGAGAAGATCACAAGCTACACATGCAGCTGTTGAAATTAGTGTAGACTACCTTCTTCGCAGGCATGTATGCTTGGATTCAGTTGTTTGAAGGTAAATATCATCCAAAATTATTTCATCCTTTCATCCAAAATTATTGTTAAGTATCATGTTTTAATGAGTGAAACCATTCCAAATGATTCAGTGCATGAGCCAGCTGTCTGAATGATTCAAAATGTTCTACAAATGAAGAGATTCAGATCTTTTTACTAATGCTTTAGACCAATTTTTTGAAGAAAATAAATAAATCGATTCAAAGAGTGATTGATTCATAAATCGGACATCTCATGTTCTGATTCTGAACAGCTAACAGAAAATACGGGACTGTGTGATGGCTGAAAGTTCATTGACTTGCAAGTAATATTTGCAAGAACATATACAATTTGTATTGCTGTTTCTTGGCAGCCTTTCTCTCTTTTCAAGTTATGGTTATGTTAGTGGTGGTGTAGTGGTCTAAAGCACATAACTGGTAAACTGGTAATCAGAAGGTTGCTGGTTCGATTCCCACAACCACCACATTGTGTCCTTTAGCAAGGCACTTAACTCCAGGTTGCTCCGGGGGGATTGTCCCTGTAATAAAGGCTCTGTAAGTTGCTTTGGATAAAAGCGTCTGCCAAATGCATAAAAATGTAAAAAAAAATTAAATGTTATATGTTATAAACAGTCTCAGATGTTATGCACAGTAACTCCCTGTTTATTACTTAATTAAATGTATTGCCTATGTACTATGACAACAAATATAAACTGCAAAATACAAAATTAAAATATGATTAAAGTTTCACAAAATAATAATTTAATAATAATTACACTCTAAACGGAATCAAATCTATCATATAATTTGACTATGTTCAGTGTGCTTTTATTTGAAGTCATGGGGACACGCATACTACAACACATAAATGGTACATTTTCCTGAGAAAGACCGAAGGATCAAGAAGGTTCTGTAGAAAACTCTGAGAATAATAAAAAAAAAAAACCCAGCCTGCACAGTTGAGAATCTGTTGCATTTGTCAAGAGGGGTTTAATTTCAACAGAACAATTTTCTAGTGGGAAATATGAATACTGGGATTTATTTACTGACATACTGTAGAATACACTGAAATATACAACAGTAATGATTCAAGAACTGAGCCATATGGGAGTGAGTAAAAAACACCATTGAGAGCCATTTGTGTCTGGCAGGCAGATACGATATAAATGAGAGTCCATTACCTCGCACACACAAACACACACACACACGTTGTGTTTCCATGTTTTATGGGGAATTTCCATAGACATAATGGTTTTTATACTGTACAAACTATATATTCTCTCTCCTAACCCTAAACCTAACCCTCACAGAAAAGTTTCTACATTTGTACTTTTTCAAAAAACATAATTTAGTATGATTTATAAGCTGTTTTCCTCATGTGGACAGACAAAATGTCCCCACAAGATCACACATTTCAGGTTTTACTATCCTTATGGGGACATTTGTTCCCCACAAAGTGATAAACACATACACACACACACACACACACACACACACACACACACACACACTAAAAATGACTAAAAGTTACTAAAATAAGAGTAAGACCACTTGTGGATAAAAGGGAAATGTTATAAATAATATTTCATTGTGCTGTTTCAATGACAGGGCTATTAATGGAAATGCCAAGAACCTACACTGCAAACATACAATTAGTTTACTGGAAAGAGTAAGAGTGAAACCTTGAGTGCGCTTACATGTACAACATTCAAGAACAATCAAGTCACTCTAAAAACCTAACAATGCAAAAAAAAAAAAAAACATGCTTACATGTTCTCCCATTTGCACATAATAACATAAACGGACATTGAATAAGCCGCTAGAACACTGATAAAGTTATTTACGTGCAGAGCCGAATCAGACTCCTGGGCAAATATTGTGTACTGATCGTTATTTTGCTTTAAAAGTTTATAACTCGTCTCCAATAGAAGGCTTTTACATGTTTTGGGTTATTATTGGAGTGGTTCTCCCAAAAATCCAAATTCTGTCATAATTTACTCATGACATTCCAAACCCATATTACTTTCTGTCTTATCCTGAACAGAAAACGAAAAGGAAATATATTGAAATCAATAGTTCAGAAATCAATATTTGGTGGAATAACCCTGATATTCAATCACAGCTTTCATGTGTCTTGCCATGCTCTCTACCAGTCTTTCACATTGCTGTTGGGTGACTTTATGCCACTCCTGGTGCAAAAATTCAAACAGCTCGTCTTTGTTTGGTGGCTTGTGGCCATTCATCTTCCTCTTGATCACATTCCAGAGGATTTCAATGGGGTTCAGGTCTGGAGATTGGGCTGGCCATGACAGGGTCTTGATCCGGTGCTCCTCCATCCACACATTGATTGACTTGGCTGTGTGGCATGGGGCATTGTCCTGCTGGAAAAAACAATCCTCAGAGTTGGGGAACATTGTCAGAGCAGAAGGAAGCAAGTTTTCTTCCAGGATAACCATGTACGTGGGTTCAGTAATGTGTCCTCCACAAAGACGAATCTGCCCGATTCCAGCCTTGCTGAAGCACCCCCAGATCATCACCGATCCTCCACCTGGTCGTTTAATGGTTAGACGGAGACCTGGAAAGACCTTCAATTTGGTGGAGGATCGGTGATGATCTGGGGGTGCTTCAGCAAGGCAGGAATCGGGCAGATTCGTCTTTGTGAAGGACGCATGAATTTCTGAACTCTTCCCAAGTTAAAACATTAGTATTGTGTTGTTTAAAAATGAATATGAACTTGTTTTCTTTGCATTATTCGAGGTCTGAAAACGCTATCATTTTTATTATTTTGACCAGCTGTCTTTTTCTGCAAATAAATGCTCTAAATGACAAAATTTCTATTTGGAATTTGGGAGAAATTTTGGCAGTACTTTATAGACTAAAAGAAAAATGTTCATTTTACTCAAACATATCAAACCTACAAATGGTAAATCCAGAGAAACTTATAATTTTACAGTGGTCTCTTATTTTTTCCAGACCTTTATGTATGTATATATATATATATATATATATATATATATATATATATATATATATATATATATATATATATATATTTTGTAACCTTAAAACTTCCTTAAAATGAATGCCTTTTCGTTTGATATTTTATTATCTAATGCATTGACATAACTTTTTAAGTGTGACTCAAGTCTTCAAATGTTTTTATTTATTTATTTATTTATTTATTTATTTATTTTTGTGGTCACTGTATGATGCATGGTCATCCAAAAATACAGTGTTTTTACCATCTTATCCCTCTGTGATCAGATCAGAGAGGATGTTTTTTGTTTTATTTTGTGATTTGTAGGCTCACCTTTTGGTCTCTCTTGATGCAATCTTTACAGACTCCCTCTTAACAAAATCAAAATAAACAGACACGTACTGAACAAACTCTGAGGAAGTGTCGTACCACTGCGCAGACCTTTCACTGACCTAAAACTATGCAGGATGTGGCCTGAAGATCTTTACCAGTCTTAATTAAGGATGACTTCTAGAGCACTGACTGCTGCCATCTAGTGGTAGTAATAGAAAATGTATCTAGTGGAGGTACTACAATTGTAAAGACTGCAAAAATGTACACGATTTTACAGTTGTTTGTTACAAACCAATTCAGTTGAATTAAGAGTTATTTGCATAGTATTTTACGCATATAGTTCCAGAGCAGCTTAAATAAAACAAAAGTTTATAAACAGTGCCTTACAAACCTCCGGTTAGCAAGCCAAAGGCTACAGTGGCAAGAAAAAAACGAGTAACACTTTACATTAATGTTCCCTTAGTAAAGGAATTATAAAGGGGTTAATTATTGACAAAATGCACATGTTAAAAATACATTCTCTGAAAAAAACAAATATCTTATGCTGTGTTGTTTCTAAAACAAGATAAATCAAATAAGTTTTTTTTTATATTTTTATAGGAAAACAATACAAAAATATTTAACAAGAATATGATTTTTGCTCTATTATCAAAGGTCTTACTAGAAAAAAAAGAAATTATGATCTAACTTGAAATTCTTTGATAAAAAAAAATATGATGGTAACATGTGCATGTAAAATGGCTAGAAATAGCATTTTAGCTTAGCATAACAGCTGACAAATTACACAAGGTTTATTTCTATTTCTTCTGCTCCAAACTTACTTCAAACTTGCTTCTCTGTCTGCTCGTATGAATGTAACACATCATAAGAAAGTGTTTCACCACTGTTCAAATGCACTTTGGATCACATCATTTATATGTATAAATGTTTTCCATCTGAAAGGATTAAAAATTAAATTAAACAAATGACAATAAAATGCAAAGTAATCTCTTCAGTAATCAGAATACTTTTTGAATGTAACTGTATTCTATATACCAATTAATTAAATTGTAACTATATATTTTATATTTTAAATACGCAATCATGTTACAAGTATTCTGTTACTCCCCAAACATGGTTATAACAAAATAAATGCAAAATAGTGTGTAACTTTTCCATATACATGCTTAATAACATTTACTCAAGATTAGTCTGTCCATCCATCTTCAATCACTTATCTGAAGTCAGGTCGCGGGGGCAGCAGCTCCAGCAGGAGGCCCCAAACTTCCCTATCCCGAGCCACATTAACCAGCTCTGACTGGGGGACCATGAGGCGTTCCCAGGTCAGTGTAGATATCTAGTAAGCTCTCCACCTAGACCTGGGTCTTCCCCGAGGCCTCCTCCCAGCTGGAGGTGCCTGAAACACCTCCCTAGGGATGCACCCAGGGGGCATCCTTACTAGATGCCCAAACCACCTCAACTGGCTCCTTTCGACGCAAAGGAGCAGCGGCTCTACTCCGAGCTCCTCACGGATGACTGAGCTCCTCACCCAATCTCTAAGAGAGAAGCCTGCCACCCTTCTGAGGAAACCCAAGATTAGTAACCAATGAAAATGTAAAGCATTTATTAATGCATTATAAAGGGGTTCATTAATAACTAATAATGCATTTACAAACACACATTATAGATCATTACTATGCAGTTATAACAACATTAATGAAATAGCGACATTTATGCAATACCTGCTAAACAGTGAGCCATTTATCATCATATTATAAATGCTTAATAACACTTATTGAATATTAGTAATCTAAAAAACATACCTTAATGTAAAGTTGGCATATATGAAGAATGTATTAAGGATCTGCCAATATACCTAAAGTTCAGCATGGATTAATGGTCATCAGGCTTTACAGTATGAATGAAGAGATGAAAAGTGATTATACAGAGGACTTTATATAAGTAAGACTAGGTAAGTTGGGTTACCACACATAGTAGCACCATCAATGTGACAAAGAAAGTGACAACACAAGTGAGTCAAGACATTACAGTAATGAATAGAAATATAAGGCAGACTGTAGCAAAATGGCATAATCCCTCCTTGTAATCTCACTATAATAGTCTTTTTTTACTGCATTGTGTTATAAAGCATGAATTATGATTTTGAATAAAATAAGAATGAATATGTGCATTAATTATGCATTTTTAAGATGTTTGTTAAAACGTTAACTATTTGGAAAGTATTGGATGAAAGTCGCCATTTGTATGGTGGTTGATATAACTGCATATAAATGATTTATAATGCATTTGTAAATGACTTTTTCTTAATGAACCCATTTATAAACCCTTAACAAAGTGAACGTTAATATAAAGTGTTACCGAAAAACTCTCAAACCTAACCCTAACCCTATCAAATACTCAATTCAGAATGTTACTGTAATGCAGTGTTCAGTATGTCAATTCCAGGCATAACACAACAAACTGCCAATACAAAATAGCCACACTGTTCTGCATTAAAAGCTTCCTCAAATCCCTAACCCTACAAGCATGAGCAACAGCAATACTGAAACACCACTGATTAGAAAGTGAACAAAATACACCCTCAAATACACATTAACTCCATGTGTGTGTGTGGTGTGTGCTCTCATCATATCATTGGCCTTGGGCGAAGCAAAGCAAGGGTTTCATCCCAGACAGTTTGCATTTCTAATGGTAGCCCGGCGGTAACACGCAGCACTTTAATTCTTTATTTATTTTGTTTCGTGCTGCATCTGATCTCCTGTTCTAGAATTAATTACTTAATTAGCATAGTGAATTAGCAAACGATTATGATGCATGGAAAAGTTCCAGCGACACCCGCCACACTTTGAGCATCCAAACACCCAAGCATGCACACACACACACACACACACACACACACACACACACACACACACACACACACACACACACACACACACACACACACACACTAGCTGGGTGGCTTGCAGGCTTGTCACCAGTAAATTAGAGGGGCTGTAATAATATAGAATATTTTAACAAACAGCCGCACCCAAGTGCATGTGATATTCTGCCCCCTGTGTGAGACATAATAAAATCTCGTGCTAATTTATTAGCCAAGTTGAACTGTGCTAATGAATTAATTCTTTTCCTCAAGGACCCCATCCACCCATCCAAATATTGCTATTCTTTCTTCATTTGCAAGGATTAGATTACAAATCAAACATGGGTCCTTTCTCAGTAAAATTAGCGTCTCAACAGACTGATCTGTTGCCATCTTCTGCTATTTGGATCTTATACTGACTAACACCAGAGGTGGAAAGTAACACACTACATTTACTCTGTTACATTTACTTGAGTAAATTTTTAAGAGTAGGTTTAATAGTGGGTACTTTTTTACTTTTACTCAGGGATGGAAATGGGGGGGGGGGGGGGGTAAACACGGGCGGAGTGAATTTTGTGGGGGAATGGCGTTCCCATTCTTTTCTCCACTCAATAGCCTATGACAGCTATGCGGTTCCGCACATAAATGCATGGGATCTTCTGCATCTGCTGAATATCGTGAGTGGCCAGAACACTTGCATGCAACAGATCGACAAATGCAAATGGGAATCCATGGGGAACCTATACACATGCACACCACAGATCCACATGATCAATTCACAAATCCACACACCAGAAATCTGCACAAATAAATGGTTTTCTTTGCTCACATTACCATCCACAAGTACAGAAGTCATGCTGTATGTGTAATTTAATGCACAAATAAATGCTGAGCTGTTTGTATTGGTATTCAGTATTCTTCTTTGAGAATATCTGTTTTGCAGTCTTGACATACACACGTGCACAATGATGGGGATGTGGGTGGCTGACAGCAAATGCCCATTCATTCAATTTAAGGGAAATATCCAGTAGATTTGGCTTTCTTAAATAAAGATGCGTTCAGAATGTTCAGTTTCGACCAAGATTACGGAAATATATTTCATAAAGACCTATAGATAGATATACTTCTATCCCTATATATTACACACCACCATTCAAACCATTCACACAACAACTGATGCTTCTCTTCATCCCAGATGCAATACATTTATAACAAAAATACTAGCAAAAAATTTAGAAATGTTGCAATTTATTATTACTATTTGAAATGAATGTTTTATGTTTTATTTATAATAAAATACAATTTTTACACATGATGGCAATGCCCCATTTTCAGTTATCTTAGGAAAAAATGTGTCACATAATCCTTAAGAAATAATGTTAACTCATTAATAAAGTAATATAAATTTTTTGTTAGAATGGTTAAAATGGTATAAATCGCAATACAGTGTCTTTGTCCAGCTGAGGTATAGAGTGCTCTTGCATAGTTTTTTTTAAGTTACTTTACACTTGCAAGTCAAATTTCGGTTTTAAAAATAACCAAAAAGAAAGATATTTATCCTAAAATTCATCAATCTAATGTTCTTTTGAGAGATATTCTGTGCACTTCTGTTTTGAAACAATAAAACAAACTTGATCTACCCAGGACAGAGAGAGAAGTGAACAACCCAGATGCACAACGACAAGAAGACATCAGAGTCTCTAATGTGAGAAACAGACTCCTCACAGGCTTTAATGAACAGTATATGTCGAACACTTGCATTGCTGTGAGTAGAGGATTCTTGGATGAACAGAAGTTTGAATAGTTCAGGATTTTAAAAATAAAAGTCAATTGTAACAATATAAATGCCTTTACTGGAATTTTTCAATTATTTTCAATAAATGTAATGCATCCTCGGCAAACAAGTTGGCCTTTTTAATGATTGTTTTGATTTTAAGTTTGTCTCCAAATAGCCTAATGTTTATTTTATATAATCAAACAGTTTATTTGTGCTGCAATTTCTTAAATAGTTTGTGCAATAAAATTTCTAAACGAAAAGCCAACTTTTTTTACATAAATGTCAACTTTTCCTTCATTTCTTTATGATGTGTGATTTTTTTTCCCATTTAGGTTCTCTTCTAATTTGTATTGGGTTATTAAATAAAGTTAATTTGATTTTGTAAAAACTATTACAATATTTTTAACAAATCACGGCAGCAGCAAGAGCTCAAAACAAACACTTTCTTCATTTTACACGGACATTTCAAGATCAGAATTGCGGCTCCAACTTAAAAAAAACTTTGAGTTTTGGCGATTGTGATAACGTGGTGTGGCGGTACTATACCTCTAACACCCAGACTATGCCACTCCCTTTGTATTTGGGTTGGGAGATCTCCTTTTCTCTGGGAATATAGGCACATACAAGCACCAGCTGATATTGTCACGATTCCCTTGTTGTCTGCCCTGGGTTTCACTTGTCATTGTTAAATGTACTTCACTTCCCAGAATCCACCTGCCATCACCACTGCCATTTTGTTCATTGTTCTCACCTGTGTCTAATTCAGTCATCACTCCCTGGTTATTTAAGCCCTGCTTTTTGTTCACTCCTGGTCGTTCGTTGAATGTTGCCAAGCCTGATCTGTGTTTCCCTGCCTGAGTTCTTAGTTTATGTTTGTTTCCCCATCGAGGGTTTTTTCCTTTGTGTTTGTTTTGTATTTTGTTAATAATAAAGAAGCCTGCATTTAGATCCTCTCTCCTCGCTGCCTCATTCCTAACAGAACGAACGACCAACTATGGATCTAGCAGGGTTCCTCATGAAGCTGACACAGGCGGACTTGACTGTCTGGGAGTTCTCCTACTTTTTCACCAACTTGGCCAGTTGCACCGTCTGGGATGACCACACTCTGAAGGTGGCGTACCTTCACCGGTGGTGGGAACTCCCGGAGACCGGAGACTGCACCTGGCGGGAGTACGTGGGACTCATCTTGGAGGAGTTCGCTGCCGGGGAACCACCTCTCCAGATCCCAGCTCCCGCCTCTTGGGCTTTCCTCTCCAGCCACGGTGAGTGAGCCAACCCCCACGCCTGCCGTGGTCAACGAACCAGCACTGCTAACTTCATCCGCCCGGAGGAGGAGGAGAATAAAGGCCTCTGCTCTCCAGCCTCCGCTAACCACGGCCAACCAGCCAATGCCTGCAGCCCCGAAGGTCAGTGAGCCAGTGCCTGTAGCCCCCGATGTCAGTGAGCCAGCGCCTGTAGCCTCGACCGTCCCCGAGCCAGCGCCTGTAGCCTCGACCATCCCTGAGCCCGCGCCTGTAGCCTCGACCGTCCCTGAGCCCGCGCCTGTAGCCTCGACCGTCCCTGAGCCCGCGCCTGTAGCCTCGACCGTCCCTGAGCCCGCGCCTGTAGCCTCGACCGTCCCTGAGCCCGCGCCTGTAGCCTCGACCGTCCCTGTGCCCGCGCCTGTAGCCTCGACCATCCCTGAGCCCGCGCCTGTAGCCTCGACCGTCCCTGAGCCAGCGCCTGTAGCCTCGACCGTCCAAGAGCCAGTACCCCCCGAGCTTTCCAGAGCTCTGCCTTCCGAGCTTTCCAGAGCTCTTCCTCCCGAGTTTCCCGAGCTTTCCAGAGCTCTTCCTCCCGAGTTTCCCGAGCTTTCCAGAGCTCTTCCTCCCGAGTTTCCCGAGCTTTCCAGAGCTCCGCCTCCCGAGTTTCCCGAGCTTTCCAGAGCTCCACCTCCCGAGTTTCCCGAGCTTTCCAGAGCTCCGCCTCCCGAGTTTCCTGAGCTTTCCAGAGCTCCGCCTCCCGAGTTTCTCGAGCTTTCCAGAGCTCCGCCTCTCGAGCTTTCCAGAGCTCCACCTCTCGAGCTTTCCAGAGCTCTGCCTCCCGAGCTTTACAGAGCTCCGCCTTCCGAGCCTCCCGAGCTTTCCAGAGCTCCGCCTTCCGAGCCTCCTGAGCTTTCCAGAGCTTCGCCTCCCAAGCTTTCTACGGCTCCTCTCCCAGAGACTCCCGACCCTCCTGCGGCTCCTCCCACTGAGCCTCCCTGTGGCTCCGCCCCTGAGCCTCCTTTGGCTCCGCCCCCTGAGCCTCCCTTGGCTCCGCCTCTGGAGCCTTCCAGGGCTTCGCTTCTGGAGCGTCCTACGGTGCCACCTCCGTCGGCTCCGCTTCCAGAACCTTCCTGGTCTCCGCCTCTAGAGCCTCCTATGGGGCCTACTTCCGCGCCTCCGCCTGCAACGGCTCCACCTCCCACGGTTCGGCCTCCTGAACCTGTCCTTGCCCTGTGGCCGCCTTCCAGGCCTCCTGAACCTGTCCTTGCCCTGTGGCCAGCTCCCAGGCCTCCTGACCCTGTTCTTGCCCGGTGGCCAGCTCCCAGACCACCTGACCCTGTTCCCGTCCTGTGGCCTCCTCCCAGGTTCCCCAAACCTGTCCTTGCCCTGTGGCCAGCTCCCAGGCCTCCTGAACCTATCCTTGCCCGGTGGCCAGCTCCCAGACCACCTGAACCTGTCCTTACCCCCTGTGCCTCCTTGGACTTCCTGTCTGCCCCCTGTGCCTCCTTGGACTGCCTGTCTGCTCCCTGTGCCTCCTTGGACTGCCTGTCTGCCCTTTGTGCCCCTTGGACTGCCTGTTTTCCCCTTGTACTCCCTTGATCTGTCTGTTTGCCCCTTGTGCTCCTCTGGTCTGTCTGTTTGCTCCCCACTCCCCCTCACTCCTTGGACGATTTTTTTTTTTTCATTTACTTTTTTTTCTCTGAGGAGCGTCTGGAAGCCGCTCCTTTGAGGGGGGGCTATGTCACGATTCCCTTGTTGTCTGCCCTGGGTTTCACTTGTCATTGTTAAATGTACTACACTTCCCAGAATCCACCTGCCATCACCACTGCCATTTTGTTCACTGTTCTCACCTGTGTCTAATTCAGTCATCACTCCCTGGTTATTTAAGCCCTGCTTTTTGTTCACTCCTGGTCGTTCGTTGAATGTTGTCAAGCCTGATATGTGTTTCCCTGCCTGAGTTCTTAGTTTATGTTTGTTTCCCCATCGAGGGTTTTTTCCTTTGTGTTTGTTTTGTATTTTGTTAATAATAAAGAAGCCTGCATTTAGATCCTCTCTCCTCGCTGCCTCATTCCTAACAGATATACAAATCACAGTTTATTAAAACATTCAATAAAATGACTCAATTATGCAAATTATTAAATTGTGCAAATTTGCAATTCAAGAATGCTGACCATGCCACATTCTCTTAGTGGGAAACCATCATCAAAAAAAACAAAAACACATAAAAACTCATAAAAAGAAAGTGATAAACATTAAATAGACTGACAGTCCAAATAAAGCACTACACACATAAATTACACACATAATACACACTCAGTAGGGGTTATCTATAGTACAATAATCCTGATCAGATGAATGATTTGTAGTCAGATTAGGTATTGCAAAATATTTACCCTTCCACACAATTCAGAATGACTTACGGCATGATTAAATAAGTCAAAACATGATTGGGTGCAATACAGTAAAACTGGTTTAGAAATAGTCAGAGTATTACACTATTCCCAATAAATCAGAATGACTTAGAACATGATTAAATAACTCTATATAGACAAAGAAATGCTGCTCATCTTAATAAGGGCCTAAGCCAATGGCTGCTGCCAAATTCACAGGTTAATAAACCGAAAATGTTTATTTGAAATCTCGCAAGCTTTCGGTATACAGGTATAATACAAGTCAAAAAGGACCTCCTCTTGCGAGAGCAACTACACTCCTACAATTCTGCAAAGTCCCAGTGCTGCTTCCCACAGTGAGCTTGTCTGTACTGTGACAGTACATGGTGACTGAGGATAACATCCTATTCCATTAATAATAATTATTATTATCATTATTAAAGTGTTGTTGTTATTATTTTTATTATTATTATGTAATACAAGTTAAATGAGTATTATGTATGGAATATTGGAGAGTAAATGTCCATTATGTTACATATTAAAGTAACTAGTTACTTGCTACTTGAGTATCCTTTTAATATGACACTTTTTACTCTTAATCAAGTAATTATTAACATAATTTACTTCTACTTGAGTAATTATCTTTTTCAAGTAATTGTACTTTTACTTAAGTACAGTTTTTGGCTACTCTATCCACCTCTAACTAAACAGCTTGCCAGCGCAAACTTTCAGAATACATTTTGCCGGCCGTTAATCACCCTCTTACTGCCACTGGTCCATGTGTTAAAAAGTTGGGACCCAGTGCTCCACCTACGTTGACGGCAACATCTTTCTCCATTTGATTTCTTCACACACTGGAGCACAGAGGTAAGGCCCTGGGGGTGTATTACAGAAAACTGACTATCTTAAGTCTTAAGTTAAGATCGGATCAGTTAGGAGAGGATTTTTCACAAATTCATATCACAGAAGCAAATCCTAACTTGATTTAGGATTCATATCTTACCTTACAAAATTGTATCTTATCTCTTAGTTAGGAAATCCTACACCACTGCATCGAGTTTGATAATGAACTCTCATATCTGTAACCAAGCAACCAATGGCACACAAACGGCTGCTGTGAAATAAACATTAGATACATGAAAATGGAGACATAAAATCAACACACTTTTAATTTCAAGGCTGTAGAAATAAAATGTTTGATCACTGCATTATTATATTTTGTGGTTGTTTGCAATTATTTCAAATGTTTGTCACCATCAAACATCTCTTTTCTTAATTTTGTGTCACTAAAAAAATGTTTGTGCTATTATCGGCTAGTGCTATAGTTATGTTTCATAGTGTTGTAATGTGACTGTAACTGCTGGCTTTCAAATATGTTTTCAGTTAGGATGCTAGAGGTGTTGTCCTAAAGTTATGACACTTATTTAAAATTTTTGGCAAGGTAGGATGCTTCTGTAATGCTCTATTCATGTCTGCAGTTAAGACTCGATAAAGCATTTAGGAAATGTTATTCTGTAATAGCTTCTTTCCTAAATGAGATCCTAATTGATATTGCCATGGTTACCAAACAGATGAGATACAATTCTAAAGATAGGATCTTTCTGTAATGCACCCCCTGGTAAACATACGAAATCAAAGTAAGAGTAGGTGTGACATCATTTCGAACAAAATCTGGCCAAAATGAAGGTGTTTTTGAGTGGGGTTTTTTTCAGTGGTTCGAAACAGCTCACCACCGCATACCCTGAAAAATGATGGGTTAAAAACTACTCAAAAGGGGTTGTTCATAATAAAATACAATAACAGAAATGAAATGGTGCATCATATAGTGTGACAGCATTAGCTCCATCAGGATCGATCAAATAACCATCAATTGGATGTCATCGACTGTATCGATGTATATTTTTGAAAGATGCTCCTTTATTTTGACATTCTCAAACCAGCCACATCTGTACGCATTTCTGTTTTCAGTTCAAATCAAACCACATCAAACGGCTAGACAGCTCTGACATTCTAAACAGCACTGATGAGGGAAAGAGAAAACACTACCCTGCACCAGCATCAATTACAAGATTTTTCACATCTTCACATCAACACTCTTACTAACATTTTTCACAGTAAACCATAAAAGACTTTTTCAATACAACTGTGGTAGTTGTAGCCAAGAAAAATAACCGACCTATCCGAAACAAGTCAGTTATGTAAGTATTTTGGATTAAAAGACTTGCTGTCATGAACCCCGCTCCCTCGCTCCGCCCCCTCGAGCTTCCACGCTCGTTCCGCCCCCTCGAGCTCGCACGCTCGTTTTGCTCCCTCGAACTTCCAGGCTCGTTTTGCTCCCTCGAGCTGGCACGCTCGTTTTGCTCCCTCGAGCTTGCACGCTCGTTTTGCTCCCTCGAGCTTCCACGCTCGTTCTGCTCCCTCGAGCTCGCACACTCGTTTTGCTCTCTCAAGCTTGCACGCTCGTTTTGCTCCCTCGAGCTCTCATGCTCGTTAGCATGTCTCCCTCCTCGGGCTCGCAAGCCCGCTCTCAGTCACCACATTAGTTTCACCTGTACTCGTCTGATCGCCCATCATGGTTTACACCTGCACTCGCCCCATATATATCACAACCCTTTCGTCTCACGCCTGTTGGTTATTGTGTTTAGTTTCCCGTGTCTTTGCCCCCCCCGCTAGTCCCGTCTAGTTCCGAACTCCCCTGTTCTAGTTTACCCCTTCGCTATGCCAGCACTAGTTATCCCAGCTAGTTACCCTGTCTTTTGCCCTCGCTAGTCCCGTCTAGTTGTTACCTGTTTCCCGGCTTCGACCTCCCGCTCTTGTTGACCACTCTTTGGTAGATTTGCCCCTTTGCCCTATCTTGATTCCCCGGCTCCGACCTTACGCTCACCCTGACCACTCTTCTCTGGATTTGCCCTTGTTTGTACTTTTGCCTGCTTTTAATACAATAAAAGCAGTTCTCACCAACATTGTGACTGTCTCTTCTTGTGCGGGTGACAGAATAACCAACCTCACCGAAGACAGTCACAATGGATCCCGCGGAGGATTTGTTCGGCTCACTAGAGCGGAGTTACACGTCACATTTGGCGCGAGGAGCTACAATTTGGAGACATGACCAAGCACTCGTGGCTCAGGGGCAGCAGGTATGTACTATGTCTGATTTATTTCACCCTGTATCACCTGTGTCTGCCCCTGAGCCTGTTGATGCTCTCCACGCATCCGCGAGCGCCGTAAGCTCTCCACCCCCGGAGAGGTTTTATGGCTCTTCGGATGCTGACCAAGGGTTTTTTATGCAGGGCAGCGGTTGTGTAACTCATAACCTCGCCCTTAACATTATGGAGCCAGCGGCCCGACTCTTGGTTTTGCGTCAGGGGAGTCAACCCTTGGAGGATTATGTGACTGACTTTTGTGCCCTGGCTGACCAGGTGAATTTCGATGAGGTGGCTCTGAAAGACATTTTTCAATGTGGACTGAATGAGCCAACCTCATCATTCATGCCGGGTGGTCGCTGCTCCCTCAACCTGGCTCAGTTTATTGACCTCGCCCTACTGTACGCTGGTTCCTCGTTTACTGTGGGGGGGCAGACACTGAACCAGCGCTCCACGCCACGGCCCCCGTCTCGAAGCCTACCACTGCCCCCGTCTCGAAGCCTACCACGGCCCCCGTCTCGAAGCCTACCATGGCCCCTGTCTCGAAGCCTACCACGGCCCCCGTCTCGAAGCCTGACACGGCCCTAGTCCCGAAGCCTGACACGGCCCTAGTCCCGAAGCCTGACACGAAGCCTGACACGGCCCTAGTCCCGAAGCCTGACATGGCCCTACTCCCGAAGCCTGACACGGCCCCAGTCCCGAGGCCTGTCACGGCCCCGGTCCCGAAGCCTGTCACGGCCCCAGTCCCGAAGCCTGACACGGCCCCAGTCCCGAAGCCTGACACGGCCCCAGTCCCAAAGCCTGACACAGCCCCAGTCCCGAGGCCTGTCACGGCCCCAGTCCCGAAGCCTGTCACGGCCCCAGTCCCGAAGCCTGTCACGGCCCCAGTCTCGAAGCCTGGCACGGCCAGCGAGTCAACGCCCATGCCTGCCACGGCCAGCGAGCCAGCGCCCAGGTCTGCCACGGCCAACGAGCCAGCGCCCATGCCTGCTACGGCCGGCGAGCCAGCGCCCATGTCTGCCACGGTCAGCGAGCCAGCGCCTGTAGCCTCGACCGCCCCAGAGCCAGCGTCTGTAGCTTCGACCGCCCCCATGGCCACGTCCCCTGTTGGCCGAAGACGTAAGAGAAGGAAGAGGGCCCCTTCTCCCCAGTCTCGTCTTGTGCTCAAGACCGCAGAGGTTCCCTCAGAGTCTTCCACGGCTATGCCGGGCTCTGCTCCGCCCACAGAGTCTTCCACGGCTCTACCGACCTCTGCTCCGCCCTCAGAGTCTTTCACGGCTCTGCCGGGCTCTGCTCCGCCCTCAGAGTCTTCCACGACTCTGCCGGGCTCTGCTCCGCCCTCAGAGTCTTCCATGGCTCTGCCGGGCTCTACTCCGCCCTCAGAGTCTTCCACGGCTCTGCCGGGCTCTGCTCCGCCCTCAGAGTCTTCCACGGCTCTGCCGGGCTCTGCTCCGCCCTCAGAGACTTCCACGACTCTGCCAGCCTCTGCTCGCCCCTCAGAGCCCTCGCGGCCTCTGCCTCATGAGCCTCCCAGTGCTCCTCCTCTCGAGCCTCCCAGAGCTCTACCCCTCGAGCCCCCCCGGGCTCCGCCTCTCAAGCCTCCCAGGGCTCCTCCTCTCGAGTCTTTCAGGGCTCCTCCTCCCCCCAAGCCTCTCAGGGCTTCGTCTCTCAAGTCTCTCAGGGCTCCTCCCCCTCTCAAGCCTCCCAGGGCTTCTCCTCTCGAGTCTTTCAGGGCTCCTCCTCCCCTCGAGCCTCTCAGGGCTCCATCCCTCGAGCCTCTCATGGCTCCACCCCTCAAGCCTCTCAGGGCTTCGTCTCTCGAGTCTCTCAGGGCTCCACCCCCTCTCATGCCTCTCAGGGCTTCGTCTCTCGAGTCTCTCAGGGCTCCTCCTCCTCTCGAGTCTTTCAGGACTCCTCCCCCTCTCAAGCCTCTCAGGGCTCCGCCTCCCGAGCCTCCTACGGCTCCCCCTCCAGAGCCTCCTACGAGCCTCCCACGGCTCTGCTCCCAGAGACTCCAGAGCTTTCTAGAGCTCCGCCCCTTGAGCCTCCTACGGCTCTACCCCCCGAGACTACAGAGCCTGCCATGCCATCGCCTCGGAAACCCCCCACGGAGCCGCCTCCCTTGGCTCTACCTCCAGAGCCTTCCAGAACCCCGCCTCCAGAGCCGCCTCTGACGGCTCCGCCTTTCATGGCTCAGCCTGGACTTCCTGACCCTCTCCCTGTCCTGTGGCCTCTTCCCTGGCCTCCGGACCCTATTCCTGTCCGGTGGTCACCTTCCAGACCCCCGGACCCAGTCCCTGTCCTCCAGTCGCCTTCCAGACCCCCTGACCCAGCCTCTGCCCTATGGCTGCCCCCTAGATCTCCCGACCACCCGCCTGTCCGCTATGTTCCCCCTGACCTTGCCTTGAAACTGCCCATTGACCCCATGGACTGTCTCATTTCCCTCTGTGCCCCTTGGACTGCCCTCAATTTTGTTGACGTGTTTTGTGGGTTTTCTGTTCAGGGGTTTTTTGTTTGTTGGGATCGTCCAGCACCACTTCCCAGAGGTCGCGCTCCTCGCGACCGAACGCGGCCGTCAGGAGCCGTCCTTTATAGAGGGGGGAGTACTGTCATGAACCCCGCTCCCTCACTCCGCCCCCTCGAGCTTCCACGCTTGTTCCGCCCCCTCGAGCTCGCACGCTCGTTTTGCTCCCTCGAGCTCGCAAGCTCGTTTTGCTCCCTCAAACTGCCACGCTCGTTTTGCTCCCACGAGCTCGCACGCTCGTTTTGCTCCCTCGAGCTTGCACGCTCATTTTGCTCCCTCAAGCTCTCATGCTCGTTAGCAGGTCTCCCTCCTCAGGCTCGCAAGCCCGCTCTCAGTCACCACATTAGTTTCACCTGTACTCGTCTGATCACCCATCATTGTTTACACCTGCACTCGCCCCTATATATATCACAACCCTTTCGTCTCACGCCTGTTGGTTGTTGTGTTTAGTTTCCCGTGTCTTTGCCCCCCCCCCGCTAGTCCCGTCTAGTTCCGAACTCCCCTGTTCTAGTTTACCCCTTCGCTTTGCCAGCACTAGTTATCCCAGCTAGTTACCCTGTCTTTTGCCCTCGCTAGTCCCGTCTAGTTGTTACCTGTTTCCCGGCTTCGACCTCCCGCTCTCGTTGACCACTCTTTGGTAGATTTGCCCCTTTGCCCTATCTTGATTCCCCGGCTCTGACCTTACGCTCACCCTGACCACTCTTCTCTGGATTTGCCCTTGTTTGTACTTTTGCCTGCTTTTAATACAATAAAAGCAGTTCTCACCAACATTGTGACTGTCTCTTCTTGTGCGGGTGACACTTGCTTGGCAATTGAAGTGTTCATTCTGAGTTGTCATGACTTCTGTTTTTATGTTATTTATTTTATTGTGGATGTCTTATTGTGGATACTGGACATTTCAGAGAGCTCAATAAAATATTCAAATAATATTTTGGTTGCATTGGTGAGATAAATGTAACTGATTGTGTAAAATAGGCACATAACATCACATAATAATCGATCACTGGCCACTGAATCGAATCCAAATCACATCATGGCATACTTTGATGTATCAGGAAACATTATATCGCTGGCTAAGATAATCAATATAAGATCGTATCGTGATGAGACTTGCAATTTACACCCCTAATAAAGATCATGTAATCGTCGAGTGGTAAAACAGCTTCTTTTAATGTGGACTGATGTATTCATAGAACGATACATAAAGTTATTGATAACACATTTTGATATCACATTAGTTAATGTTTTGCATGTCGTTTGTTATAGGAAAGCATACATCTCATACTTATATGATTTTCTAAGTGCTAGCACCAGCAGCATGGGCGGAGTCTAAATGTTGGCAATACATATAGAGTTGCTGTGCTTTTTCTACTTTTTTCTAGCTCTGAGCCAAGAACAAAGAAGAACTTTCATGTCTCAGAAACTTTACAGGTCCAAATCAAAAGAGCCACACTGAAGTCGAAGATTTGGTGGTCTCTAGATATGGTTTGGGTCCCTACTTCAGTGTGAGTCTGGTTGCTTAGAAAACTTATAGCTCACCTCTCCTCAACAAGCTACAAAATGTCTGTAGCACAAATGGTGCAGAACGAGATACAGGCTTTCACAGGCTCATCAGAGCTGTGGTGATGTGACTGACAGCACCAAGACCTAGTGACACAACAGCAACACAGCTGAGGCTTTTGTGAGAAAACATAGCAGAACTTACACTACTTACAATAAAACTTGTGCTACTTCCTGTCATAAAGGAGCCCTTAGTCACAGTAACAAGAATTGTGTATTATATTGTATTTATTATAAAATAGGTGGTTCCAGTCCTGGATGCTGATTGGTCAATATCACATTCCAGTTGTGTTACAATATACACTATACAATATAAACCCTTCTTTTACTTTTACCTTGAGGTGACATGGAAGGCACAGTGCATCAAATTTTCAGAAACATAGTAGTAGTCACATTAATAAAAGTAATTACATTGATTCTCCTGAGCCAGAACTGAGATTAAAACAGCTTTCTTCCACTTACTTCAGAGCAAATTAAGTATCTCGCTAGCCTGAGATCAAAAGGGATGTGATATCAAAGGTGAAGCGCAGGCATGAAATTTTTTTGCCAGAATTCGGAACATCAGGAATAAAATTTGTAAGTACCATACAGATTTCCCGTGTGATCATGTTGGAAATCCAGCCAATTAAAAACTGGTGATGTGTTTGTGGCAGGGTCTATGGCGGGGCCGGGTCATGATTCCGCACACCCGGCCCCTAATATGGCTAATTAGCCCTTGAGAGAAAAGGAAGGCAGACCGAAGATGGCATTGCGAGAGAGAGTGAGATTTTCGGACAGCTGTCTGACATCTATGTGTGTTTGTCTTTTTGGTTCAGTTGTATATGAAACTATTATTTATATTGTCAAGCCGGTTCTCGCCTCCACACTGGTGCCGAAATCCGGGAAGGAGGAGGGATATGCCAAAGTGGAGTTCTCTGCACTACCATCCACCCCAAAGGAGCAGCCTAGGCCATCCACTGGAGGACGGAGGAGCCCGGCCGCTTGGAAGCAGAGGAACACCCACCGACCGTGAGGGGAGGAGGGGCTCCCAACCAACTGCCTGGAGCGGTTAATGTTGCCAGAGGTGGGGGAGACTCCTACCGTCCACTAAAAACGCGGCGTCTCCTTCCGTCCACCGGGTGCCGGAGGACTGCCTCCAATCTGCCTGGGGAGGTGCGGCTGTCTTCCATTAGAGGGTGGAGGAGTGGCCGAGGACCAAGCTATGGAGTATCTCTCCCACGGCCGCTCCGTGTTGGCCTTTCTCTCTCTTTTTTTATATTTTGTTAATTCGGCATGATCGCCGTTACGGTACGTAGGTGCCACAAAATTTTTTTTTCCCTCCCCTTGTCCCCACCCTCAACCAGGTAGATGGGGATGACCTGCCGGCAGACGGGGCGGAAGGCACGCCCCTACCTAGGGAAAGAGGGGTGGATGTACGTCATGTCAGGGGCTCCCCGGCCTGAGAGAAAGAGAGGGAGGAATGTGGCAGGGCGGAGGGTGAGGCCGGGTCGTGATTCCGCACACCCGGCCCCTAATTGGGCTAATTAGCCCTCGAGAGGGAGAAAGGCCGACTGAAGACGGCAGTGTGACAGAGAGAGAGAGAGATTTTTGTATGTTTGTCTTTTTGTTTCAGTTTTACAATAAACTATTATTTATATTTTCAAGCCGGTTCTCGCCTCCTCCTTCCATTAACCCCTTTACTGTTTTGATCGAGAACGAATCAGTCTTTTGGATTAATCATTGAAGTGAAAGAATTGTTCTCGTACACCTCGAAACACTGATTATATTTTTTCTTCACTGACATTTCTCCCTTTTGAAGGCAATTAAATTGTTTAAAGTGTGAGAATGCTTTGTTTGCTTTTCATGCCTGTAATGACTGATTATAGCATGCAAATAGCATTCGAGTGCAGGCTGTGAAGGAGCATATCATTGGTTTGACCCGCTATCCTTCAATGAAATTGTTGGTCTTCTCGTTTGTGAACAAACTGAATGAACTGGTCATCATCAACAAGGATCTGCTGACAATTTTTTTAAGTATGTTGAAGTGGCTTACATTGGCTTACACTGACACCTAGTGGCCTGGTGCTACATCATTCAAACAGTAGTTTTCAGTTACCAATGGCATTGTAGAAATTTCACTATTCACAGTAAGTCAGGTTTATGATTCCATTTTACCCAGTGATTGAAAGATTCTCAGTCCGTTTCCCACCACATCCTTGCCGGTAGCCATGAGATAGGTCTGGAAAGAGAGAATCAATCGATACCACACAACGACTGGATCACCAGCATGCGATCAAAATGACTCAGGAGGTGGCAAGGATATTATCAATGTTGCCGGCAGTAGGTCAGACATCCTTCTTTGCCAAATGTTATTTTGCTATATTTAAGTAGTATTTACATTTTACATAGATGTGATTTAATATGGTGTTCTACAATTTTTGTGTACATGAACATTTGAAGACATGTGATGTCAGGGGTGTACCTCCCCCAATAAACAAAACAAGAAAGTTTTGCCCCCAATGTTCAATCCAAATCTACTCCCTTGTGTGATGTCTCTTTGGTGTCTGTTTTCATCCCAAAAAAACAACAAAAAAACATTATTGTTATTTCAAGGCCTGTGAAGGCAGTGATATTTCTTCATGCAGTTCACAGCTGTAACACGAGTCAAGAAAAATAAAATCAGAGTTACACACTGACTTCCTGGCAGGCCAATCAAATGTCTCCAACGTGTGTTTAACTGCGCCCCTCCTCCAGTCCACTGTTACTCTCAGCAACCAACACCACAGACTTCGCTTCATCTAACGGGCACTGCGAGGAATTGCATCATCTACAACACTAAATCAAATCTGCATTATTTTGGAGATGGAGAATTTTAACAATAGTCTTACAATGCTTTGCACCCTAGTCTCTGCTAGAGCTGAGGTGAACAGCTCTAAAATATTAACCAGCCATGGCGACAAGCAAATCGACCTTGTGTCATGCCATGCTGTAAATTGGTTATCAATTTGCCACTAATTTGGAACTCATCTATTTTTGTAAACTATGTTTTTGATGCAAATTGGAAATATATAGCCTGTGTCTCTATCTGCACTCCCCCCCACTTCCAGTTACTTTAGACAGGAAACTACTGAGGCTATAACATTCCTCGCCTGTCAGGAACGTCACAGCTGGACACCATGGCATCCTGGATTATATAAGGAAGAACTGGGATAATGAAGTGGTCTGCACATATATAGTGCCTTTTTTAACCTTAGAGGTTACCAAAGTGCTTTACGCTGTGTCTCATTCACCCATTCACACACCAATGATGGCAGAGCTGCCATAAGAGAAGCTAGCCTGCCATTGGGAGCAACTTGGGGTTCAGTGTTTTGGCTAATGTCACTTCGGCATGTGGAGTCATGTGGGCCGAGAATCGAAACGCCAACCCTGCGAATAGCGGCCGACCCGGTCTACCACATCCGCCACATGACACCTCTATTCTCTTTTGATAAATCTTGATTAATTTAGACATGGGAAACTCCTTCATATATGGCAGGCTATAGAGCAGTGAATAAAGAGAATCTCTAGGGGTCATAGCTGTGTCAATCTAGCAAACCATTGTTCTTCAAAGATGACTAAAGGTGTGACATGAGGGGTGAAAAACTAAAAATGTGGTCAGATGACTCCCAGACATTTACTGTTTACATGGGCTACTGTGAAAGTATACATCACGTTTGCATGGACATTAAAACATACAATTTGAATGTATTGACAGCATCTAAAAAGAAACACCATCCTTACGTTGAATTTGTCGAATTAATTGGTTGATTTTGTTGTATTTATAATGAATGGGATTAACTAAAGATGTACTCATTCATTTATTTACTAATTTAAAAAGTTTGACTTCTAAAGAAATGAATAGTAATTTTGAAACATATGTATATAATCATGACCACTCATGTGAGATGAAGAGTTCAGTCATATCAGTAACCTTATAAATGCTTCATCTCAGTAACGGTCCTGTTATTGGACACTTTCACTCATGGATTAAATTAATCCTGGCTTACTGTGAATAGTGAATTTTTACTACAATTGGTAACTGAAAACTCTTGTTTGAACGATGTAGCACCAGGCCACTAGGTGTCAGTGTAAGCCACTTCAACGTACTTCAAAAAATTACTGAGTCTACATTTAAATGTTCAGTGCATCACATTTAATACAATTGACACATTTACATAATTTGATATTATCTCATTATTTCATACTGTTCCATGTGATTTCTGGTGCTCCATTGAACTCATTTCAAAAGACTACTTCATAATAAAGAATTCATATATGTTTTAAGTTTCTAAGGTTGTAATTACTCAAAAGCATCATTGAGCCTGTTTACATACCAATATGCTCCCAATAATCTGCATATTTAAAAAAAAAAAACAATGCAACGAAACCGTGATTACACCATATATGAAAAAAATTAGTTATTCTCTTCTTTTGACATCAAACCGTGAAGAGGCAACAAATGCATGCATTTGGTAAGCCAGTAAAAACACAGTAAAGGTGTTTACAAGTCATGCGAAATTGGTGTAATGGGCAAAAATAATCTACTGGTTTATGACCTATCATTGATAAAGGAAAGCCGTGTAATGCCTTAACATGATGACTCATGATGTCGGCTTATTAAGCACAATCAGAACCTTCACCCTTACAAAACATTTAGAGTTTTGGCAAACTTCCAGCAAACTTTGCAAACTTGACACTGTGACATATTTTCTGCAAGTTTGACAGAATTATAAAGGTTTTGTGAGGGTATGTAAATGCATTCAACATTAGTATGTCCCTATTGTACGTTTCAACATTGATCCATATACAGAATACAGAAATGTATGTGCAAATATTACATACACATACCTATAATAATAATGATATCATGCTAGAATGTTTGAACATGACTAAAGCTGCATTCTTAATGAATGGTATAATTCATCAGACAACTGCTGCAGCTGTCACAAAATTCATGTTTGAGGTATGTGTGTAATTTACCAAGTAATGTCAACACCATATTTTACTCATAAATTGAAGCCACTGAAAAGCATCGGAAATGTTCATTGTCTTCTGGGTTTTTTGGACTGCAAACTGAACAGCTCTATTGTTTGCAGAGCTTGTTTTGTGTATGTGTGTTCCAATGTGAGTGTTTATGAGTGAGACGGGAGAAACGTGTTTAGGCACATCTGACCTCCTATTATGGACTATATCAGATATCATCTGTATGTCAAATTTTATTTTGTGATTTTATTTCAATTTCTTAATTTGATGATATTCTCTGTTTTATTCCCCTCTTCAACCCTGTGGGAGGGAGCAAATGTTTTCAGTCCTCCTCTGTATGTCTGCTGCTTTGGCCGAGGCGGCAGGTAAAACGTTCAGCAAGACTTGTGTGTTTGTTTTACGAGCAGCGCTCAGACCTCCTGCTGAAGCAGAGAGCTCTTTGGTGGTGAGAATGTGTGTCTCCCCGTGTGTATGTGCAAGACATGGGTAGCGTTTCCACAGATCAGTTGTTTTTGGATGTTTGCCACCACAGGACACAGAGACACAGATGTCCAGAGTGGGTGGAGTCCATGGCCGTGTCGGAAAGCTGGGGAATTCTGTTGCAGACAGTATCTGGAGATATGAAGACATCAAAACATGTCCAAATGCAATATTTGCATATGCCTTCTTCTGGTCAGTTTTTGAAGGCAGCACAGATGTGTTTTTGGTGGCCTTTGGTGCAATTCGCTGGTTGGTCTTAAGAATAAAAATGGTCTCTGAGGGAGCGAAAACAGTAAATTAGTTTATATATGTCCAGATTTATATAAAAAAATTTTTTAACTTGTTATTCCATCTCTGCATACAGAGAGAGAGAGAGAGAGAGAGAGAGAGAGAGAGAGATTCCATTGCATTGACTAAATATTTGATTGGTTATGTCAATGTAAAGTTGTTGTCTTAGTGTTAGTCATTTGATGAAAATGTCCTTTAAATTTAGTCAATATTTTATCATATAATTTTCATAAATTTTAATCAGTTTAGTTTTACTCTGACTAAAATTGCAAATAATTTTAGTCAATGAAAATAACATTCTAGTAGATAATAATGTGCAAAATGACACAAGTGTATCATACTGTAATTTCTTTTTAACTTGATTCAAATTTAAACATGCATCAAACACATAAAAGATGACAGACAGATTTTGGCAGATTTTTCTTCTTGTTTTAAATCACATTTTAAGAATGTTTAGATATTTTTACCGGTAAACAAGACAAAAATATTTTTTTTTGCAGTGTAGCATTTTGTATTTATTTATTGTATTCTGAATTCTTCACTCTTTTGAGCCTAATATTGACTTTCTGCATTATAGCCATTTTATAATATTACATTGCATATAGTGCATTTTTACGTAATAAAGGTATTCCTTTCTGACTAACACATAACTTAGTTCAAGTTCACCTGTTAATTCGCTTCACTGTAAAAGCAGTTGTAATATTACATATTTGTAAGTGATTGTTCCCATCTGTCGCTCACTTCGACGTTGTGTCACACTGTCTCCCAGTTCGGCCTCTTTGGCGACACCGTCAAGATCTTCGCCCAGCAGTTCTCTGCGGTGAAAAAGCAGATGGAGGCCATTTCACACATTCTGCCCCGCCGCACACCTGCCGCCACAGGCCAAGCCCCGTCTGCTCGCCGAGGGTGTACTCCTGCCGCTAAGAAACGCACAGCTCCACCTCAACCCGGTCCCAGCTCTCAGCCCCTGAGTTGAGTGCCCTGCAGGAACATACCAAATCCCTGTGCACGGAAATCGCGACACTCTTACTCAAAGACGCGATAGAGCCTGTCCCTCCAATCGAGATGAAGAAGGGTTTCTACAGCCCTTCATCATACCCAAGAACGGCGGCGGATTAAGACCAATCTTGGACTTGCGAGTTTTCAACCGGGCTTTGCACAATCTCCCATTCAGAGCATCTCTTTTCTCTGCATGGAGTTAGACTCAGTCTTTGCGTACCTACTTGGACTGCACGCAGAGCTTTAGACGTTCTGAGCAGCTCTTTGTCTGCGGAAAGGGAACGCTGTCTCAAAACAGAGGCTCTCCCACTGGGTGGTGGACGCCATTTCACTGGCCTATCGCACCCAGGCCGTGCCCCCCCTTGCGGGTCTGAGCACACTCAACAAGGAGTGTTGCGTCCTCATGGGCACTGGCCAGAGGCACCTCCCTGGCAGACATATGCAGAGCAGCAGGTTGGGCAACACCTAATACCTTTGCGAGATTTTACAACCTCAGGGTAGATTCAGTTTCGTCCCGTGTTTTCTCAGGTCCGAGCCAGTAGAACTCGGTAACACGTTGACAGACTGACCGGGTGGATCGCTTGCACCTAGCGCCCTTTCCTTCAGTTGATGTAAAACCATACGCTTTTTCTCCCAGGTGATCCTAATAACCCGGCTCCCTGGATGACTCCTACCTAGCCCTTTGGGTCCGCAATTCAGCGGCACAATCCACTGGATTGGAGTGGGTACTCAGATCTACCTTGTACTGGAATACATGCTCCACAGGTCAGGTCTCCTACATGGACTTCCCCCCTGTGTGTATTTTCTGCGGTACGGTCCTCTTACAAGCAGACCCGCGTATCCCTTTGGCAGTTCCCACTGCCCCCCGGTCGCCGTGTCTGTAGCAACTCCTCCCTCCGAAGAGGCGGGATCTACCACCGTGCCACTTCCCACATGTGACCTAAAAGCCCATGTGGTGTATGTCACCATTCTTACCACCCCCTCTCTGGGCAGGTGTGGTCTCCACAGGGTCTTTTCTTCCTGAAAGAATAGGAAACTGGGTAAGGGCCCCAGCCATTGACTCTATGCGAGAAACAGGCTCGGCCCATTTCCAGGTTGGCAAGCATCACCTTGTTCCCCTGTCTAGGGTAACTATAAGGATTCCGACGACTTTATGGGGCATTGGGGAAGGATACGTGCTGTCTGATACAGCTGGTCATTTTGGTATGTCAAATACCTGCCCTCTCCTGTGTCAGCAGTACACATACATAGCTCAGAACATGGCGTGATTTAAATTGGACCCCTAGTTTCGCTTATTCGACACAACGTCGAAGTGAGCAACAGACGGGGAACGTCTAGGTTACGGATGTAACCTCCGTTCCCTGATGGAGGGAACGAGACAGTGTGTCCTCCCGGCCACATTGCTGAGCGACCACTGTTGTGGCCGGACCTATTCCGGCTCCTCAGAAAAATCCTGAATGAAACAGACGTATTTCCCTGCATTTATACCCGTATGTCCGGGGGCGGGACATGCAAATTCTGTCTGCCAACTTCTCATTGGCCTTTTTTTATAGATCAGAGGTATATTCAGCGCTCAAGAGAGACCCCTAGTGTAGCTTCTTCGACACAACGTCTCGTTCCCTCCATCAGGGAATGGGGGTTACATCCATAACCTAGACGATCTCATGTAAATTTAGGATACTTTTGAGTGAAGTAATAACCCATATATCGGATTGTAAAGCACTTCACTTTGCCAGCGTTCAGGTCATTCTGTTCACACAGCTCAAGTGGGGAAATGCCCAACATACAGTGCTTGATTACTGGATTCAATTAATAAATTCTTTCTAGATATTTTATTATTATTTTTTTCTTGTTAAATTTTTAGCCAACAGTAAATCGTTTACTTATAGTCATGATATGTCTTTTTCATCTCGTATTTTAATATTTTCTTCAGTAATTTTGTTGGTGAGATTAACACTGGTCTAAAGTAAACTTTGATATATTTTAGATCATTAGACATGCATCACGTGCTGGTGTGGCTCAATAAATAAATAAGTAAATGCCTCCAGAACTAAGAGCCTATGCAGCAAAGATGGCAGCATGCAGGTTGCATACTTCTGGGACTGCATGCACCAGATGAGCAACTTCCATTGATATTAATGGAAATACTAGCAGATGGCTCTAACCAAGTACACAACTTTTTGTGTACAATGAAACAAACAGACTGGAGTGGACTGGAGCTGGGGCAAAAATAGTTACTTTGCATTTTTAATCCTATTTCGTATGAAAAAATATTACTTCTGCTTCAGTCATCACACCTTTTGTCATGATTCACTGTTGTTTGTCTTTTGTTTCTCCCCTATCATCTGTTCCTCCTGGACTACACTTCCCATAATTCCCTGCCCTCATCACTGCCAGCTGTCCTTGATTGTCCTCACCTGTGTTTCATTAACTTATTAAGTCATTGTGTATATAATGCCCAGATTTCTGTTCAGTCCTTGTAAGTTGTTATCTGTTTTGACCACCTGTTCATTGACCCATTCCTACCGTAGATGTTTTCTCTGTTCCCATGTTTTTTTTGTATATTATAAATACTTTTTCGCTGCACCTAGATCCAGCTCTCGTGATTTCCTTTCTAATGTTACAGAACAACTGACCACAAAAAATGGATCTAGCAGCTTCTCTTAGACAATTGTGCAGGGCAAATTTACCCATTATGGAGTACTCCCTTCACTTCTGCACCATAGCCAGCCTCACAGGTTGGAAGGATTCTGACCTCAAATCCATATATCGGATTGGACTAATGTTTCACCAGTGGAGGGCCTGAGGAGCATAACGTCACCTGAAAGGAATATGTGAGGCTAATCTTAGAGACACTCGCTGCAGAGGATCCTCCCCTCTTAATTCCGGTTCCGGCTTCCAAGGCTTTCACGCCTGAGTCCGCTCCATGCCATGTCACAGCCACGCCTCTGTGTGCTCCGCGCCATGTCAAATCCACGCCTGAGTCTGCTCCGTGGTATGTCACAGCCACGCCTGAGTCCGCTCCGCGCCATGTCACAGCCACGCCTGAGTCCGCTCCACGCCATGTCACAGCCACGCCTGAGTCCGCTCCGCGCCATGTCACAGCCACGCCCGAGTCCGCTACGCGCCATGTCACAGCCACGCCCGAGTCCGCTCCGCGCCATGTCACAGCCACGCCTGAGTCCGCTCCACGCCATGTCACAGCCACGCCCGAGTCTGCTCCACGCCATGTCCAGCCTTCCGTGACCCATTTCTCCAAGCATTCCATGGCCCCGGTCTCGAAGCCCTTCACGACCCTTGTCTCCAAGTTTAATTATCTGCCACTGATATCAGTGCGTAGGGCCACGAAGACCCTTCCCCACAAATTATCAGTACCCTTGCCTACCACGGCCTATGAGCCAATGCCCATGCCTGCCTCGGCCAATGCCCATACCTGCCATGAACAACAAGCTGGAAGCTTCGTCCGTCCCAGAGCCTGCGTCGTCAGCCTCGTCCGTCCCAGAGCCTGCATTGCCAACCTCATCCATCCAAGACCCAGCTTTGCCAGCCTCGTCAACGATTCCGTATTATATGAGTCTACATTTCTACAATGTCATCTGAAAATGAAAACTACACTTTGATGCTAATCTGATTTTAGCGCTTTGGGAACAGCTTTAGGTGTGACCAGCTGTGAATATGTGTGCAACATGTCAATGAAATTGACTAGAATTTATAGCCTCTGTCGTTGACATCAATTGGATGCACCTGTAGCAGGGCTATAAATAGATGCGTCACAGGTGCATCGTCAGATCTTTTGTCTTGTCACTGTGTGTGTGTTGTGCTTCTCAAGCTGTCAGAACTTTCTTTCCTCTGTTAGGAGTTAGAATTTGTTAGGCAGCATGCATAAAACCTTTTCTCCTTTCCCAGAGTGTGAAGCAAAGCAAGCAGTGTGTGTTCCTGTGTTTACGCTCTATGTCTGAAACGGACACGCACCAGTTTTGTTTTGTGTGTTCGGGGGAAGAGCACGCTACTCCTGTGTTGGGTTACAATCAAAATGCTTTGCCCTCATCTTGCTTACTTCCAAGAGCCAGCACCCACTCTTTAATATTGGGCTCTCGCATTGATCTGGCTGAGGAGCGAGAGACAGATCTGTCCCTATAGCTTGCTTTCTCCCCAGATCCAGCTGATCCTTCTCGTGAGCCTGAAGCGTGCTTCGGCGCCTCTTCGGTTCACGAGGGGGAAGCTGAAACTCTTGAGTCTGTGGACTTTGACCACCTACCTCTGAACATTCCACACACAATAATAAAGCAGCTGAGGAATTACTCGAGATGGTTACTCTGTGACCAGGCTACAGTTAGACTGGCCACATGAATAAGAATCCCCCAAACGCTCCAAACTAGAAGACAGAATTCTGTCTGGTTGCCAAAAAAAAAAAAGAAAAAAAGAAAAGGTGAATGCTATATCAGTCCCTTCCTTTCTTTGATGACCTCCATGACGAGCTTTCTCGTTCATGGAGGAATCTTTATACTTCCTGTGTCTTCATGCCCTCGACGTCGACATATTCGGCTATCGTAGGTGCTGAGACACGGGGTATTCGATGATGCCGCCGGTAGAAGAGACACTTGCGGGTTATCTCTCGCCTGGCTCGGCATCAGCGCTAAAGAGACCCACTCTCACCACAAAGCCGTGCAGGACCACCTCCACGCTTGTGGGGAAGGCTTATCAGGCAGCAGGTCAGGCTGGTGCTGCCCTTCACACTATGGCAGTGTTACAGGCGTACCAGGCTGATCTGTTGAAGGACCTGAGTGCGGGTCAACACGATCGATGAAGAGGCTTTCTCTGAGCTACGTCGAGCCATGGATCTGTCTCTCCGCATGACCAAGCAGACGGCTCGTGCCATTGGCTGGTCTATGTCTGCTTTAGTCAGCACGGAGAGACACTTATGGCTCAACCTGTCCGGCATCAGAGATAAGGAAAAATTATCCTTCTCGATGCCCCGGTTTCGCCTTCTGACTTATTTGGTGACACTATGAATGTAGTTATCACCAGGTTCACGGAGGCGAAAAGCCATGAAGAAGCCTTCAGGCAATTACTTCCTCGCCGCACTCAGGGGTAGGGCCCGTCGGCCACCCAGCCCCGCCCCGGTCCTTCTCGATGGGAGGCTCAAAAACAAGGCAAGGCGAATCGTGCTCCCCTTGTAAAGACTGGGGGCTGGTTCGTTGCCCTGAGCAGCCCCCAAAGCAAGACCTCAGTGCAGTTATTTCTAAAAAAGGAAAAAAACCCTGACGGTTTTGTGCCCAGCCTTGTGGGGGTAGCCCCCCTTGGGACGGATCACGTGAAACATCCACCTGTACCCTCCCGATACCCCCATGAAACCACTCCATTCTCGCCGCCTGGCAGCTGTTCCGTTGCTTCCTGCCGTAGTCCAGGACACGGGACACTCGACATCCCCTCAACAGGAAGTGTCTGAATCGATATCCATCTCAGAGAACCTGGCAGTGTTGAAACTACTGCCAGGTGTTTGGAACAAATCTGGCTGAGATTTTAAAAGGGCAGAAGTGGACCTCTTCACCTCCCAACAGACAGCGCAATGTCCCCTCTACTTCTCTCTGAGTCACCCAGCCCCCCCCCCCGGGTCTGGACGAGATGACACATACATGGCCCAGAATGCATCAGTATGCATCAGTTTCTCTGCTCCCGGGAGACTTGGCCAGAGTTCGCCAGCAAGGGTCCTGCCTCTTACTGATAGCGCCACGCTGGCCGAACAGGATATGGTTCTCGGAGATAATGTCTCTCCTCGACGGCTCGCCTTGGGCGATTCCGGACAGGAGGGACCTTCTGTGTCAGACGAAGGGGACAATATTTCATCCCCGGCCCGAGCTGTGGAACCTTCATGTTTGGCCCCTGAAGGGTACCAACTGAGGGACACTGGGCTTTCACCTGAATTTATCGATACCATTCTAAGTGCAAGGGCTCCCTCTCTAGAAGTTACGCCAATAAATGGGGTGTCTTTGAAAGATGGTGCATTGCACATAATGCAGATCCAGTTAAAAGCCAGATTGCTTCAGTTCAGGACTTTCTGCAGGAAAATGTATCAGCAGGCACATGCCCCGCCACTCTCAGGGTTTACATGGCCGCTCTATCGCCTTTCCACACCTTGATTGACGGGGTGCCATTGGGGATACATCCTTCATGGGACTTAGCAATAGTCCTTGAGGGTCTGGTTGAGACCCCCTTCGAACCTCTAGAGTCAGCTGATAAACTTCTGACTCTCAAGATGTTTTTTTCTTATAGAAATTAATTCTCTAAAAATAATTGGGGATCTGCAGGCTCTGTCTGTCTTGCCTGCCTGCTTAGATTTTGCCCCAGGAATGGCTAAAGAAATTTTGCACCCTCATCCTGACTACCTGCCTAAGATTCCTTTCTCGACTGTACATCCGGTCACTCTCGAAGCCTTCTGCTCCCCGCCATTTACAATGCCGGAGCAGGAAAGTCTTCACAGACTTTGTCCAGTCTGTGCCCTTCAGACTTATGTCAACTGCTCTAGCCAGTGGCATAAGTCAGGGCAACTATTAGTTTGCCATTGGGACCGCAACAGGGGGGCGGCCGCCACCAAGCAGACTGTGGCTTTGGGTGAGGGATGCTATTGTGCTGGCCTACGAGGCGCACGGTCAAGCTTCGCCAGTAGGTATCAGGGCTCACTCTACCAGAGGAGTCGCCTCTTCTAAAGCCTTAGCTAGAGGTGTCCTTCTGCAGCATGTTTTGTGATGCGGCAGGCTGGTCCTCTCCACACACATTCATTAGATTTTATAGTTTGGATGTGTAGTTTGGCATAAGATGCCACTCCGGGCTCTTATGCCCTTGAGTCAACATCACAAGCTCATGTGTGAGACCTCTCGCGCTCTTGTGAGCACAACTACACAACCGTAAGGGGTCCGGACATCCACAGTGCGGCGGTGTGGGTATTCTCATTCCCAAAGTGCTAAAATCAGCGCAGCATCAAAGTGTAGCTTTTTGACAGGGAATGTCTCGGGTTACTTAACTGTAACCCCTGTTCCCTGATAAAAGCGGAACGAGATGCTGCGCTTCATTGCCACACTGAGATGCCCCGGGACTGCTCTTCAGACAAAATACCTGACGATGCACCTGTGATGCATCTATTTATAGCCCTGCTACAGGTGCATCCAACTGATGTAACCAGCAGAGGCAATAAATTCTAGTCAATTTCACTGACGTGTTGCTCACATATTCTATCGTTGATTTAGTGTCTGCAAACAGTGCTTCACTTGTTTTAGAGTATTATTTATTGATAAAGTGCAGCATTATTTATTTGCGGTGTACAGAAGTCGCGTTTGTTCCCGCACTTGGCACCTCTCGCAACCCTTAGTTTCGGTTGACCACGTGACTAGCTTTGTTGTGCTAAGTAGCATTAAGGCGTGGCCTGCTTTTTTCCACTGAACGACTCATTAAAGCATGTATTTATTTGACTGAATGTCAAATAATTTTTTTCTAATTTTTTTTAATTTAAATGTAAAAAAAAAATTTGGGATTTTTTTCTTATTTTTTTACTTCTACATACTAACATGTCTAGTTCACGAATGACACATGCCTTCAAGCACATCCCTGTTATCTGTTAAGATACAGTGGCAAGACCAAACGCAACCCACACAACCTACGGCCACTTTGCACTTCAGCACCTGCTCCGCTCTCGTTCTCAGTGGGACTCTGGAACTGCCAGTCTGCTGTGAACAAAGCTGCATTCATTCTACCCTTTGCCACACAGTCCACCCTCAGCATCCTGGCACTGATGGAGACATGGATACGTCCTGAGTATACAGCAACACCTGTTGCTGTCTCCAACCACTTCTCCTTCTCTCACACCCCTCGAGGGGTGGGGGAACAGGTTTGCTCATTCATAATAACTGGACTTTTTCACCACAGGCATCACTATGTAACAATACATCTTTTGAATTCCATCTCCTTACTACAATGCATCCCACAAAAATACATTTTGTTGTCATCTATCACACTCCAGGTCAGCTGACCAGCTTTCTTGAGGAGTTGGATGTCCTGCTGTCCTCCTTGCCAGAGGATGGCAGGCCACTTGTGGTTCTTGGCGATTTCAACATACACCAAGACAAGCCCCAGGTCATTGAACTGAATACTCTTCTGTCCTCATTTGACTTGGAAAGACTACACACCACAACAACTCACAGATCGGGCAACTAGCTGGATCTCATTTTACACGTAAGTGTACCACATCAAATATTCTTGTTACACCTTTACATGTCTCTGATCACTACTTTGTTCAATTTAACATGATTCTCCCATCTATATTAAAACCGACTCCACCTTTGGTTTCCTTTCGCCGTAACCTCCGTTCCCTCTCACCCTCTTGCCTTTCCATTGATTTCTCTACCTCTCTTCCCACAATAAATGTATTTTCCACACACTGCCACAGATACACTTAATTCTGCTTTAACAACCTGTCTAGACAACATCTGTCCTCTCTCCTCCAGACCAGCACTTACTTCACCACCCAGCCCCTGGCTGTCTGACATTCTTTGTGAACATCGGAATAATCTCAGAGCAGCTGAGAGGAGATGGCAGAAATCGAAAGATCCAGCAGATCTAGGTAAATATCAGTTTCTGCTTTCAACTTTTTTCAGCTAACGTTAAAGCTGCAAAAATGTCCTATTACCAGACCAAGATCAACAGCACCACACACACTCATGGCTTGTTTAGAACATTCAACACACTTCTCTGTCCTCCCCCTCCACCACCTGACACATCACTGACAGCAGATATCTTTGCCAGATTTTTTTACAAATAAGGTTAAACCTCCAGCAATACATTCGCAGCACCACACCCTGTCAAACACATGGCTCCTGTATGAAACTATTCTTTCTTATGTTTTCTCCTTTGACTGACACTGAGGTTTCTAAACTCCTCCTCTCCAACCACCCCACCACCGGTTCCCTTGACCCCATTCCATCACACCTTCTCCAGGCCATCACTCCGTCCATCCTACCTGCACTTACACATCTCTACTTACAGGCACTTTTCCCACTACATTTAAGCAGGCTTGAGTAACCCCACTGCTGAAAAAAACCCACAAAGATAGAACATTACAGACCAGTCTCTCTCATCCCATTCATGGCAAAAACACTTGAAAGGGCAGTTTTCAATCAGATCTCTCAAAGAAAAAGCTGCAGGATGACAATCAGTCAGGCTTCAAAAGTGGACACTCCACCGAGACTGCCCTGCTGTCTGTCACAGAGTTGCTGAGACAGGCGAAACCTGAATCCAGATCATCCATTCTGATTCTGCTGGACCTTTCTGCAGCCTTTGACACAGTCAACCATCAGATCATTCTCTCCACCCTCTCTACTCTGGGCAGCAGAGGAACTGTGCTTGACTGGTTGAACTCCTATCTCTCAGATAGGTTCTTCAAGGTAGCCTGGAGAGGTGAGGTATCCAAACCCCATCAGTTACTTACTGGGGTACCTTAGGGATCAGTGCTTGTGCTACTTCTCTTCTCCATATACACAACATCACTGGGACCCATCATTCAGTCACATGGTTTCCCTTACCACTGCTATGCTGATGACATGCAACTCTTCTTGTCTTTGCAGCCCAACGACACCACAGTGACTGCTCAAATCTGATGTCTGGCAGACATCTCGGCCTGAATGAAGGAACACCACCTGCAACTCGACCCAGCCAAGACCGAACTCCTTGTCTTTCCAGCCAACCCTGTTGAACACAACATCATCGTGCAGCTGGGTTCAACTACTGTATCGCCTTCCAAAACGGTCAGACATCTTGGGGTAACAATCGATAACAAGCTAAACTTCACAGACCACATCTCAAAGACTGCAAGATCATGTAGATATACACTCTACAATATCAGGAAGATAAGATCTTTCCTCTCTGAACATGCCACACAACTGCTTGTTCAGTCACTTGTCATAACTAGACTGGACTACTGTAACGCTCTCATTGCAGGCCTTCCTGCATGTGCAATTAGACCTCTGCAAATGTTACAGAATGCAGCAGCATGTCTGGTCTTTAATGAACTAAAGAGAGTGCATGTTACACCATTCTTTGTCTCTCTCTCCACTGGCTGCTGGTTGACGCACGTATTCAATTCAAGGCTCTGATGCTGGCATACAAAACCGTCACTGGGTCTGCTCCAGCATACCTAAAATCATTTATGCAGAACTACACTCCCACCAGAAGCCTGCGGTCGGCTAAGGAACGTCGCCTTTTTGTACCAACACAAAGAGGCACCAAAACACTTTCCTGCACTTTCAGTTTCATCATACCACGTTGGTGGAATGACCTTCCCAACTCCATCCGTGAAGCTGACTCACTCTCTGTCTTCAAAAACTGCTAAAAACACATCTTTTCCAAGAGCATTTAACCAGTCACTAAAAAAACTAAACAAAGAAAACAACAAATTATTTCTTATTGCACTTAAATCTGTTTTGAATACTGTTCTGATGCTAGTGAAACTTTGTAATATGGCACTTTTTGTACCAATGTCTCCTTAAGATGATTCGCTTATGTTCTCCCCTTATGCAAGTCACTTTAGATAAAAGCATCTGCCAAATGAATTAATGTAAATGTAATTCTCTAGTGTTAGAACTTGCCTAGGTAGAGCTATAATAATTTGTGTGTATTGGTGTGTCACACTTTAATTTGACATAAAAATTAAGACTTTTTTAAAACAGATGCAATGAAATTGTGTCTATGTAAGCTAAAAGCAAAGTGATTGTGTCTCACATTAATTTGAGCATTTAATTCATTCAAGTAGAGACTTCTTTTTTATTTATACAGCATAAAGCTACAGATATACTTGTGGTACAAAGAAATTTCCAGTGAACTTTATACTGTCCCTTATTTTTCCCCAAAAGATCCCAAAAGTATCCCTTATTTTCCCATAAAGAACACAAAAGTATCCCTTATTTTCCTCTGGCAACCCTAATTTCAATACCGCAGGTGATTTATGTCCTGCACTAGACAGACAGTATGTTTCCCAGAGAAAAGGGCTAATTGTTAGCATATTGTAGGCCAGCTCTTCAAATCGCAGTACCTTGCAGTATTGCTCATTTAGATGTTAAACAAATACCTCTATTAAGTGCTCTAATGAGAAACATCTTTCCAGCCAGCTAACAGTTTAATGTATTTAGAAAATAAATATTAAGATTTAATAAGATAATGAGACATTACACAAGGCTGCACTCTCTACAATGTTTTCCTTCTGGGGATCATGCAAAAAAAAAAAATAAATAAATAAAATAATAATATATATATATATATATATATATATATATATATATATATATATATATATATAAATTGCTAGGGCTGTCAATTCAACAAGCAAATTTAGTACAATTACATATTGAAAAATAATGTGATCAAAAAATTAACACATTTTATCATGTCCCCAGAGCAATATGTAAATTCCTTCATAAAGAATTTTCTTCCCATTGGAGCAATTCAAGCTCGAAGTATCATCCAATTGTGAAGTGTGCAAATCAGCAGTCAGCCCAGCTCCAGATGCTGCTACATCTGGTTTGCTCTCCAAACCACACTTATTAGAGCAAGCAATGCAGAAGCTTGATGAACCATAATAGAAAGGAGCAAAATGCATGGGTCTCAAGAAGAATTTTTCAAAGTCAAACTAATTTTAGTATGACAATGCACTTTTTTTTTCTCCCCTTTTCTCCCCAATTCTGAGTGCCCAATTCCCAATACGTTCTAAGTCCTTGTTGTGGTGTAGTGACTTGCCTCCACATCTGAGACAGTAATTCAGCGCATCTTATCACAGGCTTGTTCAGCACGTTACCGCGGAGACCTAGCATGTGTGGAGGCTCACGCTATTCTCTGTGGCATCCACACACAATTCACCACGCGCCCCCCCAAGAGCAAGAGCCACACATTCTAGCGACCACGAGGAGGTTAACCCAACATGACTCTACTAACTCTAATTGGTTGCTTAGGAAGCCTGACTGGAGTCACTCAGCACGCCCTGTATTCAAACTCATGACTCTAGGGGTGGTAGTCAGCATCTTTACTTGCTGAGCTACCCAGGCCGACAATGCAGTCTTAAAATTGCAACACTTATGGCAGGAGGCCATGTGGCCTAAGATGTCCTAATTTTTTTTTTTTAAGTTTAGGCTAGTGGCAGTGCTGATATTGTATATAGGTGATATCAGACATAAAAGATGTATTTACTGTACCAATGTTCACTGTTCAAATATAAAAACTTTTTATCCTTTTTCTGTGCAGATAGATAGCAGCCGAAATGAGAGGGGGCAGCATGAATGTATAGCAAGAACAATGCAGTGAAAATGCTTCCTAAGCTACAAGCTATTCACAAGTTAAAGTAACTAATATACTGGAACTGTGCTTGATCACTGGAACTGTGCTTGACTGGTTCAACTCTTATCTCTCAGAAAGATCCTTTGAGGTAGCCTGGAGAGGGGAGGTATCCAAGCCACACCAGTTACTTACTGGGGTACCTCAGGGATCAGTGCTTGGGCCACTTCTCTTCTCCATATACACAACATCACTGGGATCCATCAACCAGTCACATGGTTTCTCTTACCACTGCTACACTGATGACATGCAACTCTACTTGTCTTTCCAGCCCAACGACACCACAGTGACTGCTCGAATCGCTGCCTGTCTGGCAGACATCTCAGCCTGGATGAAGGAACACCGCCTTCAACTCAACCCAGCCGAACTCCTTGTCTTTCCAGCCAACCCTCCTGTTGAACACAACATCACCATGCAGCTGGGTCCAACTAAAGTTTCACCTTCCAAAACTGTCAGAAATCTAGGGGTAACCATTGATGATGAGCTAAATTTCACAGACCACATTTCAAAGACTGCAAGATCATGTAGATTTACACTCTACAATATCAGGAAGATAAGACCCTTCCTCTCTGTACATGCCACACAACTGCTCGTTCAGTCCCTTGTCATAACTAGACTGGACTACTGTAACGCTCTCATTGCAGGCCTTCCTGCATGTGCTATTAGACCTCTCCAAATGATCCAAAATGCAGCAGCACGTCTGGTCTTTAATGAACCTAAGAGTGCACATGTTACACCACTTTTTGTCTCTCTCCACTGGCTGCCGGTTCATGCATGTATTAAATTCAAGGCTCTGATGCTGGCATACAAAACCATCACTGGGTCTGCTCCAGCATACCTAAAAACATTTATGCAGAGCTACGTTCCCACCAGAAGCCTGCGGTCGGCTAAGGAACGTCGCCTTGTCATACCAAAACAAAGAGGCACCAAAACACTTTCCAGGAATTTCAGTTTCATCATAGCACGGTGGTGGAATGACCTTCCCAACTCAATCCGGGAAGCTAACTCACTCTCTATCTTCAAAAAACCGCTAAAAACACATCTTTTCCAAAAACACTTAACCGGACACTAAAAACATTTCTTGTTGCACTTAAATCTGATTTGTATACTATTCTGATGATAGTGAAACTTTGTAATATGGCACTTTTTGTACCACTGTCTCCCTAAGATGATTCGCTTATGTTTTCCTCTTTTGTAAGTCGCTTTGGATAAAAGCGTCTGCCAAATGAATAAATGTAAAATGTAAATGTAAATATACAGTGGTAGATACATTATCTTGGTAAATCTACAGAATGTATCTGGCACAAAAATAATGATGATCTCAATTATTGTTTTGACAACCTATTTGAACTTTTGGTCAAAATAGGTTAAAGAAAAAGGGTGGCAACTTTAAATTCAACCGATTTGTGTAAGAAACAAATCGATAATTACAACTTTATTAACTTGAAAAATTGCTTCCTGCCAGCAGTCGACGCATCAGTGATGTTATTACAGGAATAGTGTGCACTATGTATACAACAGAGGAACAAATCTCGCATGAAAGTTAGTTCATTTCAAACAGAAATACAGCGCTGGCCAGAGGCAATAATTTAAAGTAAAAAAAGGTTTTGATTATCGATTTGTATTTTGATGACACCCATTTACTTATATTATGAGGACCTACAGAGCTTAAATATTTTTCAAAAAATTTTTTTTGTGTTCTGCTGAAGAAAGACATCTGGTGTGACAAGTGATATGTGAGAGTATAGTTCCTAACTCATTTTGATACCAAGTAATCTATTTGAAAAGCAAATCTCATTTTGAAGTTTATTCCAATACTACAGTATTCCATTTTTGGGACATGTAATTTATTTTCATTTATAATAGCTAATGGTTATAACAGAGTTTATAGTAAGTCGGTCGCTGTTTAAATATATACAGACGAGTGAAGTCGAGAGCTGCGTGTGTGTCTCTTCAACCTTCTCCTGTTATTTTTTCCCTTTTTAAGGCACAACACTGGCATGGCATCAGGGTAAGTGAATAGTGAGATCATTTTCATTTTTGGGTGAATTACTCCTTAACTAGTTCAAAACATAGTGATAAACAGCTGAAATTAGGTTAATATTTTACTTCAACAGAGAAAACCCAGTGACGTCTATGCAGACCAAATGCGCTGTGGCAATGCGCTCAACAATTTATACGTTATAAGATGCATGGGTTGACGATATCAGACGCGGAGGCAGCTGGGAATCGTCCTCTGCTACCCAGATTGAGGCGAGTCACTACGTAACCATGAGGACTTAAAAGCACATTGGCAATTGGGCATTCCAATTTGGGAGAAAAAGGGGAAATAAAAAAAAAAATTATAATTACTTGTTTTTCGTATTGTTGATTTTATGCTCAAGTTAAAAATAGGAAATTAGAAAATTGCTGGTTCGTGAACTTTTGCGTCCATTCTTTTTGAAATCCAAAAATGAAAAACGAAAAATACAGTTTCCGAACCACCGCTAACTGTAACCTATGCATGCTGGAATCTTGCTGCTTGGCTCATCATGGTGTGTTGCCTATTAATGAAAGACACGTGAGAGATCGCAAGCCACATCACTTGGCCATATGCTGACTGGGAGTTGGTCTATTATAAATTACTTTTATTTTAAATAACATTGTATGATTTAGTAATACCTGTGCATTCTTGTCCCATTGATAATTGTAATTAAAAAGAGCTTTGGATAAAAGCGAATTATAAATGAATGTTTAGGCATCATGAACATGGATTGGATTGGACGTAAAATTCGAATAGCTAAGATTCGGACACAAGGCGTCCTGACTGGTCCATCAGGATGTGGGACACAGCGTGTAAAATCAGGACTGTTGCTGTTATTGGGATGTATCACCATAAGTGTAATGTTCATTTCTGCAAGCCATAGATTGCTGATAGAGTGTGCTGCTGACGTAATTGCCTGGATGAACATTTAGTAAATATATTATTAAATGTCAAAAATAAATTAACTTGTGTTAACTCATATTAACTCTTGGGGCTTTTATACAAAGTGACGCAACTTAAGTATAATTGGGACGTGGCACTACAGTCACTACTCCCAGTCAGCATATGGCCAAGTGATGTGGCTTGTGATCTCTCACGCGTCGTCCATAAGAGGCAACACCTCATAAAAACAGATGCTAATACATATATCATGCATTGTTTACAGTTTGTGGTGGTTCAGGACAATATTTTATGAAAATTTAGAGAAATTTGCAGAGCCATCCCAACTCTACTTCTAGCTGAAAACAGTAGGGTACAGAAGATGGGGCATGTTGACCAATCAGATGAAAGGGGCGTTTCAATGTAAATATAATTTTTAAAATATTTTTAAACACTGAAGGAAACACTGTTTGTTTTGATAATTAGATTTTTCCTTCTAAAAAGAAACTAAATCTGTGAAAAATGAATTCGCACATGTAGGTGGACCTGAAACGCCCCTTTCGTCTGATTGGTCAACCTCTGTCATCATCTGTTCTTCCTCCATACCGTGAGACAAAGTAACTGTTCACTGCTGTTAAACTGTTCAGAAGAATTTGTCTCAGTTAATATTAACCTACAGAAATAATGAAAATAACCATAAATTCACAAGACTATAGAAGCATAGACACTGTAAAGAAATAGCTTGCATTTGTGCGAGTGAGCACTCACAGGGCGCTTGGGTGTGAGCAACTTGCTCATCATTTAAAGTTTATGAATGCTCATCTCTCAAAAGCTTGACCAGTGAACTTAAAATCAGCATTTACACATAAATTTCAGCTTTGTCTGATAACAAGGCACAAAATACTGCCGCGCGTAGTACTATTCTTCCAATAATAAGCAACCCATATTCCCATTTTAAAAAAGGGGATGGTCGGAATGATCTGAGCTTGACTGTTAAGTTAAAATTTGTCTTATGCACTGTTATGTAAATATTATATTTTATGTTAAATGTATTCAAATCTTAGAATTTGTATTTTTAATTTACTAAAGATATTTACTAAAATATCTGAGAATTACCGTAATTGCGTTTAGATTAAACGCAATTGAAGCAGAAATGGTGCCCTGACTTTTTTCGCTCTTTCTTTTTGTTCTTATACCTTTATACTTTTTTGCTCTTATTCTTTGTGCACCTCATCATGCAGTAAACACTGACGCATCCTTGCATAACATAACAATATTTTATAGCATTATGCGCTAATTAACATTATATCCATTTCCTCCTCAATTTTGGCTTCTACCAGGTAATGGATTTTTTTTCCTGGGCAGACAGACAGCATCAGATGTGGGAGGCGGCACAGGCTGGGGGAGTTTAGTGCCATCAGCAGATTGGAGAAAATTACCCCAATGAAATAAGCTATTCTTTTGTTACTCTGTATTGTTTTCTCATGTAAGAAAAGAAAGAAATTGCAAGTGAAGACTGATTATTAATTAATGACAAGTAAAAATTGTAAATGCCCCTACGTCACAAGACCGTTAAGTGCACCCGTAAAACCCACCCCCTACACCAGTCAACACTGAGCGTATGCAGCCCCCCCACCCAAAGCTAAGCGCATGCAACCCCCAACAACTACGAGGGGTAAGGACCCCCCATAAGACTGGAATCAATTCGAGCAGTGGTTAGTAGTTAGTTAGTTACTTTCCTACTGTAATGCTGAGGTGTGGCTTGGCATGTTGGGACGCTGCTGAAAATGCTGCCACCCCAGGCGACTGCTATTGCCTATGTCAGTGATGCAATGAAATTACAAATTTCAATTTAAATTGTGGGGTAAATAAAATTGCACAATAATTACATATGAATCAATTAATCATAAAAGTTAATTGAACAATAAAAAGCATGCCTTTGTCAGCTCCAGAAATGGGATACATGTATTGCTTTTATGTCTATATTGATACACAGTGGGTCATCACCATGTTCTGAACACATGCAATTGACAACAAAGCCACGATCCCATCCCTTTATTGCGATCTCAGAAACGAGACGATTGCACAGCACAAAAACAATCCCTGATATTGACACAGCATCACTCAGCTGCAATCAAAACAAAATTGACATGTTTTGGAGCTATAAATGTGATGCATGGAAGAAAAATATTGTCTGAAAGTAGAAGAGAATGGCTAAAATAGAGGAAGATTTCCGTCTCTATCCACAAAACATAAATAAACGAGGTCATACTGAATCGAGGCCCCTCCAAGTTAATGAGAGCTTTGTGTGGCCGTGAGGTTTTACGGGCTTAATTCTGTTGCATATATTGCCAACATAAATATGGACTCGCACCATAGGAGGCCCTACAGAGTATCGTTAAGGCTGGTCAAAGCTAGAGCGAGCTTGGATGCTTAAGTTTTACAGTGGCGCATTCAGATTTCTCTCAGCCATTCCACCCCATTTGTGGAGGAAAGAGGGGCTGTAGCGTCAATAACCTGGCCTAGAAACATTTATATTTTAATTTACATTTATTCATTTAGCAGATGCTTTTATCCAAAGCGACGAAACACGCACAGCTGTTTCAGCTGAGATTTCCCAAGACTTAATCTGCTTAGTAATAGAGAATAATGTCTCTGTCGATGGTTCAGCATTCTATACGTAAAGTTTTCAATGTGTGTAAGATGTATTCTACACTATTTAACAGATGTATTCACCAACACACCAGTTTGGGCTGTCCATTCCCAACTCCTTATTTGTTCTCCAGGAAACAGTTCACCCAAAAACACAATTCTGTCATGATCTACTCACCCTTCTGTTGTTTCAAACACAACGTTTATGACATTCTTTCTCCCATGGAAGACGAAATGATATAAGCCAGGGGTGGCCAACTCTGCTCCTGAAAAGCCACTGTCCTGCAGAGTTTCGATCCAACCCTAATCTAACACGCCTGAACCAGCTAATCAAGGAATGCAGGATTACTTGAAAACGTCACGGTTACTGTTGTAACCTCCGTTCCTTGAGGGAGGGAACGAGACGTTGTGTCGCATGAAGTGACACAAGGGGTCTTCCTTGGGAGCCTCGCGTACCTCTGAAATTGAAAAAAGGCCAATGACAAATTGACAGACAGAATTTGCATGTCCCACCCCCGGACATACGGGTATAAAGGGAAGCGGGCATGCGTCTGTCAGTCAGGATTTGCACTGAGAATAAGGTACAGCCATTTACAGTGGTAGGTCTAGTGTCGTGGGAGAAGGGACACAACGTCTTGTTCCCTCCCTCAGGGAATAGTAACCGTGACGTTCCCCTTCTGTCACTCATTTGATGTTGTGTCGAATTAAGTAACACAAGAGGACCCATTCAAAAACACCATGCACTAGACCGTGTTACGTGAACTGATGAGACAGGTGCAAGCAGGCTGCTGGGTGCTAGAAGCAACTGTATCGGCTGCACGTAACCCTCCCCAAAGCACCCAGAAAAAGGTGTCATATACAGACCTTAGGTTCCCAGCACCCCTGAGGGGGGAACAGGCGCTACATGTCTAGCATGGGAGCAAGCCCGGCAGCCGCTGCCTTTTCTCTCTCTATGTATCTCTCATAGCGTGTGAAGAGGCTGGGGCTATCTTAACGCTATGAAATGCATCGGGGAAGGCGGTCTTTCCCGATCCTATTCTTTCAGGGGGAAAAGACCCCGCGGAGGCCACATCCTGCCCAGACTAGGGGGAGGTGCAATGTGCCAAATACACCACGTGGGTTGTGAAGCCGCACGTGGGAGCCGCGGTGGTAGGTCCTGCCTGATGAGGGAGGAGCTCTACAAGCACGGCGACCGGGGGCAGTGGGACTGTCCAAGGGAGACGTGGGTCCGCAGACAGGGGGACCGTACCACGGAAAATACATCACAGGGAGTTGCCTGAAGAGGGAATTAAGCCAGTGGAGCCCTACCTCAGTACAGAGCATCTGTGGCTCATAGTGGGTCTGGTCACAAATTGCTCAGCTGAATTTGTAGGCCAGAAGGCTAGGGAGGAAGAACATCCAGGAAGCGACGCTTAGTGGCTAACCTGGGAGCGTACCAGAGCGGGCAGTGAGTGCTGTCCTGGGAGGTAAAGAGATCTACCTGTGCCATGCCCTAAATCAGCTGGACCACCTAGGGGTGAAGCGCGTCTGCTGTCATGTTGCGGTGGCCATGGATATAAGTGGCGTGCAGCGACCTGACTCCAAAGGAGGAGAATGGCGGGCGAGTTGTGGCATATGACGAGAGTGCACGCAGCCTTGGTGATTTATGTATGCTACCGTCGTGGTGCTGTCTGAACGGATCAAGCAAGCATATCGGCCATCTGCGCGTCAGTCTCAGACTGGGCGGGCTGGCCCGATACTCTCCGATGAAGCGCCGATGTCATCATCCAATTCCGGGGGCTCAAGGGAGAATGCGAGCCACACTCATCCCGAGCTTGGACGGAAGCAAGCGTGCCGGGTGGTTTGTGGTGATTTACCCGGCGAAACCGAGCCCGTCGTCATCCCCAAATCGCCTTCATTGCCAGCCAAGTAATCCTCAGTCCCGTGGGAAGGAGCAGCGACGTGGGGAGTGGCTAAAGTGGCATTCACCTTGAGAAGATGGGATTTGTCCTCCACCACCCGGATTGAGTCACTATGTGACCACGAGGACCTAAAAGCGCATTGGGAATTGGGCATTCCAAATTGGCTGAAAATAGGGAAAAACACCTAGGGTAGAGAAACACCCCATAAAATCGAAAACCAGCTGGGAAAACAGCATAACATGTATATTAGGTAAGACAAGTTAGTCTATAATTATTTCAGATTTCCATTGCATTCACGTTTTGATGCAGTTTGAAAAATATAGAAACTGTGTTTTCTGCACAAGTGACATGCAGAGCACTTACATACACTCACCTAAAGGATTATTAGGAACACCGGTTCAATTTCTCATTAATGCAATTATCTAATCATCCAATCACATGGCAGTTGCTTCAATGCATTTAGGGGTGTGGTCCTGGTCAAGACAATCTCCTGAACTCCAAACTGAATGTCAGAATGGGAAAGAAAGCTGATTTAAGCGATTTTGAGCGTGGCATGGTTGTTGGTGCCAGACGGGCCGGTCTGAGTTTGGGATTTTCACGCACAACCATTTCTAGGGTTTACAAAGAATGGTGTGAAAAGGGAAAAACATCCAGTATGCGGCAGTCCTGTGGGCGAAAATGCCTTGTTGATGCTAGAGATCAGAGGAGAATGGGCCGACTGATTCAAGCTGATAGAAGAGCAACTTTGCCTGAAATAACCACTTGTTACAACCGAGGTATGCAGCAAAGCATTTGTGAAGCCACAACACGCACAACCTTGAGGCGGATGGGCTACCACCGGGTACCACTAATCTCCACTACAATTAGGAAAAAGAGGCTACAATTTGCAAGAGCTCACCAAAATTGGACAGTTGAAGACTGGAAAAATGTTGCCTGGTCTGATGAGTCTCGATTTCTGTTGAGACATTCAGATGGTAGAGTCAGAATTTGGCGTAAACAGAATGAGAACATGGATCCATCATGTCTTGTTACCACTGTGCAGGCTGGTGGTGGTGGTGGTGTAATGGTGTGGGGGATGTTTTCTTGGCACACTTTAGGCCCCTTAGTGCCAATTGGACATCGTTTAAATGCCACGGCCTACCTGAGCATTGTTTCTGACCATGTCCATCCCTTTATGGCCACCATGTACCCATCCTCTGATGGCTACTTCCAGCAGGATAATGCATCATGTCACAAAGCTCAAATCATTTCAAATTTGTTTCTTGAACATGACAATGAGTTCACTGTACTAAAATGGCCCCCACAGTCACCAGATCTCAACCCAATAGAGCATCTTTGGGTGACCCTTTGGTCATGACAGGTAACTCTCAGCAGAGTGTGGAGACTCCACCCTCAGGTGGTCCAGCTGATCTGGGGTTGGTTCGGCAGAGTACAGTTAGATCTGTTTGCCTCCCGAGAATCCACCCACTGCCTGATCTGGTATGCTCTGACGGAAGCCCCCCCCCCGGCAGCTGTGCAATTACGCATTTCCCCCAGTGAGCCTACTTGCACAAGTCCTGTGCAAGGTCAGGGAGGACAAAGAACATGTCACTCTCATCATGGCAGGTAACGCTTTCCAACCAGATTTCCAACCTGTACTTGCACAGCCCCCCAGGCCAACTGTGTGCCAGCACGTCTGTGCCGAGGGGGGCTTCCGTCAGAGAGTACCAGAGTGGGCAATGGGTGGATTCTTGGGAGGCAAACAGATCTACATGTGCTCTGCTGAACCAACCTCAGATCAGCAGGACCACCTGAGGGTGGGGTCTCCACACTCTAGGGTTGTGCCAATGGACGATATCATCGTCCATCGTGATGGCTGACCAACATCACGATGTACAGCCACCATCGTGATGCCACGCCCCCTTTAGCGAGTCTTGCTAGTGTGACTCACTAATCCTAGTCTCTTCTATAGTTAACCTAAAAACTTTGCAGGGATTGCTCTGTAAATTAAATTGAGAATATAACTAATGCATATATGCTATTTTAAATACTGTAGTATATGCCAGAGACGTGACGTGTTAGTCTGTGAAAATACCGTGTCAGGCAGGCAACACAAATATTGATCTTGACATTGTTAGCTTCTTGTCTTTTTTTTACATGTCTTACACTGTACATTTAGATTAAAATATTTTATGTTGTAGGCTACAAGAAAATAGCCTTTATTAATTAATTATTAGTAAGCCCTAGTTGTAGTGTCTCATTGTCTTGCTCATTGTCACATAGCTCTTGTATACACTGAAGCGGCAGTTTAAGATAAACCCAGACCAGCGAACGTCAAATAACTTTTGTCTGGTTAATACTTTTAAAGAAAAATTTCCTTGGCCATAAATCCATAATGTCAAATCAAATGAAAGAAACAAAGTGAATATGATTAACACACATTTATTAAAACATAGAAGAACAACAATTAGGAACAAGAAAATGGAACAACACTCAGACCGAAACTCGGCATCAACGTTTCACTTATAATTATCAGCACAATTAACTTCAGCACAGGCTACAAAATAAATTATGTTATTGAAATATTGTAAAGTGGTCATATGAACTACACAAATGAACGTTTAAAAAATAATATGCAAAATCGAATAGCTCCGCAACGGATAACGAAAAATGCGTAAAGAAGTCTAATATCTTTCAGCATAGACCATGTTTAAATTTCAATGTTTCTGGCCAGAAATACCAACATATTCACTTTATCTGGTTTTAATAAGCTGCAGATTGGAGTAACTACACTACCCGCTGTGCTGAAGACCCGCTCTGATGGAGTACTGGTAGCACATATGCACAGATATTTCCGTGCTAATCTTGCCATGAACGGAAACCTTTTGTTGTTCGTTTTCCACCAAGTCAGCGGGTCCTCTTCCCAATCAATGGCCATTTCCTGCAGGTACATGGTCATTTCTGCCTCCACCTTTTGCTCATCAGTGAGCGTGGCTGTGGCTGCTCTCTTCGCAAGAAGGCTGCCCAAAGACGACTTTTTTTCTTAGGCGCAATATAGGCCAATTAAAAGTTTCAGAGTACTAATTTGTTGGGCTAGTAAAATAAGGAAATTATAGTTTTTCAGTAGAAAAAAAATATCTATGTAAAGAGATATAGTAAAATAAAAAGTGCTTAAATGTGCACAACTCTTCTTAAGTGGAAGAAATATTTTTCCCCCTTACGTGCAACCTATTGGAAAGCGCGGATGAGTCAGTTGGGATAGTAAAATAACGAAATTATAGTTTTTAAGTGGAAAATAGTATTTATGTAAAGAGATATATTAAAATAAAAAGTGCACAACTCTTCTTAAGTGAAAGCTAAAAAAAATGCTTCACGTGTCGTGCAACCTACTGATAAAGCGCCGACGAGTCATTAGTTGGGTTAGTAAAATAACAAAATTATAATTTTTCATATAATTTTTGAAAATTATATGAAATTATATAACCCTTCCCCCCACCGACGATATCATCGTCCATCGCGATGTTTTACTGTCAACATCGTCAACTGCCAATTTAGGGGACATCGCCCAACCCTACCACACTCCGCTGAGCGTTACCTGCCTTGACAGCGTGACCTCAGCCGCTGCTGCATCTACCAGGCAGCTTTTTGTCCTAAAGTGGCACTTACTCACAAATTTGTGTTCTTCTTGATCTGAAGACCCACAGAGGTGCACAGTCAGGTCAGTGCTTTCATTGCTGCAGGAGAGGCTGGAGGGTCAGCAGTCCCCCTCCACCTTGAAGGTTTATGTAGCCACCATAGTGGCTCACCATGATGCAGTGGATGGTAAGTCGTTAGGGAAGCACGAACTGATCATCAGGTTCCTTAGAGGTACCTGAGGTTGAACCCACCTAGGCCATGCCTGTTCCCCTCATGGGATCTCTCCATGAAGATGGCCCTCCTGATTGTGCTCACTTCGATCAAGAGGGTTGGGGACCTGCAAGCATTCTCTGTCAGCAACACTTGCCTGGAGTTTGGCCTGGAAAATTCTAATGTCATCCTGAGACCCTGACCAGGCTACATGCCCAAGGTTCCTACGACCCCTTTCAGGGATCAGGTAGTGAACCTGCAAGCACTGCCCTGGGAGGAGGCAGACCCAGCCTTAGCGTTGCTGTGTCCGGTGTATGCTTTGCGCACCTATTTTGATCTCACACAGGGCTTTATACACTCTGAGCAGCTCTTTGTCTGCTTTGGTGGACAGCGGAAATGGAACACTGTCTCCAAACAGAGGCTTGCCCACTGCATCTTGGACGCCAAGGCATTGGCCTACCAGACTCAGGCCGTGCCCGCCCCCTTGCAGGTTCGAGCACACTCTGTGAGGAGCGTGGCATCCTCGTGGGCACTGGACAATGGCACCTCTCTAGCAAACATCTGCAGAGCGGCAGCTGGGAAACAACCAATACCTTCGCAAGATTTTACAATCTCCTGGTTGAGCCGGTCTCATCCTGTGTTTTGACAGGTCTGAACGCGTAGATTTCGGTAATACGGAACAGCTGGCCGTGTGTATCGCTTGTGCATAGCGCCTTTCCACTCCCTCCCTTACCATTGGCCTTTTCTCAAAGATAAGAGGTAACCGAGGCTCTCAAGAGAGACCTTTAGTGTCACTACATCGACACAACTTCTCATTCCCTCCATCAGGGAATGGAGGTTACAGTAACCGATAATTTTCTTTCTTAGGGATAAAATGTGAAAAGTCAGAGACAGGAAAAAGTCTCAATTAAATCTCATTGCTATCTAATGGAAACAAATGCAATATCATTCATGATTCTACTTTTGTATGGGATAAATTATTCTCAGCATTCACACCTATGAAAGTTTTACCTTGAACAAATTGCTAATTAAAGTGCTAGTTCAGCCCAAAATGAAAATTATCTCATCATTTACTCACCATCATGCCATCCCAGATGTATAAGTCTTTCTTTCGTCTGCAGAACACAAACAAAGATTTTAAAAAGAATATTTCAGTTCTGTAGGTCCATACAATGCAAGTAAATAGCAGCCACATTTTTGAAGCTCCAAGGGCGACATTCAGAATTGATACGATAGGTGTGGGTGAGATTTGCCAGGAGGGTGAGTAAAGGGACTTTTCAGTTTCGAGTGAGCTATCCCTTTAACACAACATAATGTCTTAGCCTAGAATGTCAAGCTAGTGAAATAATCTAATTTGCCAAAACTTGGGCTTCTTCAACAATATTTATCTTCTTCCTCACACACAGTAATGACTTTGGCAGGATGAGGCAGTTGCCTTCTTGCCTTCAGGTGACGAACAACAGAGAACATGGAGTCCTGGCCTACAGCTAGATCATGACAACGTGGATGTGAGACGCCTCCATTCCCCGAGCCGACATATCACCACGTGAGAATAATTGAGCATTAGCATAATTAGGTAGCATATTGTTAATTTTTTTGTGTGGCATTGTTGATGTTCCACAGCAACTAAACAAGTTTAATTTCAGGGTGAGCTAACAGACTGCCTGAGCTTTAGGAAACCTTCAGGGTGAGAAAAACTTTGAGAAGAATACGTCCTCTGTGGCATTAACTCTTTTGCCTGATGGTGCTTGCTAATTATGGCATTTCCTGAAAATGAAAGTAATAGGCTGATGTCAATGCCTGAAGCTTATCAAGAAACATGCAGGCAGCCATAACTGGATGTTGCCTTTTTGTCTCCTTTTTTTTGAAGAAGAGGAAGAAAAAGTCTAGTACAAAACAAGAAAAAGACAAAGACAGGAGACTGGGTGAGATAAATGTTGGGCGAACCAAAGACTGGGGCTTTGAAATTATTAAGTCAGTTTCAGATAGAATTAGCCTTTTGATTCAGGACGCTCTGTCTTGTAAAAAACTGCAGCAATTAGCGTATTGTTTTTGCTATCAGCTGATAGCGATGATTCTCATTAGCATGGCATGACCTCCTCTAATCTAGACAGATGCAGACATGTGACTTTGTCTGATCAGAAGCTGGAGGTAGATGCAGGGGGTCTCAATAAATGCGTCACCATGGAGTCCTTGACACTGGTATGCATTTTTTCCTAGCTCTTATATTTAGAATATGCTGGTGTTTGCTGGTCCTTCCCAAGTTTGTCTCTTGCTTGCTTAGGCAATGTGACATAAGCCATTGAATGACTACTTGATCTTATTTTTGTCTCCTACCAGTTCTGACAGAACAAATTATATTTCTTTAACTGAATAAGAATGTTTCTTTCTTCGTCGCCTTGTTTAAAGAATAGATGCATTTATTCAGGGTCTTCAAGGAAGATAAAAATGGAGACATCTTGCAGAACAATCAATAAAAATCTAAATGATACATTCTAAAATAGACCATAACTTTAGTAATATCTGCACGTTTCAGCTCTGAATACTTTGTAGATATAAGGAGTAAATCTCTCAAGCTGGAAAAATCTACCACCATAAGCAATACATCAACGAATGCTTTGGGTGACAAGTTGCAATTAACCGTGAAGACAGTAGACATTTGTACGCATTTCATATCTCATTAAATATAGTTATTTATTTTACAGGGAAGGGTGTTTCGCAGAGGAAACCAAAGCTATTTAAACTGGAGTAAAAACCTAAACCTTAACGATATGTCAAATGTACCAGGACTCAGTACCAGGTAATGAATCATATATCTGGGAAACTAGAAACATCGCACAGGCCTCTATGTCATGGATCATGTCAATTTGGATATTAAATAAATCACCTTGCCTCAATATCTGAGATTAATCCTTGGAATAAAAGAGATTTGTGACTGCAAGTGTCAGCCTGAAAGTGAATGGATTGTGCCTACTATAGACTTTTTATGGAATAAACATATTTAAACAGTATTATAAAAAAAAAATTGTCAGCAAATTCATTGAATAACTAGAAAATTAATGTGTATAACTTATTGGGAAAAAGTAACTGGTATTTTGGTGTAAATAAAAAAATAAAAAATTCAGAATTTTATTTGTTAAAAAAATTTATGTGATTACGTAACACATTACTTGCATAGCCAGACTTTTGACCATTGAGATAAAGTCTGGTCCACTTTGCAGCTTATTCTGGCCAAGAACCACCAATGGAAGAGACTGACCATGGGTGGGCCCTGGGGTAGGCTTTGGGGCTTAAGCCCCATATGTTTTTTTGTTTTTTTTTGCAAAGCCTTGAATATTTTCTAGTAGGGATTTTTTAAATGCAAGTACCAGTAAAATGTATGATATGAAATCGATGCTAAAATATAAATATATTTTAATATTAAGTAATATATACGATACCAGCCTTTCTACAGTATGGTTAAGACCAAATACAGACTTAATTCAGTACCCACTTGATGTCTTACTTGTGGCTGCTTTCCAGCACTTGTGCGTATTTGTGGTCATGCAAGAGGAGCTTTCGCAACGTGAGATTGCGGCCGTGTGTATAAATGGTAAAAATGTCTTGGTGATATATTGGAAAGTGTGTTGACTTAGTTCATCCAGATTCAGTAAGTACCAAATATTTAGATACATAGTCTAACCTTTAAAATAAAAAGCGATATACAGATGTGCTCCAGGAATCTGCATACTTCAAGTCATGAGCCAGATAATTTGAATTTTTTTGCAAAACTCTTTTAAGACATAATGCCATGAACCTTGCAAATGTTATAAAATCCAGCAATTTTTTTTCTAGCATCTATTCTAGCCTATTTGCAGTCTAACAACTTCTATACAAACTTAAAAACCCCCCTTAACACATCTTTTGCTACCTTAAACTACAGAAAGCTAAAAGGGACAAAAAGAGTGCTTTAAATCATTTTTTAAAGTGTTAAAAGCATGCAACGTCTGATCCAGTCCAGTAATTCTTTCTTCCTCAAAAGCGCCCATTGCATTAACCTGGTAACTTGTAAGCACAAAATGTGTAAAACGTGTTGTCGCTAAAAATGACACAAGACACATTTGGCTTAAACATTAAGGACATCCATACTACTAACTATACAAATATTACAATTCTTATAACCATCACAATCATCAATATAATCCTTGTATAGAATTGTATCTCTTATAAGTATGTTGCTTTAATTTTCTATTTTTAATCCTTTATTAATGTGCCTGGCTCATGTTCAGACATAAACTGAATAGGTTTAGGGGCTCCATTCACTTCCGCTTTTAAAATTTGGTAGGCACACTATAGGCCTGGAGTGGTTTAAGCATCCAAGGGAATTACAGTGTCGTCTTCCACAGTGAAAAATGCCTGAGAACCAATATGAGCAAAACAGGTCTCTAAGGCATAACCAGACCTATGACATATTCTCTTTTAGGCTCTGACAGACAGGTGTTAATACTCCCTTGAGAACCCTTAACTGAATCAAATATCCCCAGAGACTTGCATCAGATGTCTGTAGAAACTCTGAGACTGCATTGTGTCACTATGCTCAGCTTGAGGTCTGAGCACTGTAAAAGTGAAGGAGAAATACTGTAAGACAGTGCCATGAGACAGAAATGTGAGAATCATGGAGGACCAGCGTGAGAGAAACGACTAGTAAATGTCAGCTCCGTCCAACAGGGCTGCACTAACGGCCTTGGCCTGCTCTGTGTGACACCTATTTAAAAAATCTGCTCTGCTGGCTAAAGAGGACTCCACGTTCTCTGGACAGCCATTGTGGTGATCTTGGAGTTGTGGTGTTCCTTCATCCACCTCTACTTTCCGTCCAAACCTCAGCCCAAACCAACAGCACAAAATGAGATATGATTGATCACTGCACTGCTACAATCATTTCATCTTTGTCTTCATGATTCCATTTTCGGATCATGTCATTAAGCGTGGCTCCAACAGGTCTCTCAAGACTTGCCAAAAAAGATCAGTTCAGAGGCTGTACGTTCAACTACTCTCCAGCAGACGTCAATCAGAGATTGAATTGTGTATTTTGGTGTGTTTACAAGTAACCACGAAGACAAAGATCCCAAAACTAGAGTGTCATTTTTGAGTTTCAGATGTTTTCAGAATAAACTGATTGATCTATGACAGTTTGCAGGGAAAGAAAGGCCCAATCCCAGCCTCTAGGCAATGATGGAGCCATCTTGCACCAATTAACATCAAGAGGCTTCAGTTGATGTCATAAGCTAGCTAAACAAACAGTGATGTGTTTGATCATAGATGTAATGTTAAGAACAACCTCAAAATATCCTACAATGGAGTGTTTGCCTTGGCCATGTGAGTTGTCTCTACTAAGCAAGACAGTCAGAGCACTTCAAAGAATCTTGGCTTTTGTAGTTCCTGTATTCCTGGACCTTCAGATGTTTATCTGCCCTTCTGAATTCTTGAAACAATATAGCCATGGGCCAACAATGTGGTCTACTCTTTGTCTTAGACGATCACAGTTGCAATCTTTGCCCAAACACTCCATTTCCAGGAGTTCATAATGAGTGCAGCTGTTTTTACACACTTCTGTTTGAGAATGGCCTCTCTGTTGGGTAAAAAGAAGAAAACATTTCTCTCTTCCATAAAAGGTTTGACGAAAAGAAAACATCTTCAACTTTTGGACTCCAACTAGGTTTCCAGATGTGCCCGGGGGTTGAAGGTTGTAGATAAAAGTACCAGGATGTAGCAGAGCCCTAACTAGAAGCTAGTTTCTAGAGTGAGCATTCCTCACCAGAGGGGGCGGTGCGAGGAGGGCCATGCTGTTTCTTCTCTCTGGCGTACCAGCACGCGGTCTCATTTTACACTAGTGAGTTATTACGCCACAACTTTGTCCTCACTACCTCTGCAGTGTTTACAGACACTGGCTGGGTAAAATGCCAAGCCTGTTAAGTTTTATCAAGGGGTGGAAAAATTGTGAAAATGGTTTGGATGTTTCAAGAGGCATTGGGATTGGGATACAGAGGTCCAGTGGTGCCCCTTTTCACCTTGGTGTGATGAAATCGTAGATTTATTTTGTGACCTAGCATGGGCAGGTCATCGCTGCTATTACGTTAGTTGTTTGCTGATGTCTATTGGATGTCTTTTTTTAGATGAGCCGAAGGTGATAAGTAATTTTCTGATTGACTGAGTCTAGAGGCGGGTGCTTAATTTTGTTCCTCTCCATGTCTTTTTTTCTTTCTCCGAATGGGAAAGGATGATAGAGACATCACACGTTGAGTATTTCCCTGAAGTGCACGCATTCATATGGCACAAAAAATATTAGGCTAATTTATAGAAAGCACTAATACGATTACTTCAAGTGTGTCAGAACCTTAATAAGTGTGGAAATTGCCCTGTCAAATACGACCTAAGAGGGGGTCAATTACATGACTATGAGGGAAAATCTTCTACATTGTTTCTTTACATAAAGTAATCGGCTTGGTTAACAGAGACACAGACAACTTCATTGCAATTCTAAAAAGTAGAGAAAATCGTAATGACAGTGACAACTTTATTTTTGTGAATTAGGATAATACCAAGATTTGGAGGATGGGCTTAGCTCATGTGTTCATGTAGATAGCCCATGCCATAATTTGTTATCACAAAGGTAACCTGCTAAAATTGTTTTGATCCTTTTCTTCTCAAAAGCAAAGGTCCTTCATAAATCTCCAAGTATATAATTTTCCCCTAATTGTGTTTTTGGACATTGCTGTAGATGTTAAACACAGGATTACAGCATATCAAGAGCATTATGTACTTTTGAGTGTGTGTATATGATGGTGTGTGTTCTCTGTGAAGGCCTGATGGTCATGGAGTTAGTCAGGACTGAAGGAAGCTCAGTGAACCACTAGATGGAGTCAAACCCCAGTTAAGAACCGCAGGGAAGCGGACATTAGGAGCATTGTGAAGGAGTTGTGAATAACAACAACCTGACTGTGCAACTCTGACTGTTTAGACCACACTTGCCCTCTGCTGACCTTTTTACTGTATCATGTTTAAGAAGAATTAATTAAATGTGTTGAAAGCATGTCAGATAATCTATAAATTGCATTTCTGGTTTATTCAAAATTATATAAAGCAGAATGAATCAAATATATTTATTTAATAAAATAATAATAACAAAAATATATTCAATTATAAATAAACCTTAATTTATCTTAACATAATAATAATAATAATTATTATAATTATAATAATAATTATAATGATGATAATAATAATAATAATAATTATTATTATTATTATTATTATCATCATTATTGTTATTATTATTATTATTGTAATGCATATATTAGTAAATACTGTGTATTCATGCTATTTATTTCATATGGCCTTAAATTTCAAATTTACAGTTTGTATTTAAAAAAAAGTTGTGAAAATACACATGCAAAGATTTAATAAATATTATATCACATTTACTTAATACAAATACATAAATCACAAAGAAGACTAGATGTCTTGGGCCTACAATGGCTTGTCATGTACATGAATGTATTCAGGAGACACAAGAACAATTGTCAGAGAATCTGCTGTCTGTAAAATAACGATAACGTGCATACCCTTATGAAATCGAAAATTATATTTGATATGATGATGGTAGCAAAGTGACATGCTATTTTGTTCCTCCTGGAACGCCTGTGTTTTTCATGTAGCTGGACTCTCTATGCACAGTTCCAGGAAAGGCACTATTTAAAGATGAATGCAATTAACTGGTTTAAATACAGCCTTGTGATAAATTACAGATCATTTGTGGCATTGTAAGAGAATAAAAGATATGATGACATATTCCCCTTTTTTTCTAAATAATATTGCTCAGAGGAGTACAGAGGATGCAGAATCTTTACAAAAGTCACATTACTTCTTGCATAAAACTTCCTCCATACAGAATGCACATAGCATCTCTATCAACAGATGTCTGACTCCGGGTAAACAGCTAAAAATTACATACAGCTCTTGATATAGCGCTCTCATGCGAATTGCACCATTTAGCATTTTGCCATTTTGACAGGTAATTGACTTAAGCCTTTAGATAAAGTGAAACGTGTGTTTGTTTTAAAGTATGCATAGTTTAAGAAGCTCACATATACACTGGTATGAATATTCATTAGTAAACAGAGTTGGAGAGAACAACACCTAACACTTTCTGATGAAAAAGAGATGTTTTTTCTCCTTGTAACAAGACACAGTCAAGTTATGTACATCTTTAGCAACCTAGAGCTTTTTAGGTCTTCAACCTCACAGAAAAAAATAGACTACACTATACTATGGCTGCTATTGCTAATATAAGATATCATGCAGTATCATCAGTATCAATAATCAGTACAACTTCAGTTAACAGCCTGGTTTCATGAACATTACATAACCAAAGAAACATTTTTGCAAAACAAAATTACGTGACTTATTATACTTGGCTACAGTTTCCCAGTGAAATGTCCAATGGGGGCACCAAAAGCGAGTGAAATGGTGTCGTAATCAGACGAGGTCTTTAAGGACATGGAGGTTTAATGAGTAAAACGTACCTCTCTAATCTAGAACATTTACATAAACCTAACCAATAGTGTTTGAAAATCAAATAAGAGGTAGAAACAAAAAAAATATCCCTACCCTAAACCAATGCCTAAACCTATCCGATAGTGTCCAGAAACAAAACATGAAAATGTGAAATGTAACGCACATTTTCTGAAGCAACCACACCATTTCATGTTGCTTCTATGACACTCTAGTGTCATGTGTGAGCTTGCTTGTTTGGCTGGGCTTGAGCCGCAGTCTTCTGAACCCAAGGTTCAGCACTCTATCAGGTGAGCTACCGCAGATGATAATCACATTGGAATAAGTGTGTAAATGTAGGTGGGTCTGGAATACAAGCGTTAAAATGTATTGTTTTTCAAATGATGTGTTATAAGTGTTTCTATATTATACATAGCAGTGTGTGAGTAATAGAGTGATATATATGTGTTTATAAAGTCATAATCAACTGCTGTTGTCATGATTTGTGTGAAAGTGAAGACAGTGCAGTTGTTATAGCACCTCTCGTGTTCATTTCAGCAGGAAACGTAGAAGGCGAGACGTAGAACGAGGCATGTAAAACTCTGTTTGCAAAGACGTTTATTCTGTGAGAGTCAGTTAAACACCTTTTAGACATTTTAAAGGAATTGTTCTCCCAAAAATCATTCATAGTCATTTACTTGCCTTTTTGTCATTCCAAACCACAAAATGAGAATTTAGGGAGAAATTTGGGGACTAATTTTCTCAGTCACCATTCAATTGCATTCTAGTCATACAGGTTTGGAAAAACAATGACAGCATTTTAGTTTTGGGGGTAGATCACTCCGTTAAGGTACTATAAAATAAAGTAAAAAAAAATAAAATTCAGATATAAATTTGCAGGAACGTTTCTACATTCTAGTTTCACTCTTTCAAATCATTTTCTCTTCGTTCAGAACATGCACATAGATCCCGGATTCTGTTTTGTCATTCGCTTACGTTATTTTCTAATATGACCTAAAAGGCCTGAAAGTATGTAAAGCTTTAGACAGCTGAGCTGATTAAAAACTTGCCTTTTGAACATTAATTTATTCCAAGCCATCATTTCGTCAGGGACACAATTGTTTCGTTTGAGACCCACCCCCCACACCCCTCAGATGGATGTAGGCCTAATTCTGCCTCCTTTTAGAGAAGCTCTTTAGTCTTGTGAAATATGATTAATCTGATTAGTCATTCAGGCCGGTCTGCCTTTATGCTTACATTAACTCACACAAAGAGCCCCCCTACAGGTTAAAGTTTAAATGTGGATTACCAGATAAAGCCAACCCTGATTAGGTTACTAAGGGCCATGCAAGATGGCAAGAGAAAGAGAGGAGAAAAAATAGATATGCTACGCCACTAATTTCACAAACATCTTTATTTTATTTTTGTCTGTTCTTCTGTTGTTTTCCGCTTTAATTCCATATTGTGACATTCAATTGGATATCAGTTTTAGACAAAAATCTTTCAGCAATTATGCAAATAGTTAAAGGGTTACACACAATACTTTATGGAAATTGAAGGCACAGGGAAACACTCTGATTAAGGGCAGATGGTAACAGTGCTATAAAGCGGTGGTTACAGTGAGTGGGTGACACTTAAAAAAAAAAAAGTCAAAATTTGAGACATCTGATGTGTTTACAACACAACGCCTTTGTTGTTGTGGTGTTGTATGTAATTATATGCACATATACAAATAGATGTTTACAATAACAACCAACTTTGCGAAGCCGTAGGAATAATTTAAAATAATTTGGGGTGAAAATACTCATCCATGTCTTTTACTAGACTGACAAATTAGAAAACAATGAGACTTTTTGTCAGGGTTGTTTAATAATTTTCTGTTGGCGTTTGGGTGAATGACATGACACTCTTTTATTTATTTTTTTTATTAAAAATAATTCAAGAATACTTTAAAAATTCAATTAACACAAAATATACCTCTTCTATGATGAAAATTTTTTTCAATTAGTAAGTTCAAAGCCATCTTTATTTATTTATTATATTTTTTTTCTTTCTGGGCTTAAAGCACAAAACGGCATATGGTATGATAAACAAACAAACAACAACAACTAATAATAATAAAATACATTAATAATAAAAAATATTACAAAGGAAGTTGTTCAAGAGTTCAATAAATTTTAAAAATGTTTGTTTCCGAAAGTCATGTGGTGCATGCAGGCTGTCATTTTGTTGTAATGTGAAAAAATGATATAAACAAATAAATAAATAAATAAACAGATAGGACCCCTTTAGACCCTCAAGACATGAATAAATGAAAATCAATTTACTCATTTCATGAAAAGGCACATTTTGTTCATGTCAAATCAAGTTACCATGTGAAAACGTCTTCTTGCTATTCTTAACTCAAAAATTCATGATATTAAAATTAATTAAAAAAAAAAATAAATAACAATAAATAAATAAAATAACTTGAAAAATATATTTGAAAAGTTTTTTTTACTCATATGTTTAAGGTGTAACGAAAGTATTTAAATACAATTTACTTGATGGTGACACCATAAGCCATTATTAAAGTCATTAGTTTATTTTTATTTTATTTGCAATCAATGCTATACATTTTTATTTTGTATTTTTTTATATATATGTATATATATATATATATATATATATATATATATATATATATATATATATATATATATATAAATATATATCAAACCATCATGGACACACAGATTACATTTCCAAGAATTTGAAACCAAATATTTTCTTCTCTGACTTATTTTTCACCGACCCATTTACGAAAATATCCATGCTTCTTTGAATGATTCTTAAAAGAGGCTTTGCACAGAATGTATGATTTAAGGTCATGTAAACAAGCTTGTGATCAGATAACATAGAAATTACAATATGTTTCCTGAATACAAAATAATATAGTCTAGGGAAATAAAAAAACAAACACAAGCAATTAAAATAATCTTTGAGACGTCTGATACATTTTAAAAGCACTATTTCACCCAAGAACTGTGACTATTGCATATCATACACACGCCTTCAAAGGGCTGCTATGGCAAACCTGAATTCTCTTCATGGTTCCAGCGTGCCAAAATGAACAAAGGGTCCCTGGGTGTTGACAATTAATAATATTAAAGCTGTGTAGAGACACAGGCATCTGTTGTGTCCGGCTTAGATAAGAGGGGATGTTAGTTTATCACTGGCCTGCATTAACCAAGGGTGGTGGAAATTATTTGCCCAATGGATTACATGTTAAAATCTCTTAGGAGGCAGCACACCAACCCGGACGTTGGGACACAGAGCTTCCTCCTTTGGACCCACCTGGTAACAGCAACACATCTAGGAAGAACCCATCCCCAACGGCCACTGATGCCTGCCTCAATACCACCGTCTGGGACTTTGATATGACCATGTGTATTGTTGTCTTTTCTCTGTCGTCCACCCTGGCGTTCTGACGTCCCTCTCCCGGGTACAGCGAGACAGAGAGGGGATGAGAAAGAGGCTCCCATTTATTTCTGCTAATTTTCCCTCCTTTGTGATGGATGGCTTTCTTATTGTGCCATTTGGGCATTTGAAAAATGTTCTGTGAAGCAGAATAAATTGGCAGTTTCCATATCATACAAATCGCCACTCACACATCCAGCAAATCAACCATTTGGAAACTTTCTGCTCTGTAATGCTAAATCTTTATTCAATCTTCAGGGCAAGTCAAGATGTTACTCCAAAAAAGCATGAACCAGAAATAAAATATCATATGACACATGTGGCAAGCACCCAACTTTGTCACAAAGAGGCTAGGTTCCAGCTAGACACTGCATTTTACAAGTGAACGGGCCGTTTTGTTAGACGGGATAGCCAAAATTGTTCCTCTTAAAGCACTTGAACTCTAAGAAAGCAGTTTAAACTAACTTTAGATGTATTATTTGCTTATGCAGCTGTAATTTTTATAAAATAAGTCAAGAAATATGAACGTAGACATAAAATACATGTAAAATGGTCATCCCTTTATAAAAACATCAAAGACTTGGCATCTTGCATTGTAAAAAGCATTGCAATGGGTTCTGTGCCAATGGCTTAAAGTTTGCGAAAGGAGAAGGAACCAAGATTTTGATTATTGTATCAGTGCCATATATTACATATAAGGTTTTTTTAACCTTATTTGGCACTGTACTGCCTGTAGTATTGCGTGAAAATATATTAATGTACTAAATAAACTGCACTTTGCAGAAAATCAAAATACATTTCATTATGGCAAAAAAAAATTGTTCTGAACTTATGGCATAGAAAATAATGCTGTGCATTGTTTGTCACTCATATGTTTCACACCAAGGATACACCCACCCACACACACGTACACAGTTCTGATTCATTAATGTCATTTAAGAAGAGTTAAACATTTCTCATTGACTGCATCTCTTCGCTGATCAAAATATTTTTATGCAAAGCGTGTCGAAAACAAAAACCTACAAAACGTTGCCTGACAAACAAAGATGGGGTGTCAAGATGAGAAAAAAGCCAAAAACTGTCATCTTAAAGGCTTTATTCTCTGAAGCTCCTTTTATCCTTTCTTTTCGGATTACGCCGTGTCTCGAAGCCTCTAGGAAGGGCCCCCGTTCTTATTAAATTAATTCTGGGTAAAATGGACACAACTTGAATGGAATCATTAAACTTTGCTAGTTATAAGAATGCATCAGAGCCTCTGCAAGATGAAAAGTGATGCGGTTTCATGCTCCTCGAAAACATTTAATATGCCATGAAAAGATATGACATCAATTCTTGCAAAAACACAGGGGCAAAATGAATGATGCCATTGTGACTCCAAACATCAATCATGCCCAATACCCTGGAAAACAGTGGAGTTTTGTTTGCATTTCAAAGGTGACAAACAACATTAGTGACTGGCTTAACATTGTCAATTCCATTACTCAAGACCTGAAGCAAATCAGAATTAAACTGTGGCCTGGTTGCTAGGCAGCTGAGTTCTCTTGACATGGTGGTTAGTTTTTCTTTCATTGCTTGACAAGAGCCAAGTGAAAAGAGTTTTGAAAAAGTTGCTAAAAGCGCAGAGAGGAGGGGGATAATTGGTGCCGCTAGATTGTAAGGTGTCTCCTGTGTGGAAACAGACTGTGGAGAAGAGAGAGAGAGAGAGAGCAAGCCCAATGAGCAATAATATAAAATCAACTCTTGTACACTCTATAGCTGAGGCAGGCAAAAATGAGTAATATGAAGATGATGTTTTGGAGAACCCAAGTGCAGTTTAATTAGGTGACAATAAAACAAATACAAGAACCAAACTGAAAGACAAGACTTGACTATGATTTGACTATGACTATGACTAAAACATTGAACAAGACCATGAATGCAACATTACAAGAGACACAGAGACTGGGGCAAACCAGATAACAAAGCAACCAATGAAAAGACTGAACTGATATCAAGATAACAAATGAACAGACATAACTAAAAGGGAGATAACAAGACTAATAAACATAAACCAATGATAAGACAAGACTTATGAACATGAGGGTCACATGACAAGGAATTTAACAAATTTCAAAATAAAAGACCTTAAAACATGAACACAAAACATGAACAAAAACACATTTTTATCACAACATATCCCCCCCTCAAGGGTGGCCCCCGACACTCAAACATAAACAAAACTAACAACAGTTCATTAGGGAGCTGGGGGGTGAGGTATTTGAGGCATGGCCTGGCAAGACAGGGAATGGAGAAGGAGACAAGTGCGGAGATAGTGGCCAGAGAAGTGGCTCTAGGAAGGGAGCAGGGTCTGGTGTTATGGGTGGCGGCTCCAGGAAAGTAGCAGGGTCCGGCGGTTTGGGGGGTGACCACAGGGTCAGGAGGCCTGGGAGGAGCCACAGAGACAGGGTCCTGGGCTGCAGACGCTGGACAGGGTTCAGGAGGGACAGGCTCAGGGATTGGTTGTGACAGGATTGGTTGTGACAGGGGAACAGTCTTAATGGCTGTGAGCACAGTCAGTGACAGGGTAACAGTCTTCATGGTCGTGAGCACAAACAGTGATGAGGGAACAACCTCTGTGGTCTTGGGCACTTGCATTGACAAGGGAACAGACTTTGTGGCTGTGAGTACAGGAAGGGACAGTGGGACGATCTCTGTGGTCATGGACAGAGGCAGTGACAGGGGAATGGCCTCTGTGGCCGTGAACACTGGCAGTGATGGGAACGACCTACGTGGTCGTGAGCATGGGCAGTGACTGGGGAATGACCTCTGTGTTTGGGAGCACTGCTGTGGCAGTCTCTGAGGGTGGAGTCATGGCGATTTGGCATGATGGGATAGGCTTGATATGTTACCACGTCGGCCCCACCTTGTCAAGGCTTGGAAGGCATGGAAGGCATGGTGGCTTGGCATGGCAGGTGGGACAGCATGGCATGATGAGGCAGATGTGGATACATGGCATAACGTAGATGATCTGGCAACATGGCAGGCCTCTTAACTAAGATTGGTAGGCATGGTAACATGGCATGATGTGGCAGACATGAAACATGGAATGCCATGGTAGAAATGGCAGGCTTGCAACATGGCATGAAGCAGACATGGTGGGCGAGGCTTCAGGCCCTGACTCTGGGACAGACGAGGCTTCAGGCGCTGGCCATGGGACGGACGAGGCTTCAGGCAATGGCCCTGGGACGGAGGCTTGCAACAACGCCTCTGGTACGGACACATCTTCAAACTCTGGCTCTGGGACGGAAACGGATTCAAACGCTAGCCCTGGGATGGACAAGGCTTCAGGCTTGTGGACCGTAGCAGGTATGGTGCTGGCTCGTGGACCGTGGCAGACAACACAGATGTGGCAGCTTTTGTGGAAAGGCTCGGTTCCTCATCAGCCACTGCCACACTAAAAGACAAACCGCTCAGCACAAGGGCATAGTCCATGAACTGAGCCATTTCTATTGTCTATTGAATTCTACTTTCTATTGAATTTTGCCACCAGGCATCATGGAGCAGACTGGCTCATTTAAGGCCTCAGGAAAAGGTATTTGAGGGCAATATCATTAAAGTCCACCAAGTGATAAAGTCCACAAAACTCAGCCACGTAGTCCTCAAGGGGACGATTCCCCAGACAAAAACGCAGAAGATTAACTGCTGGGTTCATAGTGCAGTCGAGTATTCTTTAACGTCGTGTTAGTCTTCATGCTATTAGTCAAGTCAAGTCCATGTTTACATTGTTTTGTTTTGATAATTGCATGGTATTTCTTGTTCGGATTTCACCAAACTACCCTTGGGTTCTTGCATCATCATCGTCCTTGTCCATTCCTGTGTTTAGCCTGTCCTACCTGCTCTGTAACATTACATACACAAACTTGACCTGGAAACTTTCATGGTCTTCAATAATTCTTGCTTCCAAAAATACAGTGGAATAACTTCAAATGACAGGTGAGATGTTATATGACGCCAAACAATACAATGAGTGGTAATAAAACAAAGAGTGCAAGTTTTCACCTCATATTCTGATTTGCAAGCGGTCATACCATTGATTTGAGTTTTCAATTAAGGTCTTTTAGTATGTCGCACAATTTTTGCTTGCCAATGCAAAACTCGCCTTGTTGCTATGTGGTTGCTAACAGTTATTAGAGTCCACTCTAACATCTCTATTGTACTTTTGTCCCTAGACATAGCTCCTTGAATGTAAATATATGGGATCGTTTCAACTGTTTTACCATCCACAACAAAAATCTTGATCTCAAATGTGCAGGACGAATTACACATTAAAGCTTAGGGTTAGAGGTTTATTCAGATATTAGCAATAGTAAAAGTGATTCTTACTTAGATTGTCTTCCTTAGACTCAAGACTAAAGAGTAAACCTAATTATGATCAACTTTTGTGCTAAAAAATACATTAGCTTTAAAGCCAAGGGTATTCCCCCAGAAACCTGAAGCAGTCCCAAAAAATATGTACACCCTGTCAGAGAGAACCAATTAATGCTGTATTAAGACTCATGCATATTTACAGTCAATTTTGTGCTCTTCCCTGCACTATGATTTCCATGGAAGAAAGATTTGAGGAAGAGAGGGAGAGGAAAAGGGAGAGAATGAGAGAAAAGAACCTGAGGGAGGGGACCTGAGAGAGGGAATGGGGGGTTGTTTAGATGCAAGAGGTGTAGTGAGGTGGCTGGCTCCATTGTGTGGACACCTCCCCTCTCATTATACCCTCTCAATCAGCAGTCCTGCTCACAGGAAGCCCCTGGAAAGCCCATCTGCCATGGTTAATCTGAGGCAAAGTCGTGGCTACACCGTCTAAGGCCCTGCTACCCTCAGCTGTATTATTCTCCTGCTCTGCCACTGCGCCAGGGATCAGCCAAAGCCCATTAAAGTAAATAATAGCCAGAAATGACAGGCTTAGTGTGGATTGGGGAGGAAGTTGAAGACCAGTTTGAACTGTGAGTTCTGATTAATAGAGAATAGCATTTGGGAGTAGGGGAAGAAAGAAAAAGGCAAAGGGAGAGAGGGAAGGTGGGTAGGAAAGGGCAAATTTCCTCAGCTCTGATGATTTCTCATCTAGGTTGATGGGATTTCTTTTAACTTATAGGCATAAGTCAACCAGAAGATACACTTACTTTCAATACACTAACCATTTTAAGAAGTACTAGTACCAACATCCATGCATGTCAGTTTCTGTACACATTTGCTTAGGTATAATATCTTAGGAAAGAGCAAAAGCTACAGGATCCAAGCTTCTTTAAAGATAACATCAAGGTCACCCATGTATAGCCATACTTTATACTTACCCTAATCTTCATAGGATATAAGCATCTAAAAATATATGGATAAATCTTACTTTCAATAAGCTATCCCTGTTTTATGATCTATTGTATTATACCAGTTTTTATGCATGTCTGCTTGTGAATGTATACATTTTTTTTGAGATGTTACAGAGTTCTGATTTCTGGTCCCAAAAGCAAAGGCACAAAACCATTGATAGAATCTTTGAAAACAGGAAAAGCTACAGGATCCAATCTTTCTTACAGATAGCATCAAGGTCACCCACATGTAGTACTTTTTAAAAAAGTAGTACCCAATCTTCACAGAACCATTTCAGAGGTCTTAAGATTTTTCCATAAATTGTGAAATGTTTATCTCCAGCACCAAATGATTCCCTGAGCTCTAACCCCAAACGAGAACATGCTAACTATCCTTTCATTAGATTGTAGGGTAACGTGTCAGGTACCTATTAGACACAAAGGCATAGCCAACCCAATCTCATGACAAGTCATAATATAGAACGAGTTGCAAAATTGTAAGTCACCTCATAAATTCTTTTTTTTATTAATATAGAGAAATATTTATGAACAATGTCATTATGATTTTTCCTAAGTTTAACCCTAACCAAAACCCAAACCTAACAATAAAATCTAACCCTTACACAAACCCTAACATAATATTGATTTTAATAGGTGTACCACACCGGAAGAATGAGAAATTTAAATGAGCGTTCTTAAGATTACTAAGATTACCTAACCATAAGGGTCTATCCTCTTATCCAAACTTCATTCATACAAATTGGTTTGATTAATCTTACGATTTTACTATCTTATTCAAATTAATATGAGTTGTCATGAAATTTTGTACAGTAGGCATAGCTCGAGGAAGAGACACAAATTATGAATATGAAATGCAAAGATAAGCAAAGAAATTGGATTTTAGATTCACATCAACTGAATTCTCACCAAATACTCAACTACAAATAACCTAAAAGCACAAACCAGTTTGGACTGCATTGAGTTGTCACGGTCCTTTAAAATAACTTGAAATGTATTAGACATTTTTCAATATAGTATCCTGTAGTAATAGTAATTACTACTATAGCTATAATTAACATTATTTTATCTGGTGTTTCGAACCTAAAAATATGAAAGTGTGATTTCTTTATTGGGAGTTTTTATGTTTTACTAGAGATATCTTGTAAAGAATGTTACTATGTAGTAATTATATCATTAAATATACCATAGACAGAGCGCAAGTACTAGAACACTGTGAAACTATATGTAGCTTTATAGTTAATCACACTCTTCTGCCGACTTTCCTTGCCTTCATGATAAGCTGCCAGACAAAACTGTGGAGTCTGGCTTGTTTATGGTCATACATGAGATTTGCTTGCTTGTGCTCGAGTGTAACCGGAGGACTTAATACGACCTGTCATCTGGCCGACGATGGAGTCTGTTTCTGCAAGATTATGTCAAGCAGCTCCACCTCTGCCTAACAACGGTTAAAAATTGCTTATACATCTGTGAATGAATTGGAATGCTAACAGGAAACAAAGACTAAGGCAAATGGTTAGCAACTGAGAAAACGTCTGATTGGCTGTTCACCTTTTGGCCTGTTCCGTGAAGAGTAGATTATATTAATGTCATGTAGATAATGCTCAATATGATGTATGATACACCTCACAATGGTGTGTACCAATTGAGGTCTCTGGGTTTTCAAGTGAACAATGTGGGACAAGAAGAGGCTGAGGAACAAAAGGTTGTGTGTAAGGGTTAGGGAGGGGAAAACAAGACAATTTTGTGCTTTGAGATGTAATGAAGTATTTAAGGTCTCCAGAATGTAATATTGACAGAAGTGTAAAAATATATAATTATATAAAAAAACTAAAAAATCATAGGAGTTCACCAGGTCTCAGGAGAAGCACTTACATTGAGAAGTGTTTAATGGTATCGATTTTTATTGTTCAATGAACTTGTGAAGTTTTTGACAGGCTTACTGAACTGTTTCCAAAAAACTTGACTGTTTGGGGCATTGCCCTTTTAATATCAGGGAAGAAGTACAGTTAAATACACAACACAGGAAATTAAAGCTCAAAGTTCACAAATTTTAATTCTAATAAAAATCTCTCTGAATATCTATAGGGCAAAAACAGTACTGGTGTTGACAAGCCTTTGACATGATTTGCACATGTTTTCCTTTAGGATGTGGTGTCTACCAATTTCCTATTCAAAGTTATCCACATAAAGCACGGCTGTTGGTGATCTTGTAAAGATTCCTGAGGGATTCCTATTCCCCTGGCTGTCAGGCATGTGAGGAATTTGTTGGCCAGTAGAGGCCTCCCATGCCTTGTGCAACTCTTGACATGTTTGAGACTAACAAACAGACGCCTGAAGCCATAGTGTTTGTATGATGGCACTCACAACACAATGGCTTAGGAATGACAAGAAGGTCTTGATCAGGTACGTAGGTGCCTGGTATGACAACTTAAAGTGTTGTTATAGTTACATTATATTTACACTTTTGGCAGATGCTTTTATCAAAACTAACTTGCATTGCATTGAAGGTACAAATTCTATCAGTAGGTATGTTCCCTGGGAATTGAACCAATGACTTTAGCATTGCAAGTGCAATGTTCTACCAGTTGAGCTATACTAGACAAGAACTTAGACTAGACACAAATAATCAATTGCATTGATCAAAATCTTTGTTCAAAGAGCGAAGAGCATAGAATAAATGAACCCAGTGCATGTTGCTACTCAGCAAAGCCATTAAAACAGATTGAGAATTATGGAACAATGTTTATCTTTCTTATCTGCATATCCATTCCATCTTTCCCAAAGCCCAAACAAGCATCGCATGCATCTGTGCCAGCATGTATCACTAGGTCTGTTTCCCTTCCTGACCAAGTCTCTTCTGTGATTTCTATATCCGTTGTCATGGCGACACAGCAACAGGGAGGAAAATGGCAGACTAACCTCTGGCATTCAGCGCAGACCAGGCCAGGCCTGAGGGCAAGGGGGGATTTCAGCCATGGGCTCCAGGACCCTGCTGGGTCTCCCGGCCCTCAATCAAATTCTTTTGACCTCGGAGAAAAACGAGAACATTCTAAAACCCTCCGCTACAGTTTTATTGAGATTAATTTTCCAAATCTTTGCATTGACTCGTACGAGCCGCTTTTCAAGAACAGACAGATGAAATACTTAACGTGGGGCCTTGCATATGCTTCCAGAAAGACCTCCAATGATTTACATTCTGCACAATAAACCCTCAAAGAGGCGATCGCATGACAAAGAGGCTGTTTCTTGCCTAATTTGGGGGCAATGAAAGGCCCTTCGTTCCGAGATCCAACGTTACTTTAAGGGAGCAGTCGTTTTTGTACAAACCGTGCCACACACACCTGATTGCTCTTGAGTGTTGAATAGAACATAAGGGAGGGATTTTCATGACAATCTCACAATACAGATGAACTGTATTATCACCCCAACTGCAAGGCACCAAGGCTGCCGTAATGAAGACATACACGTTATTAAAATCAAATCCGGAGTATTTGGCATGGCTTGTCTAATGATGAGTGAAACAGCTCGGCTGTCATACGGGGAGAGAATGAGAAAGCAATAGACGGAAGACAGAGAAATTTTTTCCCTTCGTTTGGCACCATGCCCAGATCTCATTCAAGCAGAACTCTTCCCACAGCAAACTTCTGCCCTGCCAATTAAAGGACAGATCTGCCTTCGCCTTCCTTATTGCGAGAGGATATTTCAAACTATATTTGTTTTTTTGACAATACAATATTTGGATTAACATGTTGATTTGACTTTCATACTGATTTGCATAAAAAACTCTGCCAATACTTTGAGAAATCATACATTTACACAATCAAATCAACTAGAAGTACTGTCTATAACACGTCTTATTGATTTAAATTAGCGATGGGTTAGTCTGCTGCATTTGTGCTTGGTTTGATCGATCTGTGGGAAAATAAATATCTGTTCGCTCAAAGCGCCGTGTTTAGTATTGTTTCCTGCCCCCCTACGGAGCGAGTGTAAAATCTAATAAAAGAGATCTGAAAGAAGCTGCTTTGATCATGGTTTCTTCCAATAAGAAAGATCACATGGGACAGAATGAGGAAGTCTTAGAGGACTATAATTCTAATGCAAACAGGATCTTGCTTTTAAAGTATAAAATGGATCCATGAAACGTATTTTATCAATGCTATCGCTTTATCATTTTATCTCTCTGAAGCTATGAGCATCATACATTTAAAACTACAAAACTTAATACAAAAACACAAGGCAACATTTGATTTTCTAATAAAGTCTATGGGTCATCATGCAGTACTATACATTCTGTAGCTAACATTTTGTGCTCAGGCACTTATATTTTCTAAGTTATAACTTTTAATATTAACAATGGCAAGAAAATTAACAGGATAAATTAAAGAGCTAAAGTTAGCAATTGCACAGTTAGGGAATGAGATAGCTTGTATCATGTCAACTTGAAATTAATTTGTATATACAGTATTTTAACCATGTTTTGAAAATTTGGTATTTCTGTAATTGTATCAAATATGATTAACTTATTTTAGAGTGAAACAAACCAACTAATGCCGTGTTCCAGGTAAAGTCGAAAGTGGGAACACCTGAGTTGAAATTTCCTACTTCTGATCTCAATGCATTCCAGTCAATCACCTATCATGGTCACATGCACACATGTCACATATAATGACATGCACAGTCTTCCAGATACTAGCTGGCTATCTAAGTAGCTGTATAACAAGCATTTACTGTAGCTTATTAAAACACATCGGTATTGATTGACATACAAAACATTCTAGAAGTATGTTCCTAAATTTCGTGTGGTGAAACTACATTTACATGTCACAAAACTCAGTTCCATGTAATTCTCATTGTCACCATCTTGGAAATGAGGTCAAATGACGCTGGGTCGAATTAAGTGACACAAGGGGTCTTCCTTGGGAGCCTTGCATACCTCTGAATTTGAGAAAAGGCCAATGAGAAATTGGCAGACAGAATTTGCATGTCCCACCCCTGGACATACGGGTGTAAAGGGAAGCGGGCATGTGTCTGTCAGTCTTTTTTCTTCGGTGCCGATCGTTTGTGCAACAGTAAGATGAAGTTCACCACTGTTCCACTCACCTCTTGGAAAGAAGCACTGCTGTTGGATCCTACGGAGCATTACCAGCAGCGTTCTCTCTCTCTCCACGCTGTGCAGGTGTTGAACTTTTGAGGACGCATATTTTTAAAGATCCCCTTCCACCTCTGTGTAGTTCCTGGATGCGGTCGATATCTCTCCAAGACCGACGGCCACAGATGCTGCCTCGTGTGCCTGGGCAGCGATCACACGGAGGCGGCGTTTGTGGATGGCTCATTTACTCACTGCGAGAACATGACCATGGCAGAGTTGCCATTGCGGCTCTCCTTCCTTAAGGTGAATGCCACTTCAGCTGCCTCGTGGCCAGCCGGCATTCTACCTTGAGCCCCTGGAACTGGATGAGGACATCCGCACTGCATCGGAGATCATCCAGGTGTCTGACGCAGAGGACTCGACTGTGGCTTACATCCCCCGTCACCAGAACCCCCTCCAGGACCCGGAAAGCTCATAAGCGCTCCTAAGACGGACGACCCGGGCAGTCAGATATTCGCTCCAGAGCTGGTACCAAGACCACTCTGTCCCCTGGTGGAGGGCCGGCAGGAGAATCCTTGTTTTCCTTTGCCGCACCCCCTTCGGGCTACGGTACCCACATTCTCAATAAAAGAGCCTATGCGTGCCATTCTCACAGTGCCCTGGCACCAAAATCTACAGTCCCTGCTGTAGTCCATCCATCCAGCTGAGATGAAGAAGGTTTTCTACATCCCTTACTGCATCATACCCAAGAAAGGCAGTGGGTTGCGACCAATCTTGGACTTGCGAGTTCTCAACCAGGCTTTGACAAATTCCCGTTCAAAATGCTCAAGCAGAGACAAATTCTAACCTGCGTTCGACAGCTAGATTGGTTTGCGGCGGTAGACCTGAAGGACACGTACTTCCACGTCTCCATCTTGCCTCGGCATCGACCCTTCCTACGGTTCACGTTCGATGGCCTGGCGTATCAGTACAAGGTCCTCCCTTTCGGCCTGTCCCTGTCTCCTCGTGTCTTCACCAAAGTCGCAGAGGCAGCCCTTGCCCCGCTACGGGAATTGGGCATCCGCATACTCAATTACCTCGATGACTGGCTCATTCTAGCTCACTCTCGAGAGTTACTATGCATGCACAGGGACCAGGTGCTCAGGCACCTCAGCCGTCTAGGGCTTCAGGTCAACTGGGAAAAGAGCAAGCTCGTCCCTGTTCAGAGCATCTCTTTTCTTGGCATGGAGTTAGACTAAGTCTCAATGACAACGCGCCTCACGAACGAGCATGCGCAGTCAGTGCTCAGATGCCTTGCTCTCTTCGAGCCCGGCACAGCGGTTCCTCTAAAACAATTCCAGAGGATCCTGGGGCAATGAGTGCTCTAATTCCTTCAAGAGAGGCCGGAGGTGAGGCTGTCTCCCTCCACCTTGAAGGTGTATGTAGCCGCCATCGTGGCCCACAACAACACAGTGGAGTCCAAGTCCTTGGGTAAGCATGACTTGATTATCAGGTTCCTTAGAGGCACACGGAGACTGAATCCTCCCCGGCCAAGCCTGTTCCCCTCCTGGGATCTCTCAGTGGTCTTTTCGGGCCTTCAGAGACTCCCCTTCGAGCCGCTTGACTCAGTTGAGCCCAAGGCCCTCCTGATAGCGCTAGTTTCTATCAAGAGGGTTGGGGACCGGCAAGCGTTCTCTGTCAGAGACACCTGCCTTAAGTTCGGTCCTGCAAATACTTGCGTTATCCTGAGACCGCGACCGGCTATGTGCCCAAGGTTCCTACGACCCCCTTCAGGGATCAGGTCATGAACCTGCAAGCGCTGCCCCGGGAGGAGGCAGACCCAGGCCTTTCGTTGCTATGTCCAGTACGTACTTTGCGTATCTATTTGGACTGCACACAGAGCTTTAGATGTTCTGAGCAGCTCTTTGTCTGCTTTGGCGGATGGTGGAAAGGGAACGCCATCTCCAAACAGAGGTTAGCTCACTGGGTCGTTGATGCCATCTCTCTGGTTTACCAGACCCAGGCTGTACCCGCCCTCTTGCGGGTTAGAGCACATTCGACTAGAAGTGTGGCATCCTCGTGGGCACTGGCCAACGGCACCTTCCTAGCATACATCTGCAGAGCAGCTTGCTGGGCAACACCCAATACCTTTGCGAGATTTTACAATCTCAGGGTTGAGTCGGTCTCTTCCCGTGTTTTGTCAGGTCCGAGCCAGTAGAACTCGGTAATGCGGAACAGGCGGCCATGTGTTACACTTGCACCCAGCGCCCTTCACCAAGTTGATCCAGTGCGCTTTCTCTCCCAGGCTAGCCAATAAGCATTGCTTCCTGGATTTTCTTCCTCCTTAGGCTTCTGTCCTGCGAATTCAGCGGAGTAATTTGTGACCAGACCCACTATGAGCCACAAGTGTTCTGTACTGGGGTAGGGCTCCACAGGCTTAATTCCCTCTTCAGGCAACTCCCTGTGATGTATTTTCCACAATACGCCCCCCCTGTCAGCGGACCCGTGTCTCCCTTGGGCAGTCCCTCTGCCCCTGGTCGCTATGTTTGTAGAGCTCCTCCCTCATCAGGTAGGATGCGAGACATAGAGAGAGAGAAGGCAGCGGCTGCTGGGCTTGCTCCCATGTTGGTCATGTAGCACCTGTTCCCCCCACAGGGGTGCTGGGAACCTAAGGTCTGTATATGACATATTTTCTAGGGGCGTTGGGGAGGTTTACGTGCGACCGACACGGTTGCTACTAGCACGCAGCAGCCTGCTTGCACCTGTGTCGGCAGTTCACGTAACACGTGCTAGTGCATGACGCTTTTGAACAGGACCCCTTGTGTCACTTCATTCGACACAATGTCCCTTCTGCCACGGCATGATAGACCTACCATTGTAAACGACCATACCTTATTTTCAGCTCTTCTGTGCAAAAACCTGACTGCCAGACACATGCCCACTTCCCTTTATACCCGTATGTCCAGGGGCGGGACATGCAAATTCTGTCTGCCAATTTCTCATTGGCCTTTTCTCAAGTTCAGAGGTACGCGAGGCTCTGAAGGAAGACCCCTTGTGTCACAACAGTAGCTGCGGGGCAGCTGTGGCTCAGTTGGTACAGCGGGTTGGCCACTAATCGCAGGATTGGTGGTTCGAAACCCAGCCCACACCGAGTTGAGTTTGGCACATGACAAAGTGTCCTTGGGCAAGACACTGATCCCCAAGTTGCTCCCAATGGCAGGCTAGCGATTTGCATGGCAGCTCTACTGCCATTGGTGAATGTGTCACAGTGTAAAGCACTTTGAATACCATTAAGGTTAAAAAGGTGCTATATAAGTGCAGACCATTTATATAAGTGCAGACCATTTAACCGTGATGTTTTTTTCACCAAAAATAATGTCACTTCCTGGTGAAGGATGTCATTGAGGAACTAGCTTTTGTTACTTATTACAAAAGACTAAAAGAACAGAAACTGTTATAGAGGAGATAGGAAAAACCTTTAAATGTGATTACAAAAAAGATTCTGAAAATGGTTAAAGAAAGGAAAACAATTAAGAGACATTTGGAATATTACTTAAAAATAAAATTAAATTAAAAAAATAAAAATAAAAACATAAAGTTAGCACACAGACAATATGTTAACTTAATTTTGGTATTGTGATAAAAGTGAATAAAAATTACAAAAAATACTGATATTAATAGTTTATCCAGTATATAAGCATGTTTATGAAAGGAGCATGAAAAAATGTCTGAAAAAAGTCTGTATTTTTATGTTTCTTTAGGTAGTTTACACATGTCTGTTTTTTATCACGGAACATCTTTTATCTCCACGCACGGGTCCCCTGATGCAGAACCAAATGTATCAAATTCATTCAAAGTGAGATGACTAAAAGAAGTGAGAGTCCTTGGAGGCAGTGTTGAGAGCTGCTAACCATCAATGCTGTTTTTATTATGGTTAACAAATCTAACAGTGTAGATCTGTAACTTCACACCCCAGATGCTTCTAAAATGCTTAAAGTTTCAAAGTGTCTGTACACTCTCTGACTTGAAAAATATTACGCCGTATGTTATAGAAGCTCAGAGCACTTTTTAAACACTTTCTGAGCAATGATACCACAGTTTATCTTAAAGGAATATTTCAAGTTAAATACAAATGAAACTATTGAGAGCATCTGTGGTGTGCTGTCGATTACCACAGACAATAATTTAGACTTTAGTAGATTTTTCATCCACTAACAATAGAATTCTATGGGTAAGAGTACAATGTTCAAGGCATCCTCAATAAACATGCCTTAAAGGTGAAATGTTAAATTTTTGGATGAAGCCCAATATGTCAGGAGGCAATCAGGCTCACTCACATCCACAACACAAAGATCACACTCACCCGAATACTAATCACCTGCACCTGTCATCAATCCAGCAATCCAGCAATCACCAGCACTATTTAAGAGCACAACTCACCTCCAGTCTCTGTCAAACCTTGAACGAGGAAATATCCACTAACCTGCTCTCTGTGCTTTTCAGACGATTGTTCCTGAGACTATTCCAGTCTGTTTTCCTCAGTACACCCTTGTGTTACTTACCGTCTAGAGACTCCTCCATCTCCCTGGTGTTCATACTCCGCGTCCTTTGGATTGTGATACTTACCACACTCAAGCCTGCCGTTATCTGCAAGAGAAAAGACGGTCATTCATCAGTATTATACTCGCAGCGCCCGTTGATGCATCTGAACTTCCCTACTGTCCTACGAAAGCTTCATTAAAAGTTATTCTGAATCCTTCTAACCTTGTTGTCCTAGTGTGTATCCTGACAGAAGGTTTGACCAAAACCGCTATGGATTCGGAACAAACTAATCCTGTGATTAATCCAGCTGGAATTTCCCGCCTGAGCTCGGTGAGCGTGAGCTGCAGCTGATTCCCACTTCCGCGATCTGACGCTCCACCACCGCTGTTTACTTTCTGCCCTATGATGAAACCAGCGCCTTTCTCTGGCCGGGAGGAGGATTGCAACGGATTTCTCCTTCAGTGCTCACTCGCTCTAGAGGTACAACCATACAATTTCCCAACTGAACGTTCAAAAATCTCCTTCATTATTTCACTCTTATCTGGCCGAGCACTTCAATGGGCAGAATCCATGTGGAATCAGACAGGACCGGTTACTGACTCTCTTCAAAACTTCATAACACACTTTAAAGAAGTATTTGGTTGTCCTGTAGGTGATTCATCAGTCTGTGAGCAGTTATATCACCTCCAACAAGGACAAAAGTCTATAACTGACTATGCTATAAAGTTTAGAACCCTTGCCGCCACGAGTGGATGGAATGAGAGAGCACTCATGACAACCTGCCGTCAAGGATTAAATCCAGACCTCAGATTACAACTCGCAATTTATGATGATGTCATGGGCCTTGAGAAGTTTATTCAACAATCTATCCGAGTCTCTCGCTGAGTTCAAAATTGTTACCCAGATCTTCACCAATCATCATACGCTTCCTCGTCTAGGCCTGCTGATATCCCAGATCACCGCGGGGTTGAGCCTATGCAAATTGACCATACCCGTCTTTCTCCATCAGAAAGAACCAGACGCATGACCCATAATCTCTGTCTGTATTGTGGGGACAACTCTCATTACATCGGTGGTTGTCCTGTCCGTCCACCTCATCTCTTGGTGAGTTCGTTGGTAGTCAGTCCCCTCAATATTGCTCCTTTATCCACCACCGTTTCATTGATTTCTACTGATGTTACCATCTCAGTTACAGCCCTCATTGATTCAGGATCAGCGGGTAATTTCATCTCGGGTGACCTCTGCCGGCAACTTCAACTCCCGAAAATCCTCTGCTCAACCCCGTTCACAGCCAAATCAGTGACTGGAAAGACCTTGAATCATGGGTATGTAAAACACAGAATAAAACCAATCACTTTAAGAGTCGGTTGTCTACACCAAGAACCATTCACTCCTTTGGTGTTAGAAAATTCCACTTCTGCGATCATTCTTGGCAGACCCTGGCTCATCCAGCACAATCCTGATGTCTCATGGAACAACGGAGAAATTCTGCGCTGGGGTTTTACTTGTTTCTCTACCTGGTTCCCTAAGCTTCCAAGACCTGCCTCTACTTCGTCTCAAACTATCTCCATTGCTGTGACATCTATCGAGAGCCCTCAAGCAAAACGGACCATGGAAATTCCACCCTGTTATGCCTCCTTTGCAGACGTATTTAGTCCTGAAAAGGCCTCTCATCTTCCCCCACACAGACCTTGGGATTGCGCCATTGACTTGGAACCTGATACATTGGTGCCCCGCGGCCACATTTATTCTCTCTCCATCCCAGAACAACGAGCCATGGAAGAGTATATACAAGAAGCCCTAAATCAGGGGTACATTCGTCCATCAACTTCACCAGCAGCATCTAGTTTCTTCTTCGTGGCAAAGAGAGATGGTGGTCTAAGACCTTGCATCGATTACCGGGCTTTGAATAAGATCACCATCAAGTTTCGGTACCCACTCCCTCTCGTACCCACATCACTCGAACAGCTACGAGGCGCTAGTATCTTCACCAAGCTTGACCTCAGAAGTGCGTATAATCTAATCCGGATACGAGAGGGGGATGAGTGGAAGACCGCATTCATTACCCCTCTGGCCACTACGAATATCTTGTTATGCCGTATGGTCTGGTCAACGCCCTTCGGTGTTTCAAGATTTCATGAACGAAATACTCCGTGATTTCCTCAACAAATTTGTGATAGTATATATTGATGACATTCTTATCTTCTCCCAAGACGAATCTTCACATCAACGACATGTCTCCAGTGTTCTCCAATGATTACGAGATCACTCCCTCTTCCTAAAAGCAGAGAAATGCATCTTCCATCAAGATTCGGTTACTTTCCTTGGGTACATTGTGGGTAAGCAGGGGGTGAAGATGGATGAAGGAAAGGTCGCGGCAGTCACCTCATGGCCCACTCCGCAAACAGTAAAAGAGCTCCAACGATTCCTTGGCTTCGCGAATTTCTATCGCAGGTTCATTAACAATTACAGTACCATAACCTCTGCTCTTACCTCTCTCCTGAAAGGGAAACCAAAATCCCTGTCCTGGAACCTTGAAGCTGACCATGCTTTCCAGACGTTGAAAAACGAGTTCATCTCTGCTCCTCTTCTACGCCACCCTAACCCAGACCTCGCCTTCATCGTTGAAGTCGATGCCTCCACAACTGGAGTAGGTGCCATACTTTCTCAGCACCAGGGGGATTCCCATAAACCTCTTCCCTGTGCCTTCTTTTCAAAAAATTATCCCCAGCTGAACAGAATTATGATGTGGGTAACGGGAACTCCTCGCCATCAAATTGGCTTTGGAAGAGTGGAGACATTGGCTCGAAGGGGCACAACATCCTTTCACGGTACTTACCGATCATAAGAACCTTCAGTATCTCAAAGAAGCCAAGAGACTAAACCCACGTCAAGCCCGTTGGGCTTTATTCTTCACTCGGTTCCACTTCTATATCACCTATCGTCCAGGATCCAAGAATACCCGTGCGGATGCTTTATCCAGACTCCATGCTCTTCCAGACACCATTGATGAACCTGAACCAGTTCTGCCCACTACAGATTTCGTCAATCCCATTCAATGGGACATTAATGATCAAATCCAGGAAGCCACGAGACTAAAACCTACTCCACCAGAATGCCCAGACACCCTCACGTATGTCCCAGACGAAAATCGCCTACCTCTCATCGACTCTGCTCATTCGTCAGTTGGTATGGGTCATCCTGGAGCGACACAGACTTACACTCTCCTACAGCAACGATATTGGTGGCCAGGCATGAGAAAGGAAGTACAACGCTTCGTCCAGGGGTGTCAAATTTGCGCTATATCTAAAACTCCACGTCACTTACCTTCTGGGAAACTATTACCTCTACCTATTCCTCAACGGCCGTGGTCGCATCTGGGTATTGATTTCATTACTGATTTACCTCCATCAGGAGGCAACACCTGCATTCTCATTATAGTTGACAGATTCTCCAAAGCCTGTAAACTGATCCCCTTACCAGGCCTTCCTACAGCTCTTGAGACAGCCGAGAGCCTCTTCAACCAGGTTTTTCATCATTTTGGCCTCCCTGAGGACATTGTGTCCGATCGAGGACCTCAATTCATCTCTCGGGTTTGGAAAGCTTTCTTTTCTCTTCTCGGAGTGACGATAAGCTTGACATCGGGATATCATCCCCAGGCTAATGGGCAGACTGAGAGGAAGGTTCAAGAAATTAATCGTTTCCTCCACACGTTCTGTCAAGATTATCAAGACACGTGGAATCAATTCCTTGCCTGGGCAGAATACGCCCAAAACTCCTTGCATCAGACCACCACAGGGCTAACACCTTTCCAATGTTTCCTAGGTTTCCAGCCACCACTGTTTCCATGGTCCGGTGAGCCTTCCGAGGTCCCTTCAGTTGATTTCTGGTTTCGAGAAAGTGAAAGAGTGTGGAATGATGGGCCGTACAGACACAAACGATTTGCAGATGTACGTCGAAATGACACCCCTGTGTTTGAACCTGGTCAACTTGTCTGGCTCTCGACTCGAGACATCCGTCTACGCCAAACATGTCGTAAATTGAGCCCACGATATATTGGACCTTTTAAAATTCTACATCAAGTCCATCCAGTCACATAAGCTTCACCTACCTCCTCGATTCAAGATTCACCCAGTTTTCCATGTATCTCTCCTGAAACCTCATTATCCTTCTGTTTTTCCTCCCACTACAGAGCCTGATTCTGACCAGACCCCTCCCTTACCTACCATTGAAGAGGACCCCATCTACTTAGTCCACGAAATCCTGGACTCCTGACGTCGGGGTGGTCGTATAGAATACCTTGTCGACTGGGAAGGTTACGGGCCAGAAGAAAGATCTTGGGTTTCTCGAGACGATATCCTGGACCCGACTCTTCTCACTGAATTCCAACAACATCCACATCGACCAGCCCCACGACCTCGAGGCAGACCGCTGGCGCGGACCCTGGAGGGGGGGGTAATGTCAGGAGGCAATCGGGCTCACTCACATCCACAACACAAAGATCACACTCACCCGAATACTAATCACCTGCACCTGTCATCAATCCAGCAATCCAGCAATCACCAGCACTATTTAAGAGCACAACTCACCTCCAGTCTCTGTCAAACCTTGAACGAGGAAATATCCACTAACCTGCTCTCTGTGCTATTCAGACGATTGTTCCGGAGACTATTCCAGTCTGTTTTCCTCAGTACACCCTTGTGTTACTTACCTGTTTTCCCTCGTCTAGAGACTCCTCCATCTCCCTGGTGTTCATACTCCGCGTCCTTTGGATTGTGATACTTACCACACTCAAGCCTGCCGTTATCTGCAAGAGAAAAGACGGTCATTCATCAGTATTATACTCACAGCGCCCGTTGATGCATCTGAACTTCCCTACTGTCCTACGAAAGCTTCATTAAAAGTTATTCTGAATCCTTCTAACCTTGTTGTCCTAGTGTGTATCCTGACAGAATACAGTAGGCAGATAATTATAATAAGGAAGTAATCATTTGGTAGGTAGCTACATTGGCTCGTACATTTGCCTTAACAATAGTATACGTGGGTAGTATTTGAAAAACAAATAAGGGGTCGTTGAAAGGCTGTTTGAAAACTACTATTTTTATGATCCTATTTGGTGTAGAGGTACATAAATTTCACTCTTCACCTTTAAATATTTAATAATACAATTCTAGATCATCCCTTACAAAAAACCTAAACTTGTCCCAAATTTGCCACAAATTGGCCATTGTTCCCAGAAGTTTGCAGCTCTTCACTGCTAGTGGTGAACCTCCAGCAAACTTTTGGCAACAATGGTCAATTTGCCGCAAGTTTACAGCAAAGCTCATTTGCATGTGAAAATGATCAGCGGCGAATATGCTGCAAGTTTGTGGCAAATTTGCCATGAATTCTCAATTTTTGTAAGGGATTCCAGATCCTACATTGTTGTTGTTGGTGGTAGAAAAGATTACAGTATCGTGAGCATGCACCACATATTGCATTAAATACAAAATTCAGCCTTTACATTGGGCTGAAATTCAATTTTCAAAAGTGCTTTCAAACCCAAGGCTTTAGAGTAGTAGGAGCAGCAGGTGGAGTCTGTGATGTGGCATAATAATTGATTGTAATGCCCTGACCCAGGGGTTGGTTTGCCGTGGTCAGTATTATGCAGCGCTCTCGTCATGGTTCAGAGGAGCAGGTCCAATGCTGATTTGCTCTCTTGAGATGATATTCATGCTGCATTATTACAGCAGCACTCAGTGAGTGTAGCAGGAGTCACCTCCACCCGGTCAAGCCATGAACAAAGAAGTGCATGAAAAGGAGAAAAAAGATATGGAAAGAAGTGAAATTATAAGATCTATCAATGATAATTGATTAGAAATTATTGCATCTGCGATGACAGCACACGGAACATGCAGGTTATACTTAGTACATTTTGTAGTTTGATAACATGTTGCCCTGTATGTGAGTAAACACATAGGTATACACACCAAAAATCATTCCAGACTGTTAAATTTTAGACTGTCGTTTTCTGCATATCGCATCGCCGTGTTGTTGTCCGGCGGCTCATTTAACCTGTTAACCTGCACCAGTGCGCAGTCGCACCGAAGAGTCCCCCCACCCCCCCAGTTTAATGTTTATGAATAGATTTAACGTGAAAGAACATCATTAATCTTGGCAAACTATATATCATTTTAAAGGTGTAAGCCTCAAGCATCGATGATAGAGCTCTGTTTTTCGATGAAAAGCTTATAACGAATGTATTTCTTGCATTTATGTAAGCAATACAGATCAAACAAACGTAATCAAAAACGGAGTACTTACCAGTAGTGTCGTAATAACGAGCCACACACGCATCCACTGCTAAAAGTTCCAGATTGGATGGAAAGGTGAGGGTCCACTGAATAACATCCCATAGAGCATTTTTAGTCCAAAGAAACAATAACGTTGTAACATTGATGGTTATTCCTTTGTTTACATCGAGTTTCTTCAGGGTGAAGTATCATACTTGTCGGTTATGCAATAAAATTATGCATAAAAACAGACTCCCGGTAGCCGAACGTTATATGGGTGTGTTACTTAGAGTGTAATGAACAAATTAAGACCGCACACACACACACACAAATACAAAGATAGACAATATATAGGTCGAAATATCCAAACACTGCGGTCAGTTTTTTTGACGTCATGATATGCTGATCCTATTGTTTTGTCTTTACAACGAAAGCCAATGAAAGAATTGGAATGATATGACTGATAGAAAATGTAGCCAAGCAGTGCACGATTCCAACGATATCCGGGAAGTTTAAATTCCTTGCGAACAAGATGTTTTTTTATTTATTTGAATCAGCCACTCTAACCTGCGAATTAGGCTGTGACCACACCCCCGTCATTTGACAACAAACGAGCCATAGTAAAAAGACGGTTCCCCAGTCAACATCTGTTTTCGCGTCTTACTTACTGGACGGATTATCTCATCAAATGGATCATCAAAAGAAGTTTTTTTTCTGCTGAAGATGTTTTATTTGAGATCACTCGAAGCAGCGATGACGAAATTGAGGAGTGAATACAGCGACGACGGTGATATACTTGAGGACGGAAAAGATGGTCCAATTTTACATCGGTGAGTTGCTATGTAACATGCACACATTATACGTGTGTGTGTGTGAGAGAGAGAGAGAGAGAGAGAGAGAGAGAGTGTGTGTGTGTGTGTGTGTGTGTGTGTGTGTGTGTGTGTGTGTGTTTGTTTTCCCATTTGATTTATATGGTAAATGCATTGTGGTCTGAAAAGACCAAATATAAAACAAATGGCTTGTCTGATGGCTGGCCATCAGTGTGATTGTTGGTTCTATGTCTGACCATCCATATGAATGCTGTCTGTATCACTGGCCATCACCAGCCATTGAATGTTGAATGGGCGACTATCGGTATGAATAGTGTATATGACTAAAATAGCTTGCAGTACCCTTCATAACATTTGATCATTAGGTTGCTTTTTGAGGTATCCAAGGAGGCTTCTTGCTACCTGAACATAGTCTTGGAAAAAATATTGCAGAAATCTCATTTTTCATAATATCTTCCTCAAATGTGAAATATAAACTGATGAGACTTGTGGCTTTCAATCAATTGCCTAACTGGATTCATCCAGGTTTGTTTTCATTGATTTTTCCATAAAATAATGAAATGTTACTTGCAGTACAAATTATCTTCAAGACACTTTAAATTCTATAAAATTTTGTCTGTGTAAGTTTTTTCAACTTTTACATTTGGGTAATAAACTCCAAAGTGTCTTCTTTTTAAATATGTCTAAATTGTGCATGTAGAGCGAATTGTTCAGTAACTACAATTATTTTAGTTTGGGAATGTCATTTCTGGGGATGTGCCTCAGGCAGGGGGAGGTGGAAAGGGAACCGACATAGTCTTGGAAAAAAGCTTGCAGGAACCCCATTTTTCATTATATCTTCCTCAAATTTGAAATATAAACTGATGAGACTTGTGGCTTTCAATCCTTTACGTAATTGGATTCCTCCAGGTCTATTTTTATATATTTGTACATGAAATAATAAAACATTTTTTGAAGTTCACATTATTTATGAGGCACTTCAACTTTTATAACTTTTTATTTGTTTGAGCATTATCAACTCTGATTTGTTGTTAGTAGAGTGCCAAGTGTCTTCTTTCCAAAGAGACCTTAATGGTGCCTGTGGTACACTGTTCTCAGGAGCTATATTTATTTTAATTCAGGTATGTCATTTTCAGCTGTGAGCCCCTGAGTGGGGGTGCAGGTTAACAGGTTAAGCTTATCACGGCCCATTCGGCACATTTCGCAGCCGACCCACCGGCCTGCTCGGTTCTCCCGATGGCCAGTCCGCCCCTGATCAGCCCCAAAGTGTGTCAGCCCACCGGGAAAATGCCGGTATGCCACATTACAGTCTAGCCCTGAACTAAAGTTCTAGAACATTTTGTCAATTTTTTATTTTATTGCATTATTTCCATTTAAATTAGTAAATTGGAAGTTTACTTAATCCATGTGATTAGGAAATACATGAAAGCTAATGTTGGTGTAAATGTAGCATTAATGAAACTGTACAGGGGATTTCCATTTCACAGCATGCTTTGCATGAGATGTGATAGGGAAAAAAAGTGTTGTAATGAATTGTTATTTTATAAATTTTTGAGCAAGATGAGAAAAAGAGTTCCCTGTCTGTCGCTCACTTAGACGTTGTGACGAAGAAGCGACAATAGAGGTCTCTCTTGAGCGCCGAATATGCCTCTGATCTATGAAAAAGGCCAATGAGAATTAGGCAGACAATATTTGCATACCCCGCCCCAGACATACGGGTATAAAAGCGGGGAAATACGTCGAGTTCATTCAGAAATTTTCTTCGGAGCCGATGGTCAATGAGAATTAGTTTATGGACCGTTGTGGGTCCGAGCACACTCAACAAGGAGTGTTGCATCCTTGTGGGCACTGGCCAGAGTCACCTCCCTTGCAGGCACCTCCCTGGAAGACATATGTAGAGCATCGAGTTGGGCAACACCTAATACCTTTGTGAGATTTTACAATCTCAGGGTTGAATCAGTATCGTCCCGTGTTTTCTCAGATCCGAGCCGGTAGAACTCGGAAACACGCTGACGGTCTTGCCGGGTGGATCGCTTGCACCTAGCGCCCTTTCCCTCGGCAGAGGTAAAACTGTGCGCTTTCTCTCCCAGGTGATCCCGTACATTCGGATCCCTGGATGACTCCTCCCTAGCCCGGTGGGTCCACAATTCAGCGGAGGAATTCCCGACCCAATCTACTGCGGGTACTCGAATCTACCCTGTACTGGAATAGGTGCTTCACAGGTCAGGACTCCTGTGTGGACTCCTCCTGTGTGTATTTTCAGCAGAACGGTCCCCTTACGAGTGGACCCGCGTCTCCCTTAAGCTGTTCCAGCTGCCCTCCGGTCGCCGTGCTGTAGCAACTCTCCCCTCCTTGAGGCTGGATCTACAACCATGCCATTTTTCCACATGTGACCTGAGTGGCCCATGTGATGTATTTCGCCACTTTTACCTCCCCCTTCCTGGGCAGGTGTGGTCTCCGCAGGGTCTTTTCTCCTGAAAGAATAGGAAACTGGGTAAGACCCCATTCCCACGATGCGTGTAAGGGCCCTAGCTGTTTGGCTCTATGTGAGAAACAGAGAGAAAAGAGGCCCGGCTAGGCTCGGCCCGTTCCCAGGTTGGCAAGCGTCACCTTGTTCCCCTGTTTAGGGCAACCAGAAGGATTCCGATGACTTTTATGGGGCATTGGGGAAGGGTATGTGCAGTCTGACACAACTGGTCGCCTTTGCACGTGACATACTTGCCCACTCTTGTGTCAGCAGTACATGTACACAGCTCAGCGCATGGTGTGATTTAAATTGGACCCCTAGTGTCGCTTCTTTGACACAACGTCGAAGTGAGCGACAGACAGGGAACGTCTAGGTTAGGTATGTAACCTCCGTTCCCTGATGGAGGGAATGAGACGTTGTGTCCTCCCGGCCACGTCGTTGAGCTGAGCCACTGTGGTGGCCGGACCGTTTCCGGCTCCTCAGAAAACTCCTGAATGAACTCGACGTATTTCAGCCAGGCTCACAACGGGAGTGGGCTGGAGAACAAGAAGCGGTTCATTGTTAATAAACCTTGTTCTGACAGTGGTAGATGAAGCACACACAATGTGAATAATGCTTCCTCACCGCTGTCTTAAAAACCCAGAGCACAAATTCAAATTCTCCATGTGTGCACATACTAGCATCCTCGGCCGAATTAGATACGTCACCAGACCCGCTCCTCTGACCCCCGGCACAAGTTAGCTGTGTCGCCAGGGGAGAACAGCACACATCATGGTCTAGAAGCCGGGCCGCTTCCCCTCACACCTGCCATGGGCCTGGGAAGACAGGCTGCTAAGATGCCACCCCACACGCCACGGATACAGGAAGGGAGCGCATGTGGCCATCGGACCCCGCTCAAGCCTGGGCCATTCCTTGGACACTCCCCTGACCTTCACAAGCCCTGTTTCACTGCAAGGATGACAGATTCCCATTTGTTTTGATCACCATTCCCCCTGGACAATATTTTTCACATTTATAAACATTTTATGTTTATTATTATTTTCAATAAATTCCTCTGGCAGGCTTGATGGTACACCATTGTGTCTCTCTCTTGCTTATACCGCCACATGAATGTATTGTATAATAATGCCTAATGTAATTTCTGATTTTACCTCCCTTTGAAGGCATCCAGGAGGCATCCTGACCATAATTTCGGCCACTTGTATCCACAATCTTATTCTTTTGGTCACTACCCAAAGCTCAGGACCATAGGTGAGGGCAGGAACATAGATCAAGTGGTAAATTGAAAACTTTGCCTACAGTCTCAGCTCCCTGTTCTCCACCACAGTCCGGTACAACAACCGCATTACTGCCACCACTGCACCAATCCACCTATCAATCTCATGCTCCAGTTTACCCTCACTCATGTACAAGACCTACTTAAACTCCTCCACTTGGAGAAGCAGCTTACTCCCTACCCGTGGGGGCAATCCACCCTTTTCTGACAGAGAACCATGGCCTCAGATTTGGAGGTGCTGACCCTCAACCCAACCGTTTCATACTGAGCCGCAAACCGCACCAGTGCACGCTGAAGGTCGCAGCCTAACAATACCATCAGGACAACATCATATGCACATAGCATAGATACAACACTGACGTCCCCAAACTGGACACACTCCGATCCTCGGCTGTGCCTTTTAATCCATTAAAATATAGCCTACATTATTTTTATGGATAGGAATGCACTGCCATTAAAAGTGATTTTTTTTTTTATAATATTTTGGAAGGATGTAATCAGTGACAATACTATTTTAAAACTTGACAATATATAAAACAATATTCTTTTGAAACATTTAAAATGTATGTAATCAGTAACAGTGTGCAAGCATATGTATCCAACATGTACCTAAATACTGCATTTTCAGCAATGCAGAATTATGAATATTTATATGCTGGTGTGACCGTTACCCTATGCTGGCCTGATTTTTAGTCCTCGTCTATCTCAGATGGATCATTTTAGTTCCAGTCCATCCCATATCGATCATTTTGCAATTTAATAAATAGTACTTTATGTCAATTTTTGTAATGTAGGAAGGAAAGGGAAAGGAAAATTACTTATTTCCACATGCCTTAAAAGCAATGATGACAATAAAATTAAACTTTCAATAATAACTTTCCTTGATTCAGGCTTTGTTTAAAATATTGTTAGAGCACTGTATTGTGAAATCAGTATTGTGAATCAAACCAAATTGAGAGTTGAGTGTATTTATAACATAAACCCATAGCATAAAAGAGCTGGCTGTATTTCAAGCTCAGCAAAAACACCTAACAAGTTTCCCTAGACACATTTTGACAAATGACTCCCACTAGCAGTGCTTAGACCCTGCGATTTAACATTAAAATACCCTATGGTGCAGGGGCCAGAATTCAACTTAGATAGCTGACAGATAGCTCCATTAGAGTATGGTCTCTTCTGGATACCTCATCTTAGGATCTCCTGGTCTGATTTCTGATGACACAAGGAACTCACACACCAACACACGGCCACCTCAACAAAACCACACACATCCAGGCCGGAAAATATGAAAAAGGACCCAGTCAAGCATCTCCTTTTGAGCTCGACTGGAACAATGGCTTGACTACACAAGTACAACACGAGGCTGATCCCATTGCTGTCTCATTTGGCTTCTTTGGAGGCTTGTTCCTGGGACCACCGTGAAACAGGGAGGTGTTTGAAAGGCCTAGCCCGATAATCAGCTCTGAAGGGGGGCAAGTACAATTCATATTTCAGCTCTCGCTTTTCCCCTGACTGGTGGAGCCAGCCAAGCAGGAAATGACACGGGATGTTTCAATCTGAGAGCGGTGAGTACTGTAGCCCCCAAGGTTAGATGGTACAGCCCACTCAGATGTGACCAAGCAGCCTGCTGTCTGTGACAGCACACACACATGCACACAAATACACACTTTACCAGCAGTGGAAACTGCAATTCATCAGCAAAATTAATTCACACAACTCCAAATGGGTACATGAAAAGGCTCAACATCCACTCAAGTGTTTTGCAAAGACTGGTGCATAATGTTTGGCTTAACATTATTTCTACGTCTGTATGTCCTTCCTACCCTACAAAATAAAAATGCAGTGTCTACGCCAATGCGACAAACTACGATTGTCCATTCAAAAGTGGTATATAAAATTTCACACATTGTTTTCTCTGAATCAGAGCGTTGAGTCAACCTTGTCAGTAAACGGAAAAATCTAAGAACACATCCAGACTAATCTTTTTGGTTTAAAAAATATGTTTTCAGTTTACTAATGTCATGGTTTTCCGAAGTATTCCGTAATGGAAAGCGTTTTAGAAAAACTCAGTTTTCGGTGGAGGACAATCTAGTGTAGATTAGAGGTGCAAATGTGGCCAAATTAATGCATTTTCAGCCAAAAAGTATTAGTATGGACGTGGCCAATGAGTCTAGTTACTAGTTACTGTATTCTAATTACTTTTTAGTCAAATTTAGTGTAATGCAATACATTTTAAATTCTAGTAATCAGATTACAATTAGTGACTTTCAATTAATGAATTACTTTTAAATACATTGCTTGGTGCACACATTTCTAAAACAGGATTATTTATGTTGAATTTAAAACATTAATTATGTTCATATGTACGTCTGTTTGTGTTTTTGTGATAGCTGAAGGGTGTATGCTTCCTAATAGGTGATTGTAAGGGAGAAACGTGTGGTGCTGAGTGTATGACTTGTGTGTGACAGTGAACAAGGATTATTTTGAATTTGTTGTGCAAAACAAAAACTAAATAACAAATAAATAATTTATGTTAATGTTTATTATAAACTAATTTAAAAGTAAAGTAAGTAGTTATGTAATTACTTTTTTGAGAAAATATTCAGTAAAGTAATCTGATTACTATTTTATATAAGTTTTTAATTATTTGTAGTGGATTACTTTTTTAATAACTTGCCCAACACTGTTTATAACTCAATTTTGACCAAAATGTGTAGTTACTGTGTTGCCATTTTTCAGGCACAAATACACCAGTATGCTAAAATCAAAATGGATGCTATTTAGATTTTAATATTAATTCCTGGTCTTATGGTGTGTGATAGTTACTGACTTTGCCTTTGTCGGGCAGCATATTCCTTCAGAGTTGGATTTGATTTGAATTGTTCAACAGTAAACTGCTGAAAGCTTTTCATCTAAAGACAGGCAGGATGAAATGTACCCATGGGCTCTGCACGGCAAGTCCCAGGGCCGCTGTCATCCACGGCTGTCTGCCTCCCTCAAACGGGTCGTCCAGGGACTTCAAGTGGGGTAAAATGACATTACAAACAATTATATTTCAGCACTCTATTTATATCAGTGCCCTTTCACATGATTGTCCCTCTTTGCTCTAACATGACATCCTAATCTTGAGAATGATTTGGGGGTGGGGGTGAGAGAGGGGCGAATGGGGGGTACTATAGATCAGGGTGTTGAGTTAGATCCTGTGCAGCTCGCAGGCAGAGGAAGAGAAGAGAAATAGAGACAGGAAAAGCAGCCTTCAGAAAAATGAGTGTCTCTGGGATACATTCTGCTACGATGAGCTCAATATATCAATGTCAATAACACAAGTGAGCACAGGACACAGGCGACATACATATTAATTGAAAATAATCAGATTAAATCACTACAGTTTGACACTTTGTAAAATGGGCACTTTATCTTGGCTGACATCAGTAAAAGATTGGTTATCTACATTGGCTAGTTCTCTAATCTGGAAACACATCTTAATTGCATGTTATCACCGTCTGATTGCTGTGGCATTATATTAAATAGTCCGGTAATTACTCTGTTAATGGTGGTGTAAATAGCCAAAGGCTGCTGCTTGTACAGTGAGCGCAAGGGAACCAAGCACCAAGCCAGAGGTCTAATTGTTTGGTTGACCACAAATGTAGAGCATCAACGTAAGTGTCAAATGTGCCACTTTCAAAGTCATGTTTACAACAGCAATTAGGAGCCATGTAGTTGCACTTTAACCCTAGCTGGTTAGCTGGAGCTAACCTAGCAATTAATGCAAATGCATTTCACGATCAACAACTTTGGGGGCATTCTCATTTAGAATCCCCACCCCCCCCCACCCTTGAGGACTTTTATTTTGAAACCATAAAACATATTACTCAGTAAGCTTGCTGACGATAATGGAATTTTGCTATTTACACGATGTAAACATGTACAACATGGAGAGAAAGGCTGCTGATATACATAAAAAGTGCTAATAATTAGCTGTACTTAGACAAATGAACAAAAGCAGTCATTCACTATAGAAACCGTTACATAAATCAAGAGTTCATGGCAAATTTGCCACAAACTTGCCGCTAATTCGCCACTGATAATTTTCAAATGCTAATGCGGAAATCTTGCGGCAAGTTGCCAAAGGTTTGCCGGAGGTTCACCACTACCAGTAAAGAGCTGCAAACTTCTGCTAATAATTGTGGTGAATCACAATTTGCCACAAGTTTGCCTCAAATCTTATTTACATGTGAAAATCATCAGTGGCGAATTTGTGTCAAGTTTGCGGTAAATTTGCCATGAACGCTCTATTTTTGTAAAGGATTTTCAGCACTTTAGTGGTCGTTAGTGTAAACTGTCTTCTTCTATGGTCAGTTTTCTCTGTTAGGTCAACTACTATCATGCCCAAAAACAGTGTCAAAAACAGTTAAAAACAGTTTAGCTAGCTACCTGAATAAAAACACAGTATAATGTCACAAACATTTGAAGGCAACTCTATCACCCCCCCCTTGAGTATCAGGTTTTTAATATGTTAATGGAACTGCATACTAGGAATTCATTGGCCAAGCATTCATGCCATCATTTTTGCACTTGTGTAAAGAATGTTTCTGGCCTCAGAGTTAGGGGTTTTGAAAATTCCCTAAACACCACCTAGAACATCTTTTTTACACAGGCATGTACCACTCTTATTTTGTATAGAAAATGTAAAAATCCACTTTTTGTTTTCTTCATAACTTTTTCACTATTTTCAAAGATAATAATTTTTTGGTCAGGAAATACCACACCATGTTATTGTTTTCCAACCAATATATCTCAATAGTATCATCATTATTTATAATATACTGTGCACTTCTCAATATTTTGAGAGTTATGCTCAAAATCCATTTACACACCCACAAGGAGCACTCCAGCAAATCTACTTCATTATTTACTTCATTATATATCTGACAAAAGCACCTTAGAGTAAGTCAAAGCTAGCAATGACTACCATGCTTATATCGCCATAACAATAAAATCTATCATATGAATTTGTCAGTACAAAATCTTAGCCCTGAGGCGCTGGGTTATTGTTTTATTCTATTAGCCTTTTATTACCAGCACTCTCAAAGACCTCCTCTCTCACGCAGCTCGTCTGAACATTCATCAGGCCATGTACAAACGTCTGGAACATATGACGGCTGCTCTCTACATGTCCGCTCCAGGGCATGTGGAAACCGTAGACTGTGTTAACAAACTAATGGCTCTATGTGCATCTGTTATCAGACTGCACCTGATCTAGCTGATGCAACATGAGGCTTTCAATATATTCTTGTCATGCGTATCCTGACTAAATGTATTTTTTTTTAATGTTATTTTGGGTTTCTTATTAGAAGTGTTTGCATCACTTACAATTGCTCATTGTCGCTAGGTAAGTAGGGTCATAGACCCCAAGACTCTATAGCTGTGTCCCAAATGACACACTATACACTATGCACTTACAAAGTATACTATGCACTTAACCGTGTAGTGTATGAATGTTCAAAGTGTAGTATTGTCCCAAATGGAACACTAAATGTTTTTTTTTACTACCGGAAGCATTCGCTGTTTAACAGCTGACAGAAGTGATGTTTAAAGCACATGTGATATGTTGCCACTAGCTTTAGCGCATTAGCGGACCTCAGTTCAACACTTGTATCTTTGGGTGCTTTACTTGGTTCGATTGCTTGGACCGAACCAGAGTTTGTTTCCTCCCCCTGCCCCCACTGGTCTCATATGTCATCATATTTTTTTGGGTCTGAACCCCGTTATGTCATCAACATGAGTTCAAAGGAAGCAGTATACCACTGTAACTAGGCAACAACTCAAGAAGACATCAGATTTGCTGCTATTAAAATATTAATCTCTTTGGATTTACCCCCAAAACTGTACATGCACAAAACGACAATTATGTTTGTCTGCCACGGATGCATTGAATGTGCAATGATGTGAAGAATATTAGCATTTGTCTGCCACGAGCCTGGGGATGTGTTGCATGAGATGTGAATATGTGCTGCTCTCTGAAGGTGATTTATTTGGACACAAGCAGATATGAGAAATGCATTAAACTATAATAATTGCGATCGGGAGCCTGCAAAGATGCTAATTATATGTCATCAAAAGTGGTTCACTTCTGCAATTTGGTATGATTACGTTCATATAAGCTGCGAACTACACCGGAGTTCACATGAACCATACCCCAGACCACCATTTCAAGCGGACTTGGGTGCGTTTCATGGGTGCGCAACCGGGTTCAGAAAACAGCGCTCACACCACCCAAATTAACCGCACTCTGATGTCATTCGAACTGGGATGCGCACCAAAAGTGCTAGTGTGAAAGCACTATAAAACAACAACTTCATTGTAAGTCTATGGGAGTTTTGTTTTGTTATCGTCCACCAGCCAAACATCTAATTGATGATTGCTTATTAGAGGAACGATTGCTTAGTGAAGTAATTTTATACCTCTTGTCAACAGGCTACATGATTTTAGGTATCATTTATGTTCGTATCATGGTGCGGGATGAGATTTGGTCCAAGGTTTAATACTATTGGTAAGTCCTGTATGGTAGGCATTTGTTCTTACAATGATAAAAATAGTTTTTTTACAAAAATAAAATGACTCTAATAAAAAAAAGAAAGTATTTATATAAAAATAAATATAATAAATAAATACAAAATAAATACATTGGAAAATGTTGCCTTATGGCAACTCTGTACCACAATGGAAAATTCTCCAATTCAATGGATCTCACTGTGAAATCTGAAACAGTAGTTTGACATTTGTTTAGCTAAAATCATTGTGTGTTTACCGATATTCAAAACACTACCCCCTCTTTCCAAAGTGTTGTTGGGCATATGCACAGATTTGAGCTCTATTCTTCTGGTGTAATGTCCATGGAGGGGTGCCAAAAGCGAGTTGTTTTCAGCTGTACAGGCAGTATATCAGTAAAGATGAATGCATACAGTATTTTATAAACTGAACCCCCAAACCTTAACCTAACTGTCAGTGGAGTCAAAATATAAGATATAGGAAAATACAACGATAGAATCATATTCGTCACTGCTTATTCAAACTTCTTAGTTACTTCCTTGTTTCAATGCAGGATGCAAACCCAGGTCTCCCATGCTACTGATGCAACACGCTTCCAGTCATGCCACAAGTGACAGTACCATGTTTGAGCTGATGGAAAAAAACAGGAAATGTCAGTAAGTCAGCATAATATGGCCAATCTTAGGGTTCTGGAACTCTTGGAATCAACATGCCGACTTCCTTGTGATCATGTTGATGGAAAATAGCAAAACCTTTTTTATTTTTCGTTAAAAATGTCAACTGTTAGCCAGAGGGGAACTGGCCCCCACAGTGAGTCTGGTTTCTCCCAAGGTTATTTTTCTCCATTAATCTACATCTTATGGAGTTTTGTGTTCCTTGCCACAGTTGCCTACAGCTTGCTCACTGGGGTTATTAATACAATTAGCATTTAATTATTTTTAAACACTATTAAAAATCGTATTTTATCTAAATTACACAATGATGATTAATTGACTTTATAGACATTACAGTTTTATCGTCTATTAATGCTGATATTCTGTAAAACTGCTTTGAAACGATGTGTGTTGTGAAAGGCGATATACAAATGAAATTGACTTGACAATTTATCCTTGAATTAAACAATCATTTATTTAATTAATCGACATACGTATACACTTGGAACTCCAGCAAACTAACATTAGAACATCCATCCATCCATCCATCCATCCATCCATAGTCAACCGCTTATCCTGTGTACAGGGTCGCGGGGGGCTGGAGCCTATCCCAGCTAACATTGGGCGAAAGGCGGGGGACACCCTGGACAGTCATTAGAACATCATTCAATTAAATAATTAGTTATTAAATTATCATGTGGATTTTTTGAATATATATATATATATATTCTATCGTCAACATAATTTTTACTGTCACTAAAGTCTAGCTCATCCTCACAGTTGTCAATCAGAAAAACTATCTGTCCCCTTCCATAAAACATTGCTGTGTTCATTTCAACTGAAAATAAGAAATGCACATCATAATTGTGTTTTTTATGCATACATGCAATTATTTTATAGTAAACACTTCCAAATAAATTAATGCAGGAATTAATATAATTGAACCCTCTGTCTAAAAATCCCAACGAGATAATGCATTAGTGCAATTCATTTTGTTCCAAGCTATTTTCTCAATTTGCTGTTAAACTGTTAGATAATGTTGATCAGTAAAAAAAAAAAATCTAATTAACTTTAGAAAGATGCAGAGAAATTTTACAATGTGGAAGAAACACCAATATGTGTTTAATAGAGCAATTTGTGGAGCACTTATAACCAAAAGGGTGACCCCAGGAAAAACAGTTTTGGAGACAAATGTCATGTGATTTAATTGGTGATTACTGGTTACTTTAAAGACTGCCATTTTATTTCCAGCAATGCATTACTGTATGTTTTAGCTTTTTTTTGAAAGGTGAGAAAGTGAAAGGAAAGGGTTTGTTGCCATATGGCTACACCATACCATACAGGGTTAAGGGTTTGTTCAAAACCCTACCTCAAGTACTGCATGAGCAATAGTAATATTGTTGCCTTAGCAAACACCACTTATAACCAAAGCTCAACTTCATGATTGGAATATACCTCAATGTATACAATGGAGCGGAGAGAGAAAGAGAACGGGCAAAGAAACTGATGAGACTCAAAATAAAGCCATTAGTCTATTTCAGTATATAAGTCAAAATATAAGTCGAATTTTTAGAGCATGGCTGTGAAAATACTGTCTGGAGTAAATTTGTGACTAAAGTGCCCCATGGCGTATGATGGGAATATTAATTAGCCACATCCATGACCGTCAGATAATAACAATGTCAATGCGTTGAATGGAAGCCGTGACCTGTAAAAAGCCTATTCATATTCTCCAGTCTGCCATAGTGCATTCTATTGGCTGCAGACAGAGGACTTTTTCACACAGATCCTAAATGTGCCAATTGTCCTTTCACGAGGCATTGTGGCTGAAGTCTATAAAATACAAAACAAAAAACAAAAAAACACACTTTTTACGGGAACCAGAGTTAACATTCACAGCTCATTTAGGACATTTTTCTTGAATAGACCAATTTAGATACCAAATTTGTGAAGGTCTCTATCAAGAGGCTACGATAAACGTATATGTTCTATGGGCTTTTGAAGCACTCCCAATGCTTGGGTTATAATTACATGACATGGACCACAAACACCAAAGCAGAGGATGTGAGATTGGCCAACCCCTGCTAAGTTCTCTCTCTCTGGTTCTGGTCTGTTCTCTCTTCCTTGACAAGTTTCACAGCATGAAATGTAAACATGAAACCTCTGACTGCATCTTCTAAGACTTCAAATGGTGAATCTTAAAACAGTTCTACTTGAGGTCAGTCGCTCACCACTGAAACACACATGTTGGTTACGCACAAAAAGCACATGTGTTGTGAACGGTCCAAATAAAATGAAGACATAACAATAAATACGTTAGAGAACGTCTTTTTATGGTGTGGACAAAACGGTAGGAGTTTATATTTTTTTTGAAATAAAAATATATGTAAATATTTTACAATTAATCATTTTTCATACACAATTTTAATTTACATGAAGAAAATTAAGCCTATTTTAAAACTTTTGAGATTTGTGTACATTGTGACATTAAAGCAGAATTTCTGACAAATAAGCAGATCTTTAAAATATATATATATATATTGTGGTTCTCAGTAACTTGAGATTCAAAGAAAATTGTGTCTATAGTAATAGTATAAATAGTGAATAGTGATTTTTTTATGATTTAAATCAGCATAAAATAAGGGCATTAGATACTAACATGATGTATACATATTTTACATTAATATTAATCATAATTATTATTATTATTATTATTATTATCATATTATATATATTATTTTTGTACATATGTATGATATTCTAAATATTTATTTATTTATTTGTATTAAATTAATGAGAGTAATATATATATATATATATTATATATTATTATTATTTTTATTTTTTACATGAAATCTGGGTAGTGGCAAATTTGCTTAATTGTCATACAAATAATGTCACAACGCAAACCATCTTAATGGCAGATTAAGTTTAAATAGGCATCATGTTCTTTAAGCAAAATAAAACTTGCATCCTTTTCAACTGTTCTTCACTTTTCAAGATAAAAGCACACAGCGTTTAACATTTGCTGTGAGAGGTGACCATTTGTACAACTCCGAAAATCCACACAACTAAAACAGTCAATAAAACATGGCAAGCAATACCCTTAAAAGATACGAAAGGGGATTTTGGGGGTCAGTAATTTCATTGTTTGCATTGTGTGGCATGAAAAGAAAACGCTGGCTGGGGCCATTTTCGTGTGTTCCCTCTTTCACTGAATGAGGCAGGGGCGGACTGGTCATTGGGAGAACCGGGACTTTTCCTGGTGGGCCGGCCGTGAAACGGGGCCGAACAATGGGGTCTTTATTTGACATTGAGATGAGAGTTTATGAGAAGAAAATTATTTTTCTTTGGATCAATTGGCACAATTGGTTTTCTTTTCTCAGTTTACATATTTCCTATTGAAACAGAAGTTTGGACAAGGACTCATCCCTTTTATTAAATAGCTAATAGCCATTAGGTTACATCAAAGCCTTGAACCATGATTTACTACTTGCTAATACAGTCATAGGATTCACTAAAGTGTACAAAATGTACAATTGAGTCAAAGTTGAGTCATGCGTACTTTTGATCTGTTTCCCAGGGGAGGAAG